>NC_090807.1:11430291-11748208 GCF_036512215.1 Solanum lycopersicum
CTGTGTGTGGTGTCCAAGAGAGGTGATGTCATGCCACGCCGGACGTTGCCGACCATGTGTGCAGTCCAAGAGCGGTGATTTCATGCCACGCCCGACGTCATTCGACCGAGTGTGTTTTTCAAGGGCGGTGATGGCATGCCACGCCTAACGTCGTCCGACCGTGCGTGCACTGCAAAAGCGGTGATGGCATGTCAAGCCCAACTTTGTTCGACCGTGTGTGCTGTCTAAAGGCGGTGATGTCATGCCACGCCATCGTCGTTTGACCGTATGTGCTGCCCAAAGGTGATGATGGAATGTCATGCCTGATGTCGTTCGACCATTTGTGCTGTCCAAAGGAGGTGATTTCATGTCACGCCCGACGTTGCCGACCGAGTGTGCTGTCCAAGGGTGGTAATGTTATGCCACGCCCGACGTCGTCTGACCATGCGTGCATTCCAAGGGAGGTCATATCATGCCACGCCGGACGTCGTTCGATCGTGTGTGCTGCCCAACCGCGATGATGACATGCCACACCAAACGTCGTTCGACCGAGTGTGCTGCCCAAAGGCGGTGATGGCATGTCACGCCCGACGTCGTTCGACCGTGCATGCAGTCCAAGGGCGGTGATGTCATGCCACGCCCGACGTCGATCAACCGTGTGTGCTGTCCAAGGGAGGTGATGTCATGCCACGTCCGATGTCGTCCGATCGTGTGTGCTGTCCAAGGACGGTGATGGCATGCCACGCCTAACGTTGTCGACCTTGTGTGCTGTCCAAGGTCGGTGATGTCATGCCACGCTCGACGTTACCGTCCGTGTGTGCAGTCCGAGGGCGGTGATGTCATGCCATGCCCGACGTCGTCCGACCGTGCGTGTAGTCCAAGGACGGTGATGTCATGCCACGCCCGACGTCGTTCGACCGTGTGTGCTACCCAAGGGCGATGATGTCATGCCACGCCCTACGTCGTTTGACCATGCGTGCTGTCCAAGGGTGATGATGTCATGCCACGCCTGACATCGTTCGACCATGTGTGCTGCTCAACGGCGATGATGGCATGCCACACCTGACGTCGTTCGACGGAATGTGCTGTCAAAAGGCGGTGATGGCATGTCACGCCTGACGTTGTTTGACCGTGTGTGTTGTCCAAAGGCGGTAATGTTATTCCACGCCCAATGTCGTTAGACCGTGTGGGCTGCCCAAAGGCGATGATGGCATGCCATGCCCGATGTCGTTTGACCGTGTGTGCTGTCCAAGGGTGGTGATGTCATTCCACGCCCGACGTCATCCGAACGTGCGTGTAGTCCAAGGGCGGTGATGTCAAGCCATGCCCGACGTCGTTCGACTGTGTGTGCTATCCAAAGGCGTTGATGTCATGCCACGCCCGACGTTGTCCGACTGTGTGTGTTGTCATAGGGCGGTGATGTCATGCCACGCCCGACGTTGCCGACCGTGTGTGCTGCTCAAGGGCGGGGATGTCATGCCACGCGCGACGTTGTCTGACCGTATGTACTGTCCAATGGCGGTGATATCATGCCACGCCCGACGTAGTCGGACCGTGTGTGCTGCCAAAAGGCAATGATGGCATGCCACGCCCGACGTCATACGATCGTGTGTGCTGTCCAAGGGCGGTGATGTCATGCCACGCCTGACATTGCCGACTGTGTTTGCTGTCCAAGGGCGTTGATGACATGCCACGCCCGACATTGCCAACCGTGTGTGCTGTCCAACGGCAATGATGTCATGCCACGCCGGACGTCGTCCAACCGTGCGTGAAGTCCAAGGAGGGTGGTGTCATGCCACGCCCGATGTCGTTGGACTGTGTGTGCTTTCTAAAGGCGGTGATGGCATGTCACGCCCGACGTCGTTCGATCGTGTTTGTCGTCCATGGGCTATGACGTCATGACACGCCCGACGTCGTTCGACCGTGTGTGCTGCCCAAAGGCGATGATGTCATGCCACGCCCGACGTAGTCCGACCGTGTGTGCTACCCAAAGGTGATGATGGCATGCCACGCTCGACGTTGTTCGATTGTTTGTGGGGTCCAAAGGCGGTGATGTCATTCCATGCCCGATGTAGTCCGACCGTGTGTGTTGTCCAAATGTGGTGATGGTACGTCACGCCCGACGTCGTTTGACCGTGTGTGCTGTCCAAAGGCGGTGATGTCATCTCACGCCCGACGTCGTTCGACCGTGTGTGCTGTCCAAAGGCGGTGATGTCATGCCACGCCCGAAGTAGTCCGACCGAGGGTGCTGTCCAAAGGCGGTGATGTCATGCCACGCCTGACGTTGCCGACCATCAGTGCTGTCCAAGGGCGGGTATGTCATGCCACGCCCGACGTCCTCCAACCGTGCGTGTAGTCCAAGGGCAGTGATTTCAATCCACGCCCGACGTTGTTTGAACGTGTGTGCTGCCTTAAGGCAATGATGGCATGCCACGCCCGACGTCGTTCGATCGTGTGTGCTGCCCAATGGCGGTGATGTCATGCCACTTCCGACGTCGTCTGACCGTGTGTACTGTCCAAGGGCGGTGATGTCGTGCCACGCTTGGCGTCGTTCGACCGTGTGTGCTATCTAAGGGCAGTGATGTCATGAAACTCCCGACATCGTTAGACCGTGCGTGCAATCCAAGGGTGGTGATGTCATGTCATGCCCGACATCGTCCGACCGTGTGTGCTGTCCAAGGGCAGTGATGGCATGCCACGCCCGACGTTGCCGACCGTGTGTGATGTCCTAGGGCGGTGATGTCATGCCTTGCCCGACGTTGCCGAACATGTGTGCTGTCAAAGGGCGGTGATGTCATGCCCGACATCGTTCGACCGTGTGTGCTGTCCAAGGGAGGTGATGTCATGACACGCCCAACGTCGTTCGACCGTGTGTCCTGCCCAACGGTGATGATGGCATGCCACACTCGATGTCGTTTTATCGAGTGTGTTGTCCAAAGGCGGTGATTGCATGTCAAACACGACGTCGTTCGACCGTGTGTGCTGTCCAAAGGCGGTGATGTCATGCCACGCCTAACGTCGTTTGACGGTGTGTGCTGCCCATTGGCAGTGATGGATTGCCACGCCCGACGTCGTTCGACCTTGTGAGTTGTCTAAAGGCGGTGATTTCATGCCATGCCCAAAGTAGTCTAATCGTATGTGTTGCCCAAGGGCGGTGATGTAATGCCACGCCCGACGTCATTCGATCCTGTGTGCTGTCCAAGGGCGGTAATATCAAGCCACGCCCGACGTCGTCCGATAGTGTTTGCAGTCCAAGGGAGGTGATGTCATGCCACGCCCGATGTCGTTCAACCGTGTGTGCTGCCCAACGGTGATGATATCATGTCACACCCGATGTCGTTCGAACGAGTGTGATCTCCAAAGGCGGTGATGGCATGTCACGCCCGACGTCGTTCGATCGTGGGTGCCTTCCAAAGGCGTTGATGTCGTGCCACACCCAACATCGTTAGACCGTGTGTGCTGTCCAAAGGCGGTGATGTTATGCCACACCTGACGTAGTTAGACCGTGTGTATTGTCGAAGGACGGTGATGTCATGCCACGCCTGACGTCGTCCGACAGTGTGTGTTGTCCAAGGGCAGTGATGTCATGCCAAGCCTGATGTTGCCGATCGTGTGTGCTGTTTAAGGGCGGTGATGCCATGCCACGCCCGACGTTGCCGACCGTGTGTGCTGTCCAAGGGCGGTGATGTCATGCCACGCCCAACGTCGTCCGACCGTGCGTGCTATCCAAGGGCGGTGATTTAAATCCACGCTCGACGTTGTTAAACATGTGTGCTGTCCAAAGGCGGTAACGGCATGTAACGCCCAACGTCGTTCGATAATGTGTTCTGTCCAAAGGCGGCGATGTCGTGCCACGCCCAACGTCGTTTGGCCGTGTGTGCTGTCCAAGGGCGGTGATGTCATGCCATGCCCAACGTCGTCCGACCGTGCGTCCAGTCCAAGGGTGGTGATGTCATGCCACGCCCGACGTCGTCCGACCGTAGGTGTTGTCCAAGGGCGGTGATGGCATGCCACGCCCGACGTTGTCGACCGTGTGTGTTGTCCAAGGGCGGTGATGTCATGGCACGCCCGACATTGCCGACCGTGTGTGCTATCCAAGGAAGGTGATGTCATGACACACCGGACATCGTTCGACCGTGTGTGCTGTCCAAGAGAGGTGATGTCATGACACGCCCAACGTGGTTCGATCGTTGTCCTGCCTAACGGTGATGATGGCATGCCACACTCGATGTCGTTTTATCGAGTGTGTTGTCCAAAGGCGGTGATGGCATGTCAAACACGACGTCGTTCCACCGTGTGTGCTGTCCAAAGGCGGTGATGTCATGCCACGCCTAACGTCGTTTGACGGTGTGTGCTGCCCATTGGCGGTGATGGATTGCCACGCCCAACGTCGTTCGACCATGCGAGCTTTCCAATGGCGGTGATGTCATGCCACTCCCGAAGTAGTCCAACCATATGTGTTGCCCAAGGGTGGTGATGTCATGCCACGCCCGACGTCATTCGACCGTGTGTGCTGTCCAAGGGCGGTGATGTTAAACCACGCCCGACGTCGTCCGACAGAGTGTGCAGTCCAAGGGAGGTGATGTCATGCCATGCCCGATGACGTTCAGCCGTGTGTGCTGCCCAACGGCGATGATATCATGTCACACCCGATGTCGTTCGAACGAGTGTGATGTCCAAAGGCGGTGATGGCATGTCACGCCCAACGTTGTTCGATCGTGGGTGCTATCCAAAGGCGGTGATGTCGTGCCACGCCCAACATCAGTCGACCTTGTGTGCTGTCCAAAGGATGTGATATTATGCCACGCCCGACGTCGTTCGACCGTGTGTGCTGTCCAAGGGCGGTGATGCATGCCACGCCTTACATTGCCGACCGTGTGTGCTGTCCAAGGGAGGTGATGTCATGCCACGCCCGACGTTGTCGACTGTGTGTGCTGTCCAAAGGCGGTGATGTCATTCCACGCCCGACGTCGTCCGACTGTGCGTGCATTCGAAGGGTTGTGATGTCATGCCATGCTTGACGTCATTCGACCGTGCGTGCTGTCCAAAGGCGGTGATGTCGTGCCACGCCAAACATCGTTCGACCTTGTGTGCTGTCCAAAGGAGGTGATATTATGCCACGCCTGACGTCGTTCGACCGTGTGTGCTGTCCAAGGGCGGTGATGCATGCCACACATGACATTGCCGACCGTGTGTGTTGTCCAAGGAAGGTGATGTCATGCCACGCCCGACGTTGTCGACTATGTGTGCTGTCCAAGGGTGGTGATGTCATGCCACGCCCGACGTCTTCCGACTGTTTGTGCAGTCCAAGGGAGGTGATGTCATGCCATGCCCGATGTCCTTCGACCGTATGTGCTGCCCAAGAGAGATGATATCATGCCAAACCCGACGTCGTTCGACCGAGTGTGCTGTCCAAAGGCGGTGATGTCGTGCCACGCGCAACGTCGTTGGACTGTGTGTGTTGCCTAAAGGCAATGATGGAATGTAACGCCTGACGTCGTTCGACCGTGCGTGCAGTCTAAGGGCATTGATGTAAAGCCACACCCGACGTCGTTTGACCGTGTGTACTGTCCAAAGGCGGTGATGGCATGTCACGCTTGACATCGTCCGACCGTGTTTGCCGTCCAAGGGCTATTATAGCATGCCACACCCGATGTCGTTCGACCGTGTGTGCTGCCCAAAGCGATGATGGCATGCCATGCCAAACGTCGTTCGACCGTGTATGTTGTCCAAAGGCGGTGATGTTATGCCACTCCCGACGTAGTGCGATCGTGTGTACTTTCCAAAGGCGGTGATGTCATGCCAAGCCAGACGTTGTCCGACCGTGTGTGCTGTTTAAGGGCGGTGATGGCATGCCACGCCCGACGTAATCCGACCGTGTGTGCTGCCCAAAGGCAATGATGGCATGCCACACCCGACGTCATTCGACCGTGTGTGCTGTCCAAGGGCAGTGATGTCATGCCACGCCCGACGTAGTTCGACCGTGTGTGCTGCCCAAGGGCGGTGATGTATTGCCACTTCCGACGTCCATGCACGACGTTGCCGACTGTGTGTACTTTCCAAGGGCGGTGATGTCATGCCACACCCGACATTGCCGACCGTGTGTGCTGTCCAAGGGCGGTGATGACATGCGACGCCTGGCGTTGCCGACCGTGTGTGCTGTCCAACGGCGGTGATGTCATGCCATGCCCGACGCCATTCGACCGTGTGTGTTGTCCAAGGGCAGTCATGGCATATCACGCCCGACGTTGCCGACCGTGTGTGCTGTCCAAACGCGGTGATGTCATGCCACGCCCGACGTCGTCCGATCGTGCGAGCAGTCCAAGGGCGATGATGTCATGCCACGCCCAACTTCGTTCGACCGTGTGTGCTGTCCAAGGGCGGTGATGTCATGCCATGCCCGACGTTGTTTGACCATTTGTGCAGCCCAAAGGCGATGATGGCATGCCACGCCCGACATCGTCTGACCGTGTGTGCAGTCCAAAGGCGGTGATGACATGTCAAGCCCGACGTCGTTCGACTGTGTATGTTGTCCAAGGGTAGTGATGGTATATCACGCCCGATGTTGTCGACCGTGAGTACTGTCTAAGGGCGGTGATGTCATGCCACGCCCAACGTCGTTCGACCGTGTGTGCTGTCAAAAGGCGGTGATGTCATGCCATGCCCGACGTCATTTGACTATTTGTGTTTCCCAAAGACGATGATGGCATGCCACGCCCGACATCATCCGATCGTGCGTGCTGTCCAAGGCCCGACGTCGTTCGACCGTGTGTGCTGTCCAAGGGCGGTGATGTCATGCCACGCCCGACGTTGCTGACAGTGTGTGTTGTCCAAGGGCGGGGATGTCATGCCACGCCCGACGTCGTTCGACTGTGTGTGTTGTCCAAGAGCGGTGATGTCATGCCACGCCCGACGTTGCCGACCATGTGTGCGGTCCAAGGGTGGTGATGTCATGCCACGCTCGACGTCGTTCGACTGAGTGTGTTTTTCAAGGGCGGTGATGGCATGCCACGCCTGACGTCATACGACCGTGTGTGCTGCCCAAAGGCGATGATGGAATGCCATGCTCGATGTCGTTCGACCGTGTGTGCTGTCCAAAGGTGGTGGTTTCATGCCACGCCCGACGTTGCCGATCGAGTGTGCTGTCCTAGGGCGTTGATCTTATGCCATGCCCGACGTTGTCCGACCATGCGTGCATTCCAAGGGAGGTGATATCATGCCACGCCAGACGTCGTTCGATCGTGTATGCTACCCAACCGCAATGATGACATGCCACACGAAATGTCGTTCGACCGATTGTGCTGCCCAAAGGCGGTGATGGCAGTCACGCCCGACGTTGTTAAACCGTGCGTGAAGTCCAAGGGCTTTGATGTCATGCCACGCCCGGCGTCGATCGACCGTGTGTGCTGTCCAAGGGAGGTGATTTCATGCCACGTCCGACGTCGTCCGACCGTGTGTGTTGTCCAAGGGCGGTGATAGCATGCCACGCCTAACGTTGTCGACCTTGTGTGCTGTCCAAGGGCGGTGATTTCATGCCACGCCTGACGATACTGTCCGTGTGTGCTGTCCGAGGGCGGTGATGTCATGCCACGCCCGACGTCATCCGACCGTACGTGTAGTCCAAGGACGATGATGTCATGCCACGCCCTACGTCGTTCGACCGTGTGTGATGTCCAAGGGCGGTGATGTCATGACACGCACTACGTCGTCTGACTGTGCGTGCAGTCCAAGGGTGGTGATGTCATGCCACGCCTGACATCATTCGACCATGTGTGCTGTCCAACGGCGATGATGGCATGCCACACCTGACGTCGTTCGATGGATTGTGCTGTCAAAAGGCGGTGATGGCATGTCACGCCCAACGTTGTTCGACCATGAGTGCTGCCCAAAGGTGGTGATGTTATTCCACGCCTATCATCGTTCGACCGTGAGTGCTGCCCAAAGGCGATGATGGCATGCCACGCCTGACGTTGTTCGACCGTGTGCGCTGTCCAAGAGCAACGATGTCATGCCACGCCCGACGTAGTCCAACCATGTGTGCTGCCCAAAGGCGGTGATGTCATGCCACGCCCGACGTACGTGATGTCGGGCGTTGCATGACATCATGTACGACCGTCTGTGTTGTCCAAGGGCAGTGATGTCATGTCGGGCGTTGCATGACATCACGTATGACCGTGTGTGTTGTCCAAGGGTAGTGATGTCATGCCACGCCCGACGTTGCCAACCGTGTGTGCTGTCCAAGGGCGGTGATGTCATTCAACGCCCAACGTCGTCCGACCGTGCGTGCAGTCCAAGGGCGGTGATGTCATGCCATGCCCGATGTCGTTCGAACGTGTTTGCTATCCAAAGGCGGTGATGTCATGCCACGCCCGACGTTGTCTGACTGTGTGTGCTATCCAAGGGCGGTGATGTCATGCCACGCTCGATGTTGCTGACCGTGTGTGCTGTCCAAGGGCGGGGATGTCATGCAACGCCCGACTAAGTCTGAATGTGTGTGCTTTCCAAGAGCAATGATGTCATGCCATGCCCAACGTTGCCGACCATGTGTGCGGTCCAAGGGCGGTGATGTAAAGCCACACCTGATGTCGTCCGACTGTGCGTGCGGTCCAAGGACAGTGATTTCATGCCACGCCCGACGTCGTTCGACCGAGTGTGTTTTTCAAAAGCGGTGATGGCATGCCTCGCCTGACATCGTCTGACCGTTCGTGCAGTGCAAGGGCGGTGATGGCATGTCATGCCCAACTTCGTTCGACCGTGTGTGCTGTCCAAAGGCGGTGATGTCATGCCACGCCCAACATTGTTTGACCGTGTGTGCTGCCCAAAGGCGATGATGGAATGCCATGCCCGATGTCATTCGATCGTGTGTGCTGTCCAAAGGCGGTGATGTTATGCCACGCCCGACGTTGTCCGACCATGCGTGCATTCCAAGGGAGGTGATATCATGCCACGCCTGACGTCGTTCGATCGTGTGTGCTGCCCAAACGCAATGATGACATGCCACACCAAACGTCGTTCGACCGAGTGTGCTGTCCAAAGGCGGTGATGGCATGTCACGCCTGACGTCGTTCGACGGTGTGTGCAGTCCAAGGGCGGTGATGTCATTTCACGCCCGACGTCGATCAACCGTGTGTGCTGTCCAAGGGAGGTGATTTCATCCCACGTCTGACGTCGTCTGACCGTGTGTGCTGTCCAAGGGTGGTGATGGCATGCCACCCCTAACGTTGTCGACCTTGTGTGCTGTCCAAGGGCGGTGATGTCATGCCACGCCCGACATTGCCGTCCGTGTGTGATGTCTGAGGGCGGTGTTGTCATGCCACGCCCGAGGTAGTCCGACCATGCGTGTAGTCCAAGGACGGTGATGTCATGCCACGCCCGACATCGTTCAACCGTGTGTGTTGTCCAAGGGCGGTGATGTCATGCCACGCCTGACGTTGCCGACCGTGTGTGCTGCCCAACGGCGATGATGGCATGCCACACCCAATGTTGTTTTACTGAGTGTTGTCCCAAGGCGGTGATGGCATGTAACACCCGACGTCAATTGACCGTGTGTGCTGTCCAAAGGCGGTGATGTCATGCCACGCCTAACGTCGTTTGACCGTGTTTGCTGCCCATAGGCGATGATGGAATGCCACGCCTAACATCGTTCAACCATGTGTGCTGTCCAAAGGAGGTGATGTCATGTAATGCCCGACATCGTTCGATCGTGTGTGCTTTCCAAGGGTGGCCATGCCACAGCCGACGTTGCCGACCGTGTGTGCTGTCCAAGGGCGGTGATGTCATGCCACGCCCGACGTTGCCAAACGTGTGTGCTGTCCAAGGGCGGTGATGTCATGCCACGCCCGTCATTACCGATCGTGTGTGCTGTCCAAGGGTGGAGATGTCATGCCACGCCCGACGTTGCCGACCGTGTGTGTTGTCCAAGGGCGGTGATGTCATCCCACACCCGACGTTGCCGACCGTGTGTGTTGTCCAAGGGCGGTGATGTCATGCCACGCCTAACATTACCGACTGTGTGTGCTGTCCAAGGGCAGTGATGTCATGCCACACCCGATGTTGTCGTCTGTGTGTGTTGTCCAAGGGCGGTGATGTCATTCCACGCCCGACATTACCGACCGTGTGTGCTGTCCATGGGCGGTGATGTCGTGCAACGCCTGACGTTGCCAACCGTGTGTGCTGTCAAAGGGGGATGATGTCATGCCACGCCCGACATCGTTTAACCGTGCGTGTATTCCACGGGTGGTGATGTCAAGCCTCGCCAAACGTTGTTTGACTGTGTGTGCTTTCCAAAGGCGGTGATGGCATGTCACGCTTGACGTCATTCAACCGTGTTTGCCGTCCAAGGGCTATGATGGCATGCCACGCCCGAGGTCGTTGCACCGTGTGTGCTTCCCAAAGGCGATGAAGGCATGCCAAGCCATACGTCATTCTACTGTGTGTTCTGTCCAAAGGCGGTGATGTTATGCCATGCCAGACGTAGTCCGATCGTGTTTGCTTCCCAAGGGCGGTTATGTTATGCCACTCCCGATGTGGTCCGACCGTGTGTACTGTCCAAGGGCAGTGATGTCATGCCACGCGCGACGTTGCCGTCCGTGTGTGCTGTCTAAAGGCAGTGATGTCATGCCACTCCCGAGGTCGTCCGACTGTGCATGCAGTCCAAGGGTGGTGATATCATGCCACGCCCAACGTCATCCAGCCGTGTGTGCTTTCCAAGGGAGGTTATGTCATGCCACGACCGACGTTGCCGACCGTGTTTGCAGTCCAAGGGTGGTGATTTCATGCCACGCCCGACTTCGTCCGACCGTGTATGAAGTCCTAGGGAGATAATGTCATGCCACGCCCGACGTCATTCGTCTGTGTTTGCTGCCCAACAGCGATGATGTTACGCCACACCCAACGTCGTTCGACCGAGTGTGTTGTCCAAAGGCGGTGATGGCATGTCATGCTCGACGTCGTCCGACCGTGTGTGCTGTCCAAGGGCGGTGATGTCATGTGACGCCCGAGATTACCGATCGTGTGTGCTGTCCAATGGCGGTGATGGCATGTTACGCCCGACGTCATTCGACCGTGTGTGTTGTCCAAGGGCAGTGATGGCATATCACGCCCGATGTTGCCGACCGTGTGTGCTGTCCAAGGGCAGTGATGGCATGCCACACCTGACGTTGCCGACTGTGTGTGTTGTCCAAGGGCGGTGATGTCATGCCACGCCCGACGTTGTCGACCGTGTGTGCTGTCCAAGGGCGGTGATTTCATGCCACGCCTGACGTCGTCTGGCCGTGCGTGTAGTCCAAGGGTTGTGATGTGATGCCACGCCGAACGTCATTCGACCGTGTGTGCTGTCCAAAGGCAGTGATGTCATGCCACGCCCGATGTCGTTCGACCGAGTGTGCTGTCCAAAGGCGGTTATGGAATGTCACGCCCAACATTGTTCGACCGTGTGTGCTGCCCAAAGGAGGTGATATCGTGCCATGCCCAACGTTGTTTGACCATGTGTGCTGCCCAAAGGCGATGATGGAATGCCACGCCCGACGTTGTTTGACCGTGTGTGCTGTCCAAAGGCAGTGATGTCATGCCACACCCGATGTATCCTGACGTAGTATGACCGTGTGTAATGTCCAAGGGCAGTGATGTCATGCCACGCCCGACGTTGCCGACCTAGTCCGACCGTGTAAGCTGTCCAAAGGCAGTGATGGCATGTCACGCCCGACTTCATATGACTGTGTGTGCTGTCCAAAAGCGATGATGTCATGCCACGCCCAATGTCGTTCGACTGTATGTGCTGCCCAAAGGCGATGATGGCATGCCACGCCCGACGTCATTCAACCGTGTGTGCTGTCCAAGGGCAGTGATGTCATGCCACGCCCGACGTCGTTTGACTGTGTGTGCTGTCCAAGGGCGGTGATGGCATGCCACGCCCGACAATGCCGACCGTGTGTGATCTCCAAGGCGGTGATGTCATGCCACGCCCGATGTTGCCGACCGTGTGCGCAATACAAGTGCGGTGATGTCATGCCACGCCTGACGTCATTCGACCGTGCGTGCAGTCCAAGGGGGGTGATGTCATGCCACACTCGGCGTCGTTCGACCATGTTTGCTGTACAAAGGCGCTGATGTCATGCCACACCCGACGTCGTTTGAACGTTTGTGCTGCCCAAAGGCGATGATGCCATGCCACGCCCGACGTCGTTCGACCATGGTTGCTGGCTAAGGGCGGTGATTTCATGCCACGCCCGACGTCGTTTGACCGTGAATGCTGCCCAAAGGCGATGATGGCATGCCACCCCCGACGTCGTTCGACCGTGTGTGCTATCCAAGGGTGGTGATGTCATGCCATGCCCGATGGCGTCCGACTGTATGTGCTGTCCAAGGGCGGTGATGGCATGCCACGCCCGACGTTTCCGACAGTGTGTGATGTCCAAGGGCGGTGATGTCATGCCATGCCCGATGTTGCCGACCATGTATGTTGTCCTAGTGTGGTGATGTCATGCTGTGCCTGACATCGTTCAACCTTGTGTGCAGTCCAAAGGCGCTGATGTCATGCCACTCTCGATGTCGTTTGACCGTGTGTGCTGTACAAGGGCGGTGATGTCATGCCACGCCCGACGTCGTCTGACTCTATGTGTTGTCCAAGGGCGGTGATGGCATGCCATGCCCGACGTTTCCAACCTTGTGTGATGTCCAAGGGTGGTGATGCCATGCCACGCCTGATGTTGCCGTCCGTGTGTGCTTTCCTAGTACGGTGATGTCATGCCATGCCCGACGTCGTTCGATCGTGCGAGCAGTCCAAAGGTGGTGATGTCATGCCACGCTCGATGTCATTCGGCCGTGTGCGCTGTACAAGGGTGGTGATGTCATGCCATTCCCAACGTCGTTCAACCGTGCGTGCAGTCCAAAGGCGGGGATGTCATGCGACGCTCGACGTCGTTCGGCCGTGTGTGCTGTACAAGGGCGGTAATGTCATGCCACGCCCGACGTCGTCCGATTGTATGTGCTGTCCAAGGGCGGTGATGGCATGCCATGCCCGACGTTTCCGACCGTGTGTGATGTCTACGGGCGGTGATGTCATGCCACGCCCGATGTTGCCGTCCGTGTGTGCTTTCCTAGTGCGGTGATGTCATGCCATGCCCGACATCGTTCGATCGTGCGTGTAGTCCAAAGGTGGTGATGTCATGCCACACTTGACGTCGTTCAGCCGTGTGTGCTGTACAAGGGCGGTGATGTCTTTCCACGCCCGACGTCGTTTGACTGTTTGTGCTGCCCAAAGGCGATGATAACATGCCACGCCTGACGTCATTCAATAATATATTTTGTCCAAGGACGGTGATGTCATGCAACGCCCGATGTCGTTTGACTGTGTGTGCTGTCTAAAGGCGATGATGCCATGCCACACTTAATGTCCTCCGACCGTGTGTGCTATCCAAGGGCGGTGATAGCATGCCACGCTCGACGTCGTCCAACTGTGTGTGCTGTCCAAGGGCGGTGATGTCATGCCACGCATGACGTTGCCGATCGTGTGTGATGTCCAACGACGGTGATGTCATGCCATGCTAGACTTCGTCGGAACGTGCGTGCAGTCCAAGGGCGGTGATGTCAAGCCACGCTTGACGTCGTTCGACTGTGTGTGCTGTCCAAAGGCGGTGTTGGCATGTTACGCCTGACGTCGTTCGTCCTTGTTTGCCGTCTAAGGGCTATGATGGCATGCCACGCCTGACGTCGTTCGACCGTGTGTGCTATCAAAAGGCGGTGATGTTATGCCACACCCAACGTAGTTCGACCGTGTGTGCTGCCCAAGGGCGGTGATGTGTTGCCACACCCGACGTCATCCGACCGTGTGTACTGTCCAAGGGCGGTGATGTCATGCCACGCCCGACGTTGCCGACCGTGTGTGCTGTCCAAGGGCGGTGATGTCATGCCACGCCCGACGTTGCTGACCGTGTGTGCTGTCCAGTGACTGTGATGTCATGCCACGCCCGACGTCGTGCAACCATGCGTGCAGTCCAAGGAGGGTGATGTCAAGAAAAATCCGACGTCGTTGGACTGTGTGTGCTTTCGAAAGGCGGTGATGGCATGCCACGCCCGACATTACCGACCCTGTGTGCTGTCCAAGGGGGGTGATGTCATGTCACACCCGAGGTTGCCGACCGTGTGTTCTGTCCAAGGGGGTGATGTCATGCCACGCCTGACGTCGTCCAACCATGCGTGCTGTCCAAAGGCGGTGATGGCATGTCACGCCCTATGTCGTTCGAATGTGGGTGCTGCCAAAAAGCAATGATAGCATGCCACACCCGATGTCGTTCGACTGTGTGTGTTGTCCAAGGGTGGTAATGTCATGCCACGCCCAACGTTGCGCACCGTTTGTGCTGCCAAAGGTCGGTGATGTCATGCCACGCTTGACGTCGTCCAACTGTGTGTGCTGTCGAAGGGCGTTGATGTCATGCCACGTGTGACGTCATTTGACCGTGTGTGCTGTCCAAGGGCGGTTATGTCATGCCACGCCCGACGTTGTCTAACCGTCTATGCTGTCCAAGGGCGGTGATGGAATGCCACGCTCGACGTTGCTGACCGTGTGAGCTGTCCAAGGGCGGTGATGTCATGCCATGCCTGACGTCGTTCGACCGTGCGTGCAGTCCAAGGGCTGTGATGTCATGCCATGCCCGACATCGTTCGACTCTGTGTGCTGTCCAAAGGCGGTGATGGCATGTCATGCCTGACATCGTTAGACCGTGCTTGCCGTCCAAGGGCTATGATGGCATGCCCCGCCCGACAACAATCGAACTTATATGCTGTCCAAAGGCGGTGATGTTATGCCACGCCCGACGTAGTCCGACCGTGTGTGCTACCCTAGGGCTATGATTTCATGACACTCCCGACGTCGATCGACCGTGTGTACCGTACAAGGGCGGTGATGTCATGCCACGCCCGATGTTGCCGACCGTGTGTGTTGTCCAAGTGTGGTGATGGCATATCACGCCCGACATTGCTGACCGTGTGTGTTGTCCAAGGGCGTTCATGTCATGCCACGCCTGACGTCGTCCGACCGTGCGTGCATTTCTAGGGCGGTGATGTCATGCCACGCCCGATGTTGCCGACCGTGTGTGCTGTCCAAGGGCGGTGATGTCATACCATGCCCAACGTCGTCCGACCGTGCGTGCAGTCCAAGGGCGGTGATGTAAAGCCACGCCCAATGTTTTTCGACCGTGTGTGCTGTCCAAGGGCGGTGATGCCATGTGACGCCCGACATTACCGATCGTGTGTGCTATCCAAAGGCGGTGATGGCATGTCACGCCCGACGTTGCCGACCGTGTGTGCTGTCCAAACGCGGTTATGTCATGCCACGCCCGATGTCGTCCGACCGTGCGAGCAGTCCAAGGGCGATGATGTCATGCCACGCCCGACTTCGTTCGACCGTGTGTGCTGTCCAAGGGCGGTGATGTAATGCCATGCCCGACGTTGTTTGACCGTTTGTGCAGCCCAAAGGCGATGATGACATTCCACACCCAACATCGTCCGACCGTGCGTGCAGTCCAAGGGCGGTGATGTCATGCCACGCCAGACGTCGTTCGACCGTGTGTGTTGTACAAGGGCAGTGATATCATTCCACGCCCGACGTAGTCCGACCGTGTGTGCTGTCCAAAGGCGGTGATGACATGTCAAGCCCAACGTCGTTCGACCGTGTGTGTTGTCAAAGGGTAGTGATGGTATATCACGCCCGACGTTGTCGACCGTGTGTACTGTCTAAGGGCGGTGATGTCATGCCATGCCCAACGTCGTTCAACCGTGTCTGCTGTCCAAGGGCGGTGATGTCATGCCATGCCTGATGTCATTTGACTATTTTTGTTGCCCAAAGACGATGATGGCATGCCACGCCTGACATCGTCCGATCATGCGTGCTGTCTAAGGGTGGTGATGTCATGCCACGCCCGACGTCGTTCGACCGTGTGTGCTGTCCAAGGGCGGTGATGTCATGCCACGCCTGATGTTATTTGATCGTTTGTGCCGCCCAAAGACGTTGATGGCATGCCACGCCCGACAGCGTCCGACCGTGCCTGTAGTCCAAGGGCCGTGATGTCATGCCACGCCTGACGTTGTTCGACCGTGTGTGCAGTCCAAGGGCGGTGATGTCATGCCACGCCTAACGTTGCCAACCGTGTGTGTTATCCAAGCGTAGTTATGTAATGCTACGCCTGACGTCGTCCTAATGTGCGTGCAGTCCAAGGGCGGTGATGTCAAGCCACGCTCGACATCGTTCGACATTGTTTGCCATCCAAGGGCTATGATGGAATACCACGCCCGACGTCGTTCGACTGTGTGTGCTTCTCATGGTGATGATGGCATGCCAGGCCTGACGTCATTCGACCGTGTGTGCTGTCTCAAGGCGGAGATGTCATGCCAAGCCCGATGTAGTCTGACCGTGTGTGCTGCCCAAGGGCGGTCATGTCATGACACTCCCGACGTCGTCCGACAGTGTGTACTGTCTAAGGGCGGTGATGTCATGCCATGCCCGACATTGCCGACCGTGTGAGCTGTTCAATGGCAGTGATGTCATGCCACGCTCGATGTTGCCGACCGTGTGTGCTGTCCAAGGGTGGTGATATCATGCCATGTCTGACGTCATCTGACTGTGCGTTCAGTCCAAGGGCGGTGATGTCATGCCACTTCCGACGTCCTTCGACCGTGTCTGCTGTCCAAAGGCAGTGATGTCATACCACGCCCGACGTTGCTGATTGTGTGTGCTGTCCAAGGGCAGTGATGTCATGCCACGCCCACCGTTGCCAACCGTGTGTGCTGTATAAGGGCGGTGATGTCATTCCACGCCCAACGTCGTCCGACTGTGCGTGCAGTCCATGGGCGGTGATGTCATGCCATGCCCGACGTCGTTCGACCGAGTGTGCTATCCAAAGGCGGTGATGTCATGCCACGCCCCACGTCGTCCGATTGTGTGTACTGTCCAAGGGTAGTGATGTCATGCCACGCCCGACTTTGCCGACCGTGTGAGCTGTCCAAGGGCGGGGATGTCATGCTGCGCCAGACGTCGTCCGACTGTGTGTGGTGTCCAAGAGAGGTGATGTCATGCCACGCCGGACGTTGCCGACCATGTGTGCGGTCCAAGAGCGGTGATTTCATGCCACGCCCGACGTCGTTCGACCGAGTGTGTTTTTCAAGGGCGGTGATGGCATGCCACGCCTAACGTCGTCTGACCGTGCGTGCAGTTCAAAAGCGGTGATGGCATGTCAAGCCCAACTTCGTTCGACTGTGTGTGCTGTCTAAAGGCGGTGATGTCATGCCACGCCATCATCGTTTGACCGTATGTGCTGCCCAAAGGCGATGATGGAATGTCATGCCTGATGTCGTTTGACCATTTGTGCTATCCAAAGGCGGTGATTTCATGTCACGCTCGACGTTGCCGACCGAGTGTGCTGTCCAAGGGTGGTGATGTTATGCCACGCCCGACGTCGTCCGACCATGCGTGCATTCCAAGGGAGGTGATATCATGCCACGCCCGACGTCGTTCGATCATGTGTGCTGCCCAACCGCGATGATGACATGCCACACCAAACGTCGTTCGACCGAGTGTGCTGCCCAAAGGCGGTGATGGCATGTCACGCCCGACGTCAATCGACCGTGCGTGCTGTCCAAGGGTGGTGATGTCATGCCACGCCCGACGTCGATCAACCGTGTGTGCTGTCCAAGGGAGGTGATGTCATGCCACGTCCGACGTCGTTCGACCGTGTGTGCTGTCCAAGGACGGTGATGGCATGCCACGCCTAATGTTGTCGACCTTGTGTGCTGTCCAAGGGCGGTGATGTCATGCCACGCTCGACGTTACCGTCCGTGTGTGCAGTCCGAGGGCGGTGATGTCATGCCATGCCCGACGTCATCCGACCATGCGTGTAGTCCAAGGACAGTGATGTCATGCCACGCCCGACGCCGTTCGATCGTGTGTGCTACCCAAGGGCGGTGATGTCATGCCACGCCCTACGTCGTTTGACCATGCGTGCTGTCCAAGGGTGATGATGTCATGCCACGCCTGATATCGTTCGACCATGTGTGCTGCCCAACGGCGATGATGGTATGCCACACCTGACGTCGTTCGACGGAATGTGCTGTCAAAAGGCGGTGATGGCATGTCACGCCTGACGTTATTTGACCGTGTGTGCTGTCCAAAGGCGGTAATGTTATTCCACGCCCAATGTCGTTAGACCGTGTGGGCTGCCCAAAGGCGATGATGGCATGCCATGCCCGATGTCGTTCGACTGTGTGTGCTGTCCAAGGGTGGTGATGTCATTCCACGCCCGACGTCATCCGACCGTGAGTGTAGTCCAAGGGCGGTGATGTCAAGCCATGCCCGATGTCGTTCGACTGTGTGTGCTATCCAAAGGCGTTGATGTCATGCCACGCCCGACGTTGTCCGACTGTGTGTGTTGTCATAGGGCGGTGATGTCATGCCACGCCCGACGTTGCCGACCGTGTGTGCTGCCCAAGGGCGGGGATGTCATGCCACGCGCGACGTTGTCTGACCGTATGTGCTGTCCAATGGCGGTGATATCATGCCACGCCCGACGTAGTCGGACCGTATGTGCTGCCAAAAGGCAATGATGGCATGCCACGCCCGACGTCATTCGACCGTGTGTGCTGTCCAAGGGCGGTGATGTCATGCCACGCCTGACATTGCCGACCGTGTTTGCTGTCCAGGGGCGGTGATCACATGCCACAACCGACATTGCCAACCGTGTGTTCTGTCCAACGGCAGTGATGTCATGCCACGCCCGACGTCGTCCAACCGTGCGTGAAGTCCAAGGAGGGTGGTGTCATGCCACGCCTGATGTCGTTGGACTGTGTGTTCTTTCCAAAGGCGGTGATGGCATGTCACGCCCGACGTCGTTCGATCGTGTTTGCCGTCCATGGGCTATGACGTCATGACACGCCCGACGTCGTTCGACCGTGTGTGCTGCCCAAAGGCGATGATGTCATGCCACGCCCGACGTACTCCGACCGTGTGTGCTACCCAAAGGTGATGATGGCATGCCACGCTCGACGTTGTTCGACTGTTTGTGGGGTCCAAAGGCGGTGATGTCATTCCATGCCCGACGTAGTCCGACCGTGTGTGTTGTCCAAATGTGGTGATGGTACGTCACGCCCGACATCGTTCGACCGTGTGTGCTGTCCAAAGGCGGTGATGTCATCTCACGCCCGACGTCGTTCGATCGTGTGTGCTGTCCAAAGGCGGTGATGTCATGCCAAGCCCGAAGTAGTCCGACCGTGTGTGCTGTCCAAAGGCGGTGATGTCATGCCACGCCTGACGTTGCCGACCATCTGTGCTGTCCAAGGGCGATGATGTCATGCCACCCCCGACGTCCTCCAACCGTGCGTGTAGTCCAAGGGCGGTGATTTCAATCCACGCCCGACGTTGTTTGAACGTGTGTGCTGCCTTAAGGCAATGATGGCATGCCACGCCCGACGTCGTTCGATCGTGTGTGCTGCCCAATGGCGGTGTTCTCATGCCACTTCCAACGTCGTCTGACCGTGTGTACTGTCCAATGGCGGTGATGTCGTGCCACGCTTGACGTTGTTTGACCGTGTGTGCTATCCAAGGGCAGTGATGACATGCAACTCCCGACGTCGTCAGACCGTGCGTGCAATCCAAGGGTGGTGATGTCATGTCATGCCCGACGTCGTCCGACCCTGTGTGCTGTCCAAGGGCAGTGATGGCATGCCACGCCCGACGTTGCCGACCGTGTGTGATGTCCTAGGGCGGTGATGTCATGCCTTGCCCGACGTTGCCGAACATGTGTGCTGTCCAAGGGCGGTGATGTCATGCCACGCCCAACGTCTTCCGACCATGCGTGCAGTCCAAGGGAGGTGATGACATGCCACGCCCGACGTCGTTCGACCGTGTGTGTTGCCCAATGGCGATGATGGCATGCCACACCCGATGTCGTTTTACTGAGTGTGTTGTACCAAGGCGGTGATGGCATGTTACACCCGCCGTTAATTGACCATGTGTGCCGTCCAAAGGCGGTGATGTCATGCCACGCCGAACGTCGTTTGGCTGTGTTTGCTGCCCATAGGCGATGATGGAATGCCACGCCTGACGTCGTTCAACCGTGTGTGTTGTCAAATGGTTGTGATGTTATGCCACGCCCGACATCGTTCGACCGTCTGTTCTTTCCAAGGGCGGTGATGTCATGCCACATCTGACGTTGTTTGACCGTTTGTGCAGCCCAAAGGCGATGATGGAATGCCACGCCCGACATCGTCCGACCATGCGTGCAGTCCAAGGGCCGTGATGGCATGTCACGCCTGACGTTGTTTGACCGTGTGTGCTGTCCAAAGGCGGTAATGTTATTCCACGCCCAATGTCGTTAGACCGTGTGGGCTGCCCAAAGGCGATGATGGCATGCCACGCCCGATGTCGTTTGACCGTGTGTGCTGTCCAAGGGTGGTGATGTCATTCCACGCCCGACGTCATCCGAACGTGCGTGTAGTCCAAGGGCGGTGATGTCAAGCCATGCCCGACGTCGTTCGACTGTGTGTGCTATCCAAAGGCGTTGATGTCATTCCACGCCCGACGTTGTCCGACTGTGTGTGTTGTCATAGGGCGGTGATGTCATGCCACGCCCGACGTTGCCGACCGTGTGTGCTGCTCAAGGGCGGGGATGTCATGCCACGCGCGACGTTGTCTGACCGTATGTGCTGTCCAATGGCGGTGATATCATGCCACGCCCGACGTAGTCGGACCGTGTGTGCTGCCAAAAGGCAATGATGGCATGCCACGCCCGACGTCATTCGACCGTGTGTGCTGTCCAAGGGCAGTGATGTCATGCCACGCCTGACATTGCCGACTGTGTTTGCTGTCCAAGGGCGTTGATGACATGCCACGCCCGACATTGCCAACCGTGTGTGCTGTCCAACGGCAATGATGTCATGCCACGCCCGACGTCATCCAACCGTGCGTGAAGTCCAAGGAGGGTGGTGTCATGCCACGCCCGATGTCGTTGGACTGTGTGTGCTTTCTCAAGGCGGTGATGGCATGTCACGCCCGACGTCGTTCGATCGTGTTTGTCGTCCATGGGCTATGACGTCATGACACGCCTGACGTCGTTCGACCGTGTGTGCTGCCCAAAGGCGATGATGTCATGCCACGCCCGACGTAGTCCGACCGTGTGTGCTACCCAAAGGTGATGATGGCATGCCACGCTCGACGTTGTTCGATTGTTTGTGGGGTCCAAAGGCGGTGATGTCATTCCATGCCCAATGTAGTCCGACCGTGTGTGTTGTCCAAATGTGGTGATGGTACGTCACGCCCGACGTCGTTTGACCGTGTGTGCTGTCCAAAGGCGGTGATGTCATCTCACGCCCGACGTCGTTCGACCGTATGTGCTATCCAAAGGCGGTGATGTCATGCCACGCCCGAAGTAGTCCGACCGTGTGTGCTGTCCAAAGGCGGTGATGTCATGCCACGCCTGACGTTGCTGACCATCTGTGCTGTCCAAGGGCGGGTATTTCATGCCACGCCCGACGTCCTCCAACCGTGCGTGTAGTCCAAGGGCAGTGATTTCAATCCACGCCCGATGTTGTTTGAACGTGTGTGCTGCCTTAAGGCAATGATGGCATGCCACGCCCGACGTCGTTCGATCGTGTGTGCTGTCCAAAGGCGGTGATGTCATGCCACGCCTGACGTTGCTGACCATCTGTGCTGTCCAAGGGCGGTGATGTCATGCCACGCCTGACGTCCTCCAACCGTGCGTGTAGTCCAAGGGCGGTGATTTCAATCCACGCCCGACGTTGTTTGAACGTGTGTGCTGCCTTAAGGCAATGATGGCATGCCACGCCCGACGTCGTTCGATCGTGTGTGCTGCCCAATGGCGGTGTTCTCATGCCACTTCCGACGTCGTCTGACCGTGTGTACTGTCCAATGGCGGTGATGTCGTGCCACGCTTGACGTTGTTTGACCGTGTGTGCTATCCAAGGGCAGTGATGTCATGCAACTCCCGGCGTCGTCAGACCGTGCGTGCAATCCAAGGGTGGTGATGTCATGTCATGCCCGACGTCGTCCGACCGTGTGTGCTGTCCAAGGGCAGTGATGGCATGCCACGCCCGACGTTGCCGACCGTGTGTGATGTCCTAGGGCGGTGATGTCATGCCTTGCCCGACGTTGCCGAACATGTGTGCTGTCCAAGGGCGGTGATGTCATGCCACGCCCAACGTCTTCCGACCATGCGTGCAGTCCAAGGGAGGTGATGACATGCCACGCCCGACGTCGTTCGACCGTGTGTGTTGCCCAATGGCGATGATGGCATGCCACACCCGATGTCGTTTTACTGAGTGTGTTGTACAAAGGCGGTGATGGCATGTTACACCCGCCGTTAATTGACCATGTGTGCCGTCCAAAGGCGGTGATGTCATGCCACGCCGAACGTCGTTTGACTGTGTTTGCTGCCCATAGGCGATGATGGAATGCCACGCCTGACGTCGTTCAATCGTGTGTGTTGTCCAATGGTGGTGATATTATGCCACGCCCAACATCGTTCGACCGTGTGTTCTTTCAAAGGGCGGTGATGTCATGCCACATCCGACGTTGTTTGACCGTTTGTGCAGCCCAAAGGCGATGATGGAATGCCACGCCCGACATCGTCCGACATGCGTGCAGTCCAAGGGCGATGATGTCATGCCACGCCAGACGTCGTTCGACCTTGTGTGCTGTACAAGGGCAGTGATATCATTACATGCCCGACCTAGTCCAATCGTGTGTGCTGTCCAAAAGCGGTGATGACATGTCAAGCCTGACGTCGATCGACCGTGTGTGTTGTCCAAGGGTATTGATGGAATATCACGCCCGACGTTGCCGACCGTGTGTACTGTCCAAGGGCGTTCATGTCATGCCACACCTGACATCGTCCGACCGTGCGTGCAGTCCTAGGGCGGTGATGTCATGCCATGCCCGGTGTTGCCGAAAGTGTATGCTGTCCAAGGGCGGTGATGTCATACCATGCCCGACGTCGTCCGATCATGCGTGCAGTCCAAGGGCGGTGATGTAAAGCCACACCCAATGTTTTTCGACCGTGTGTGCTGTCCAAAGGCGGTGATGGCATGTCACGCCCGACGTCATTTGATTGTAAGTGCTGTCCAAAGGCGTTGATGGCATGCCACGCCCAACGCCGTTCGACCGTGTGTGCTTCCCAAAGGCGATGATGGCATGCCACACCTGACATCATTCGGTTGTGTGTGCTGTCTAAGGGCGGTGATGTCATACCACGCCCGACGTCGTCCGACCGTGCGTGCAGTCCAAGGGCGGTGACGTAGAGCAACACCCGACATTTTTCGACCGTGTGTGCTGTCCAAAGGCGGTGATAGCATGTCACGCCCAACATCGTTTAACCATAAGTGCTATTCAAAGGCGTTGATGTCATGCCACGCCTAACGTCGTTCGACCGTGTGTGATTACTAAAGGCGGTGATGGCATGTAACGCCTGACGTCGTCCGACCGTGTTTGCCGTCCAAGGGCTATGATGGCAAGCCACGCCTGACGTCGTTCGACCGTTTGTGCTGCCAAAAGGCGATGATGGCATGCCACGCCCAACGTCGTTCGACCGTGTGTGCTGTCCAAAGGCGGTATTGTTATGCCACACCTGACGTAGTTAGACCGTGTGTACTGTCCAAGGACGGTGATGTCATGCCACGCCTAACATCGTCCGACCGTGTGTGCTGTCCAAGGGTAGTGATGTCATGCCAAGCCCGACGTTGCCGATCGTGTGTGTTGTTCAAGGGCGGTGATGTCATGCCACACCCGACATTGTCGACCGTGTGTGCTGTCCAAGGGCGGTGATATCATGCCACGCCCAACATCGTCCGACCATGCGTGCAGTCAAAGGGCGGTGAATTCAATCCACGCCCGACGTTGTTAAACATTTGTGCTATCCAAAGTTGGTAACGGCATGTCACGCCGAACGTCATTCGGTAATGTGTGCTGTCCAAAGGTTGCAATGTCGTGCCACGCCCAACGTCGTTTGACCGTGTGTGCTGTCCAAGGGCAGTGATGTCATGCCACGCCCAACGTCGTCCGACCGTGTGTCCTGTCCAAGGGTGGTGATGTCATGCCACGCCCGACGTTGCCGACCGTGTATGCTGTCCAAGGGCGGTGATGTCATGGCACGCCCGTCATTGCCAACCGTGTGTGCTGTCCAAGTGAGGTGATGTCATGACACACCCGATGTCGTTCGACCGTGTGTGCTGTCCAAGGGAGGGGACGTCATGACACGCCCAACGTCGTTCGATCGTATGTCCTGCCCAACGGTGATGATGGCATGCCACACTCGTTGTCGTTTTACCGAGTGTGTCGTCCAAAGGCGGTGATGGCATGTCAAACACGACGTCGTTCCACCGTGTATGCTGTCCAAAGGCGGTGATGTCGTGCCACGCCCAACATCGTTAGACCGTGTGTGCTGTCCAAAGGCGGTGATGTTATGCCACACCTGACGTAGTTAGACCGTGTGTATTGTCGAAGGACGGTGATGTCATGCCACGCCTGACGTCGTCCGACAGTGTGTGCTGTCCAAGGGAAGTGATGTCATGCCAAGCCTGATGTTGCCGATCGTGTGTGCTGTTTAAGGGCGGTTATGTCATGCCACGCCCGACGTTGCCGACCGTGTGTGCTGTCCAAGGGCGGTGATGTCATGCCACGCCCAACGTCGTCCGACCGTGCGTGCTGTCCAAGGGCGGTGATTTCAATCCACGCCTGACGTTGTTAAACATGTGTGCTGTCCAAAGGCGGTAACGGCATGTCACACCCTACGTCGTTCGATAATGTGTGCTGTCCAAAGGCGGCGATGTCGTGCCACGCCCAACGTCGTTTAGCCGTGTGTGCTGTCAGAGGGCGATGATGTCATGCCACGCCCAACGTCATCCGACCGTCCGTCCAGTCCAAGGGTGGTGATGTCATGCCGCGCCCGACGTCGTCCGACCGTATGTGTTGTCCAAGGGCGGTGATGGCATGCCATGCCCGACGTTGTCGACCGTGTGTGCTGTCCAAGGGCGGTGATGTCATGGCACGCCCGACATTGCCGACCATGTGTGCTATCCAAGGGAGGTGATGTCATGACACACCCGACGTCGTTCGACCGTCTGTGCTGTCCAAGGGAGGTGATGTCATGACACGCCCAACGTCGTTCGATCGTTGTCCTTCCTAACGGTGATGATGGTATGCCACGCTCGATGTCGTTTTACCGAGTGTGTTGTCCAAAGGCGGTGATGGCATGTCAAACACGACGTCGTTCCACCGTGTGTGCTGTCCAAAGGCGGTGATGTCATGCCACGCCTAACGTCGTTTGACGGTGTGTGCTGCCCATTGGCGGTGATGGATTGCCACGCCCAACGTCGTTCGACCATGTGAGCTATCTAAAGGCGGTGATGTCATGCCACTCCCGAAGTAGTCCAACCATATGTGTTGCCCAAGGGTGGTGATGTCATGCCACGCCCGACGTCATTCGACCGTGTGTGCTGTCCAAGGGCGGTGATGTCAAACCACGCCCGACGTCGTCCGACAGTGTGTGCAGTCCAAGGGAGGTGATGTCATGCCATGCCCCATGTCGTTCAGCCGTGTGTGCTGCCCAACGGCGATGATATCATGTCACACCCGATGTCGTTCGAACGAGTGTGATGTCCAAAGGCGGTGATGGCATGTCACGCCCGACGTTGTTCGATCGTGGGTTCTGTTTAAAGGCGGTGATGTCGTGCCACGCCCAACATCGTTCGACCTTGTGTGCTGTCCAAAGGAGGTGATATTATGCCACGCCCGACGTCGTTCGTCCGTGTGTGCTGTCCAAGGGCGGTGATGCATGCCACGCCTTACATTACCGACCGTGTGTGCTGTCCAAGGGAGGTGATGTCATGCCACGCCCGACGTTGTCGACTGTGTGTGCTGTCCAAGGGCGATAATTTCATGCCACGCCTGACGTCGTACAACCGCGCGTGCAGTCCAAGGGCAGTGATGTGATGCCACGCTGAACATCATTCGACCGTGTGTGCTGTCCAAAGGCGGTGATGTTATGCCACTGGTGACGTAGTATGACCGTGTGTGCTGCCCAAGGGTGGTGATGTCATGCTACGCCCGACGTTGTCCGACCGTATGTGCTGTCCAAGGGCGGTGATGTCATGCCACGCCCGACGTAATCCGACCGTGTGTGCTGCCCAAAGGCAATGATGGCATGCCACACCCGACGTCATTCGACCGTGTGTGCTGTCCAAGGGCGGTGATGTCATGCCACGCCCGACGTAGTTCGACCGTGTGTGCTGCCCAAGGGCGGTGATGTATTGCCACTTCCGACGTCCATGCCCGACGTTGCCTACCGTGTGTACTCTCCAAGGGCGGTGATGTCATGCCACACCCGACATTGCCGACCGTGTGTACTGTCCAAGGGCGGTGATGACATGCCACGCCTGGCGTTGCCGACCGTGTGTGCTGTCCAACGGTAGTGATGTCATGCCATGCCCGACGCCATTCGACCGTGTGTGTTGTCCAAGGGCAGTGATGGCATATCACGCCCGACGTTGCCGACCGTGTGTGCTGTCCAAACGCGGTGATTTCATGCCACGCCCGATGTCGTCTGATCGTGCGAGCAGTCCAAGGGCGATGATGTCATGCCACGCCCGACTTCGTTCGACCGTGTGTGTTGTCCAAGGGCGGTGATGTCATGCCATGCCCGACGTTGTTTGACCATTTGTGAAGCCCAAAGGCGATGATGGCATGCCACGCCCGACATCGTCCGACCGTGTGTGCTGTCCAAAGGCGGTGATCACATGTCAAGCCCGACGTCGTTCGACTGTGTATGTTGTCCAAGGGTAGTGATGGTATATCACGCCCGACGTTGTCGACCGTGTGTACTGTCTAAGGGCGGTGATGTCATGCCACGCCCAACGTCGTTCGACCGTGTGTGCTGTCAAAAGGCGGTGATGTCATGCCATGCCCGACGTCATTTGACTATTTGTGTTACCCAAAGACGATGATGGCATGACACGCCCGACATCATCCGATCGTGCGTGCTGTCCAAGGCCCGACGTCGTTCGACCGTGTGTGCTGTCCAAGGGCGGTGATGTCATGCCACGCCCGACGTTATTTGACCGGTTGTGCCGCGCAAAGAGGTTGATGGCATGCCACGCCCGACAGCGTCCGACCGTGCGTGTAGTCAAAGGGCCGTGTTTTCATGCCACACCCGACGTCGTTCAACCGTGTGTGCAGTCCAAGGGCGGTGATGCCATGCCACGCCCGACGTTGCCTACCATGTGTGTTGTCCAAGGGCAGTGATTTAATGCTACGCTCGACGTCATCCTACTGTGCGTGCAGTCCAAGGGCAGTGATGTCAAGCCACACTCGATATCGTTCGACATTGTTTGCCATCCAAGGGCTATGATGGAATGCCACGCCCGACGTCGTTCGACTGTGTGTGCTGCTCAAAGGTGATGATGGCATGCCACGCCTGACGTCGTTCGACCATGTGTGTTCTCTCAAGGCGGAGATGTCATGCTAAGCCCGATGTAGTCTGACCGTGTGTGCTGCCCAGGGGCGGTCATGTCATGCCACTCCTGACGTCGTCCGACAGTGCGTACTGTTTAAGGGCGGTGATGTCATGCCATGCCCGACGTTGCCAACCGTGTGAGCTGTGCAATGGCAGTGATGTCATGCCACGCTTGATGTTGCCGACCGTGTGTGCTGTCCAAGGGTGGTGATGTCATTCCATGCCCGACGTCATCCGACTGTGCGTTCAGTCCAAGGGTGGTGATGCATGCCACGCCTTACATCCTTCGACCGTGTGTGCTGTCCAAAGGCAGTGATGTCATGCCACGCCCGACGTTGCCGACCGTGTGTGTTGTCCAAGGGTAGTGATGTCATGCCACGCCCACCGTTGCCAACCGTGTGTGCTGTCAAAGGGCGGTGATGTAATTCCACGCCCGACATCGTCTGACCGTGCGTGCAGTCTAAGGGAATGATGTCATGCCATGCCCGACGTCGTTCGACCATGTGTGCTATCCAATTGCGGTGATGTCATGCCACGTCCGACGTCGTCCAATTGTGTGTACTGTCCAAGGGCGGTGATGTCATGCCACGCCTAACTTTGCCAACCGTGTGTGTTGTCCAAGGGTGGGGATGTCATTCCACGCCTGACGTCGTCCGATTGTCTGTGCTGTCCAAGAGCGGTGATGTCATGCCACGCCCGACGTTGCCGACCATGTGTGCGGTCCAAGAGTGGTGATTTCATGCCACGCCCGACGTCGTTCGAGCAAGTGTGTTTTTCAAGGGCGGTGATAGCATGCCACGCCTAACGTCGTCTGACCGTGCGTGCAGTGCAAGGGCGGTGATGGCATGTCATGCCCAACTTCGTTCGACCGTGTGTGCTGTCCAAAGGCGGTGATGTCATGCCACGCCCAACGTCATTTGATCGTGTGTGCTGCCCAAAGGTGATGATGGAATGTCATGCCTGATGTCGTTCGACCGTGTGTGCTGTCCAAAGGCGGTGATTTCATGTCACGCCCGACATTGCCGACCGAGTGTGCTGTCCAAGGACGGTGATGTTATGCCACGCCCGACGTCGTCTTACCATGCGTGCATTCCAAGGGAGGTGATATCATGCCATGCCCGACGTCGTTCGATCGTGTGTTGCCCAACCGCGATGATGACATGCCACACCAAACGTCGTTCGACCGAGTGTGCTGCCCAAAGGCGGTGATGGCATGTCACGCCCGACGTTGTTCGACCGTGCGTACAGTCCAAGGGCGGTGATGTCATGCCACGCCCGACGTCGACCGACAGTGTGTGCTGTCCAAGGGAGGTGATGTCATGCCACGTCCGACCGTGTGTGTTGTCCAAGGGCGGTGATGGCATGCCACGCCTAATGTTGTCGACCTTGTGTGCTGTCCAAGGACGGTGATGTCATGCCACGCCCGACGTTACCATCCGTGTGTGCAGTCCGAGGGCGTTGATGTGATTCCATGCCCGACGTCGTCTGACCGTGCGTGTAGTCCAAGGACGGTGATGTCATGCCACGCCTGACGTCATTCGACCGTGTGTGCTTCCCAAGGGCGGTGATGTCATGCCATGCCCTACGTCGTTTGACCGTGCGTGCTGTCCAAGGGTGATGATGTCATGCCACGCCTTACTTCGTTCGACCATGTGTGCTGCCCTACGGCGATGATGGCATGCTACACCTGACGTCGTTCGACGGAATGTGCTGTCAAAAGGCGGTGATGGCATGTCACGCCCGACGTTGTTCAACCGTGTGTGCTGTCCAAAGGCTGTGATGTTATTCCACGCCCAACGTCGTTAGACCGTGTGGGCTGCCCAAAGGCGATGATGGTATGCCACGCCCGACGTCGTTCGACCGTTTGTGCTTTCCAACAGTGGTGATGTCATTCCACGCCCGACGTCATCCGCTTGTGCGTGTAGTCCAAGGGCGATGATGTCATGCCATGTTCGACGTCGTTCGACTGTGTGTGCTATCCAAAGGTATTGATATCATTCCACGCCCGACGTTGTCCGACTGTGTGTGTTGTCCAAGGGCGGTGATGTCATGCCACACTCGACGTTGCCGACCTTGTGTGCTGTCCCAGAGCGGGGATGTCTTGCCACGCCCGACGTCGTCCGACTGTGTGTGCTGTCCAAGAGCGGTGATGTCATGCCACGCCCGACGTTGCCGACCATGTGTGCGGTCGAAGGGCGGTGATGTCATGCCACGCCTGATGTCGTCCGTTTGTGCGTGAGGTACAAGGGCATCGATGTCATGCCACGCCTGACGTCGTTCGCTTGAGTGTGTTTTTCAAGGGCGGTGATCGCATGCCACGCTTGACGTCGTCCGATCGTGCGTGCAGTGCAAGGGCGGTGATGGCATGTCATGCCCAACTTCGTTCGACCGTGTGTGCTGTCCAAAGTCGGTGATGTCATGCCACGCCCAATGTTGTTTGACCGTGTGTGCTGCCCAAAGGCGATGATGGAATGCCATGCCCGATGTCGTTCGACCGTTTGTGGTGTCCAAAGGCGGTGATTTCATGCCACGCCCGACGTTGCCGACCGAGTGTGCTGTCCAAGGGCGGTGATGTTATGCCACGCCCGACGTCGTCCAACCATGCGTGCATTCCAAGGGAGGTGATATCATGCCACGCCCGCTATCGTTCAATCGTGTGTGCTGCCCAACCGCAATGGTGACATGCCACACCAAACGTCGTTCGACCGAGTGTGCTGTCCAAAGGCAGTGATGGCATGTCACGCCCGACGTCGTTCGACCGTGCGTGCAGTCCAAGAGGGTGATGTCATGCCACGCCCGACGTCGATCGATCGTGTGTGCTGTCCAAGAGAGGTGATGTCATGCCACGTCCGACGTCGTCCGACCGTGTGTGCTGTCCAAGGGCGGTGATGGCATGCCACGCCTAACGTTGTCGACCTTGTGTGCTGTCCAAGGGCGGTGATGTCATGCCACTCCCGACATTACCGTCCATGTGTGCTATCCGAGGGCGGTGATGACATGCCACGCCCGAGGTCCTCCGACTGTGCGTGTAGTCCAAGGACGGCGATGTCATGCCACGCCTGAGGTCGTTCAACCGTGTGTGCTGTCCATGGGCGGTGATGTCATGCCACGCCCGACGTTGCCGACCGTGTGCGCTCTCCAAGGGCAGTGATGTCATGCCACGCCCGACGCTCCCGACGATGTGTGCTGTCGAGCGACCGTGATGTCATGCCACGCCCGACGTCGTTTAATCGTGTGTGCAGTCCAAAGGCGGTGATGTCAAGCAAAACCCGACGTCGTTGGACTGTGTGTGCTTTTCAAAGGCGGTGATGGCATGTCACGCCCGACGTCGTTCGATCATGTTTGCCGTCCTTGGGCTATGATGTCATGCCACCCCCGACGTCGTTCGACTGTGTGTGCTGCCCAAAGACGATGATGGCATGCCACGCCCGACATTGTTGACAGTGTGTGGTGTCCAAAGGCAGTGATGTCATGCCATGCCCGACGTAGTCCGCCGTGTGTGTTGTCGAAAGGCGGTGATGGCACGTCACGCCCAACGTCATTCGACCGTGTGTGCTGTCCAAAGGCGGTGATTTCATGCCACGCCCGACGTAGTCCGACCGTGTGTGCAGTCCAAGGGCGGTGATGTCATGCCACACCCGACGTTGCCGACCGTGTGTTCAGTCCAAGGGAGGTGATGTCATGCGACGCCCGACGTCGTCCAACCGTGCGTGCAGTCCAAAGGCGGTGATTTCAATCCAAGCCCGACGTTGTTTGAACGTGTGTGCTTTCCAAAGGCGGTGATGGCATGTCACGCCCAACGTCGTACGACCGTGTGTGTTGTCCAAAGGCATTGATGTCATGCCACGCCCCACATACTCTGAACGTGTGTGCTGTCCAAAGGCGGTGATGGCATGTCACGCCCGACGTCGTTTGATTGTGTGTGATGCCTAACGGCGATTATGGCATGCCACGCCCGACGTCGTTCGACAGTGTGTGCTGACCAAGGGCGGTGATTTCATGCCACGGCCGACGTCGTCCGACTGTATGTGCCAACCAAGGGCGGTGATGGCTTACCACGCCTGACGTTGCCGACCTTGTGTGTTGTCCAAGGGCGGTGATGTCATGCCACGCCCTAAGTTGCCGACCGTGTGTGCTGTCCAAGGGCGGTGATGTCATGCCACGCCCGATGTCGTGGCACCGTGTATGCAGTCCAAGGGCGGTGACGTCTTGTCACGCCCGACATCGTTCACCGTGTGTGCTATCCAAGGGCGGTGATATCATTCAACGCCTGACGTTGCCGACCGTTTGTGCTGTCCAAGGGGGTGATATCATGCCACGCCCGACGTCGTCCGACCGTGCGTGCAGTCCAAGGGCGTTGACGTCATGCCACGCCTGACGTCATTCGACCGTGTGTGCTGTCCAAGGGCGGTGATGTCATGCTACGCCCGGCGTTGTCTGACCGTATGTGCTGTCCAATGGCGGTGATGTTATGCCTTGCCCGACGTAGTCGGACCGTGTGTGCATCCAAAAGGCAATGATGGCATGCCATGCCCGACGTTATTCGACCGTGTGTGCTGTCCAAGGGCGGTGATGTCATGCCACGCCTGACATTGCCGACCGTGTTTGCTGTCCAAGGGCGGTGATGACATGCCACACCCAACGTTGCCAACCGTGTGTGCTGTCCAACGGCGGTGATGTCATGCCACACCCGACATCGTCCACCGTGCGTGCAGTCCAAGGAGGGTGATGTCATGCCACGCCCGATGTCGTTGGACTGTGTGTGCTTTCCAAAGGCGGTGATGTCATGCCATGCCCGACGTCGTACGACCGTATGTGCTATCCAAAGGCGGTAATGTCATGCAACGCCCGACGTCGTCCGACTGTGTGTACTGTCCTAGGGCGGTGATGTCATGCCACGCCCGATGTTGCTGACAGTGTGTGTTGTCCAAGGGCGGGGATGTCATGCCACGCCCGACGTCGTTCGACTGTGTGTGTTGTCCAAGGGCGGTGATGTCATTCCACGCCCGACGTCGTCCGACCGTGCATGCTGTCCAAGGGCGGTGATGTCATGCCATGCCCGACGTCGTTCGACCGTGTGTGCTATCCAAAGGCGGTGATGTCATGCAACACCCGACGTCGAGCGACTGTGTGTACTGTCCTAGGGTGGTGAAGTCATGCCACGCCCGACGTTGCCGACCATGTGTGTTGTCCAAGGGCGGGGATATCATGCTACGCCCGACGTCGTCCAACTATGTGTGTTGTCCAAGAGCGGTGATGTCATGCCACGCCCGACGTTGCCGACCATGTGTGCGGTCCAAGGGCGGTGATGTTATGCCACGCCCGACGTCGTTCGACTGAGTGTGTTTTTCAAGGGCGGTGATGGCATGCCACGCCTGACGTTGTCCGACCGTGTGTGCTGCCCAAAGGCGATGATGGAATGCCATGCCTGATGTCGTTCGACCGTGTGTACTGTCCAAAGGCGGTGATTTCATGCCACGCCCGACGTTGCCGACCGAGTGTGTATTCCAAGGGCGTTGATGTTATGTCACGCCCAACGTCGTCTGACCATGCGTGCCTTCTAAGGGAGGTGATATCATGCCTCGCTCGACGTCGTTCGATCGTGTGTGCTGCCCAACTGCGATGATGACATGCCACACCAAACGTCGTTCGACTGAGTATGCTGCCCAAAGGCAGTGATAACATGTCACGCCCGACGTTGTTAAACCGTGCGTGCAGTCCAAGGGCGGTGATGGCATGCCATGCCCGACGTCGTCCGACCGTTTGTACTGTCCAAGGGCGGTGATGTCGTGTCACGCTCGACGTCGTTCGACCGTGTGTGCTGTCCAAGGGCAGTGATGGCATAAAACTCCCGACGTCGTCAGACCGTGCGTGATATCCAAGGGTGGTGATGTCATGTCATGTCCGACGTCATCCGACCGTGTGTGCTGTCCAAGGGTGGTGATGGCATGCCACTCCCGATGTTGCCGACCGTGTGTGATGTCCAAGGGCAGTGATGTCATGCCTTGCCCAACGTTGCCGAACATGTGTGCTATCTAAGGGCAGTGATGTCATGCCACGCCCGATGTCTTCCGACCATGCCTGCAGTCCAACGGAGGTGATGACATACCACGCCCGACGTCGTTTGACCGTGTGTGCTGCCCAACGGCAATGATGGCATGACACACCCGATGTCGTTTTAGTTAGTGTGTTGTCCAAAGGCAATGATGGCCTGTTACACCCGACGTTAATTGACCGTGTGTGCTGTCCAAAGGTGGTGATGTCATTCCACGCCCAACGTCGTTTGACCATGTTTGCTGCCCATAGGCGATGATAGAATGCCACGCCTGATTTCGTTCAACTGTGTGTGCTGTCCAAAGGCGGTGATGTCATGCCACGCCTGACATCGTTCGACCGTGTGTGCTTTCCAAGGGCGGTGATGTCATGCCACAGCCGACGTTGTTTGACCGTTTGTGCAGCCCAAAGGCGATGATGGAATGCCCCGCACGACATCGTCCGACTGTGCGTGCAGTCCAAGGGCGGTGATGTCATGCCACGCCAGACGTCGTTCGACCATGTGTGTTGTACAAGGGCAGTGATATCATTACATGCCCGATGAAGTCCGACCGTGTGTGCTGTCTAAAAGCGATGATGACATGTCAAGCACGACGTCGTTCGACCGTGTGTTTTGTCCAATGGCAGTGATGGCATATCACGCCCGACGTTGCCGACCGTGTGTACTGTCCAAGGGTGGAGACTTCATGCCACGTCCAACGTCGTTCGACTGTGTGTGCTGTCCAAGGGCGGTGATGTCATGCCACGCCCGACGTCATTTGACCGTTTGTGCTGCCCAAAGACGATGATGGCATGCCACGCCCGACATCGTCCTACCATGCGTGCTGTCAAAGGGCGGTGATGTCATGCCACGCCCGACGTCGTTCGACCGTGTGTGCTGTCCGAGGGCGGTGATGTCATGCCACGCTCGATGTCATTTGACCATTTGTGCCGCCCAAAGACGCTGATGGCATGCCACGCCCAACATCTTTCGACCGTGCGTGCAGTCGAAGGGCCGTGATGTCATGCCACACCCGACGTTGTTTGACCGTATGTGCAGTTCAAGGGCGGTGATGTCATGCCACGCCCGACGTTGTCGACCGTGTGTGTTGTCCAAAGGCTGTGGTGTAATGCCACGCCCGACGTCGTCCTACTGTGCGTGTAGTCCAAGGGCGGTGATGTCAAGTCACGCCCGACATCGTTCGACATTGTTTGCCATCGAAGGGCTATGATTGAATGCCACGCCCGACGTCGTTTGACTATGTGTGCTGGTCAAAGGTGATGATGGCATGCCACGCCCGACGTCGTTCGACCATGTGTGCTGTCTCAAGGCAGAGATGTTATGCCAAGCCCGATATAGTCTGACCGTGTGTGCTGCCCAAGGGCGGTGATGTGATGCCACTCCCAACGTCGCCCGACAGTGTGTACTGTCTAATGGCGGTGATGTCATTCCATGCCCGACGTTGCCGACCGTGTGTGCTGTGCAATGGCAGTGATGTCATGCCACGCTCGATGTTGCCGACCGTGTGTGCTGTCCAAGGGCGGTAATGTCATGCCACGCCCGATGTCATCCGACCGTGCATTCAGTCCAAGGTTGGTGATGTCATGCCACGCCCGACATCCTTCTACTGTGTGTGCTGTCCAAAGGCAGTGATGTCATGCCACGCCTGACGTTGCCGACCGTGTGTGCTGTCCAAGGGCAGTGATGTCATGCCATGCCCGACGTTGCTAACCGTGTGTGCTGTCAAAGGGCAGTGATGTCATTCTACGCCCGACGTCGTCCGACTGTGCATGCAGTCCAAGGGCAGTGATGTCATGCCATGCCCGACGTCGTTCGACCGTGTGTTCTATCCAAAGGCGGTGATGTCATGCAACGCCCGACGTCGTCCTACTGTGTGTACTGTCCTAGGGCGATGATGTCATGCCACGCCTGACGTTGCCGACCGTGTGTGCTTTCCAAGGGCTGGGATGTCATGCTACGCCCGATATCGTCCAACTGTGTGTGTTGTCCAAGAGCGGTGATGTCATGCCACGCCCGACGTTGCCGACCATGTGTGCGGTCCAAGGGCGGTGATGTCATGCCACGCCCGACGTCGTCCGACCATGCATGCAGTCCAAGGGCGGTAATGTAAAGCCTTACCCGACATCGTTCGACCGTGTGTGCTGTCCAAAGGCGGTGATTGCATGTCATGCCTGACGTCGTCCGACCGTGTTTGCCGTCCAAGGGCTATGATGGCGTGCCACACCCGACGTCGTTCAACCGTGTGTGCTACCCGAAGGCGATAATGGCATGCCACGCCTAACGTGGTTCAACCGTGTGTGCTGTCCAAAGACGGTGATGTTATGCCACGCCCGACGTAGTCCGACCGTGTGTACATTCCAAGGGCAGTGATGTCATGCCACGCCGGACGTCGTCCGACCGTGTGTGTTGTCCAAGGGCAGTGATGGCATGCCACACCCGACGTTGCCGACTATGTTTGTTGTCCAAGGGCGGTGATGTCATGCCACGCCTGACGTCGTCTGACCGTGCATGTAGTCGAAGGGCTGTGATGTGATGCCACGCCGAACGTCATTCGACCGAGTGTACTGTCCAAAGGCGATGATGTTATGCCACGCCCGACGTAGTCCAACCGTGTGTGCTACTCAAAGGCGGTGATTGCATGTTACGCCCTACGTCGATCGACTGTGTGTACCGTCCAAGGGCGGTGATGTCATGCCACGCCCGATGTTGTCGACCGTGTGTGTTGTCCAAGGGCGTTCATGTCATGCCACGCCTGACGTCGTCCGACCGAGCGTGCAGTCCTAGGGCGGTGATGTCATGCCACGCCCGACGTTGCCGATCGTGTGTGCTGTCCAAGGGCGGTGATGTCATACCATGCCCGACGTCGTCCAACCGTGCGTGCAGTCCAAGGGCGGTTGTGTAAAGCCACAACCAATGTTTTTCGACCGTGTGTGCTGTCCAAAGGCGGTGATGGCATGTCACGCCCGACGTTGTTTGATCATAAGTGCTATCCAAAGGCGTTGATGTCATGCCACGCCCAACGTCGTTCGACCGTGTGTGCTTCCCAAAGGCGATGATGGCATGCCACGCCCGACATCATTTGACTGTGTGTGCTGTCTAAGGACGGTGATGTCATACCACGCCCGACGTCGTCTGACCGTGCGTGCAGTCCAAGGGCGGTGATGTAGAGCCACACCAGACATTTTTCGACCGTGTGTGCTGTCCAAAGGCGGTGATAGCATTTCACGCCCGACGTCGTTTGACCATAAGTACTATTCAAAGGCGTTGACGTCATGCCACACCCAACGTCGTTCGACCGTGTGTGATTACCAAAGGCGGTGATGACATGTAACGCCTGACGTCGTCCGACTGTGTTTGCCGTCCAAGGGCAATGATGGCAAGTCACGCCCAACATCGTTCGACCGTTTGTGCTGCGAAAAGGCGATGATGGCATGCCACGCCCAACGTCGTTCGACCGTGTGTGCTGTCCAAAGGCGGTGATGTTATGCCACACCTAACGTAGTTAGACTGTGTGTACTATCCAAGGACGGTCATGTCATGCCACACCTGACGTCGTCCGACCGTGTGTGCTGTACAAGGGCAGTGATGTCATGCCAAGCCCGACGTTGTCGATTGTGTGTGCTGTTCAAGGGCGGTGATGTCATGCCACGCCCGACGTTGCCGACCGTGTGTGCTGTCCAAGGGCAGTGATATCATGCCACGCCCAACGTCGCCAGACCGTGCGTGCAGTCCAAGGGCGGTGATTTCAATCCATGCCCGACGTTGTTAAACGTGTGTGCTGTCCAAAGGCGGTAACGGCATGTCACGCCCAACGTCGTTCTATAATGTGTGCTGTCCAAAGGCGGCAATGTCGTGCCACGCCCAACGACGTTTGACTGTGTGTGTTGTCCAAGGGCGGTGATGTCATGCCACACCCAACGTCGTCCGACCGTGCATGCAGTCCAAGGGTGGTGATGTCATACCACGCCCGACGTCGTCCGACCGTGTGTGTTGTCCAAGGGAGGTGATGGCATGCCACGCCCGACGTTGCCGACCGTGTGTGCTGTCCAAGGGCGGTGATGTCATGGCACGCCCGACATTGCCGACCGTGTGTGCTGTCCAAGGGAGGTGATGTCATGACACACCCGACGTCGTTCGACCGTGTGTGCTGTCTAAGGGAGGTGATGTCATGACATGCCCAACGTCGTTCGATCGTGTGTCCTGCCCTACGGTGATGATGGCATGCCACACTCGATGTCGTTTTACCGAGTGTGTTGTCCAAAGGCAGTGATGGCATGTCAAACACGACGTCGTTCGACCGTGTGTGCTGTCCAAAGGTGGTGATGTCATGCCACGCCTAACGTCGTTTGACATTGTGTGCTGCCCATTGGCGGTGATGGATTGCCACACCCGACGTCGTTCAACCGTGTGAGCTGTCTAAAGGCGGTGATGTCATGCCATGCCCGAAGTAGTCCAACCGTATGTGTTGCCCAAGGGCGGTGATGTCATGCCACGCCCGACATCATTCGACTGTGTGTGCTGTCCAAGGGCGGTGATGTCATGCCACGCCCGACATCGTCCGACAGTGTGTGCAGTCCAAGGGAGGTGATGTCATGCCACGCCCGATGTCGTTCAGCCGTGTGTGCTGCCCAACGGCGATGATATCATGTCACACCCGATGTCGTTCGAACGAGTGTGATGTCCAAAGGCGGTGATGGCATGTCACGCACGACGTCGTTCGATCGTGGGTGCTGTCCAAAGGCGGTGATGTCGTGCCACGCCCAACATTTTTCGACCTTGTGTGCTGTCCAAAGGAGATGATATTATGCCACACCCGACGTCGTTCAACCGTGTGTGCTGTCCAAGGGCAGTGATGCATGCCACGCCTGACATTGCCGACCGTGTGTGCTGTCCAAGGGAGGTGATGTCATGCCAAGCCCGACGTTGTCGACTGTGTGTGCTGTCCAAGATCAATAATGTCATACCACGCCCGACGTCATCCGACCGTGCGTGCATTCGAAGGGTGGTGATGTCATGCCACACCTAATGTCATTCGACCGTGCGTGCTGTCCAAAGGCGGTGATGTCGTGCCACGCCCAACATTGTTCGACCTTGTGTGCTGTCCAAAGGAGGTGATATTATGCCATGCCCGACGTCGTTCGATCGTGTGTGCTGTCCAAGGGCGGTGATGCATGCCACGCCTGACATTGCCGACCGTGTGTGCTGTCCAAGGGAGGTGATGTCATGCCACGCCCGACGTTGTCGACTATGTGTGTTGTCCAAGGGTGGTGATGTCATGCCACACCCGACGTCTTCCGACCATTTGTGCAGTCCAAGGGAGGTGATGTCATGCCATGCCCGATATCCTTCGACCGTATGTGGAGCCCAAGGGCGATGATATCATGCCACACCCGACGTTGTTCGACCGAGTGTGCTGTTTAAAGGCGGTGATATCGTGCCATGCGCAAAGTTGTTTGACTGTGTGTGTTACCCAAAGGCAATGATGGAATGCCACGCTCGACGTCGTTCGACCGTGCGTGCAGTCTAAGGGCGGTGATGTAAAGCCACACCCGACGTCGTTTGACCGTTTGTGCTGTCCAAAGGCGGTGATGGCATGTCACGCCTGGCGTCGTCCGACCGTGTTTGCCGTCCAAGGGCTATTATGGCATGCCACACCCGATGTCGTTCGACCGTGTGTGCTGCCCAAAGCGATGATGGCATGCCATGCCAAACGTCGTTCGACCATGTGTGTTGTCCAAAGGCGGTGATGTTATGCCACTCCCGACGTAGTGCGATCGTGTGTACTTTCCAAAGGCAGTGATGTCATGCCACGCCCGACGTTGTCTGACCGTGTGTGATGTTTAAGGGCAGTGATGGCATGCCACGCCCGACGTTCCCGTCCGGCTGTGCTATTCAAGGGAGATGATGTCATGCCACGCCCGACGTTGCCGACCGTGTGTGCTGTCCTAGAGGGTTATGTTATTCCAAGCCTGACGTCGTCCGATCGTGCGTGCAGTCCAAGGGCGGAGATGTCATGCCACACCCGACGTCATTCGACAGTGTGTGCTGTCCAAGGGCGGTGATAACATGCCACGCCCGACGTCGTCCGACCGTGTGTGCAGTCCAAGGGAGGTGATGTCATGCCACGCTCGATGTCGTTCGACCGTGTGTGCTACCCAACGGTGTTGATATCATGCCACACCCGACGTCGTTAGACCGAGTGTGTTGTCCAAAGGCGGTGATGACATGTCACACCCGACGTCGCTTGACCGTGTGTGCTGTCTAAAGGAGATGATGTCGTGCCTCGCCCAACGTCGTTTGACCGTGTGTACTGCTCAAAGGCGATGATGTCATGCCACGCCCGACGTAGTCTGACTGTGTTTGGTGCCCAAGGGTGGTGATGTCATTCCACGCCCGACGTCGTCCCACTGTGTGTGCTGTCCAAGGGCGGTTATGTCATGCCACGCCTGACGTAGTCTGACCGTGTGTGCTGCCCAAAGGCGATGATGGCATGCCTCGCTCGACATCATTCGACCATGTGTGCTATGAAAGGGCGGTGATGTCATACCACGCCCGACATCGTTCGACCATGCGTGCAGTCCAAGGGCGGTGATGTAAAGCCACAACCGACATCGTTCGACCGTGTGTGCGGTCCACAGGCGGTGATGGCATTTCACGCCTGACGTCGTCCAACCGTGTTTGCCATCCAAGGGCTATGATGGCATGCAAAGCCTGACGTCTTTTGACCGTGTGTGCTGTCTAAAGGCGATTATGGAATGCCACGCCCAACGTCGTTCGATCGTGTGTGCTCTCTAAAGATGGAGATATTATGCCACGCCCGATGTAGTCCGACTTTGTGTGCTGTCCAAGGGCGGTGATGGCATGCCACACCCGACATTGCCGACTATATGTGCTGTCCAAGGGCGGTGATGTCATGCCACGCCTGACGTTACCGACCGTGTGTGCTGTCCAAGGGCGATGATTTCATGCAACGCCTGACGTCGTCCGATCGTGCGTGCAGTCCAAGGGCAGTGATGTGATGCCACGCTGAACGTCGTTCGACCGTGTGTGCTGTCCAAAGGCAGTGATGTCATGCCACGCGTGACGTAGTTTGACCGTGTGTGCTGCACAAGGGCGGTGATGTCATGCCACGCCCGACGTTGTACCACCGTATGTGCTGTCCAAGGGCGGTGATGTCATGCCCCGCCCGACGTAGTCCGACCGTGTGTGCTGCCCAATGGCAATGATGGCATGCCACGCCCGACGTCATTCGCCCGTGTGTGCTGTCCAAGGGCGGTGATGTCATTTCACGCCCGACGTAGTTCGACCGTGTGTACTGTCCAAGGGCGGTGATGTCATGCCACACCCGACATTACCGACCGTGTGTGCTGTCCAAGGGCGGTGATGACATGGCACGCCTGGCGTTGCTGACCGTGTGTGCTATCCAACGGCGGTGATGTCATGCCACGCCCAACGTCGTCCAACCGTGTGTGCAGTCCAAGGAGGGTGATGTCATGCCACGGCCGATGTCGTTTGACTGTGTGTGCTTTCCAAAGGCGATGATGGCATGTCACGCCCGACGTCGTTTGCCGTCCATGTGCTATGATGTCATGCCACGCCCGACGACGTTCGACCATGTGTGCTGCCCAAAGGCGATGATGTCATGCCACGCCCGACGTAGTCTGACCATCTGTGCTGCCCAAAAGCGATGATGGCATGCCACGCTCGACGTTGTTCCACCTTGTGTGGTGTCCAAAGGCGGTGATGTCATTCCATGCCCGACGTAGTCCGACCGTGTCTGCTGTCCAAATGTGGTGATGGCACGTCACGCCCGACGTCATTCGACCTTGTGTTCTGTCCAAAGGCGGTGATATCATGCCACACCCGACGTCATTCGACCGTGTGTGCTGTCTAAAGGCGGTGATGTCATGCCACGCCCGACGTAGTCCGACCGTGTGTGCTGTCCAAAGGCGGTGATGTCATGCCACGCCCGACGTTGCCGACCATCTGTGTTGTCCAAGGGCAGTGATGTCATGGCTTGCCCGACGTCCTCCAATCGTGCGTGTAGTCCAAGGGCGGTGATTTCAATCCACGCCCAACGTTGTTTGAATGTTTGTGCTTTCCAAAGACGGTGATGGCATGTCATGCCCGACGTCGTTCGACCGTGTGTGCTGCCTTAAGCCAATGATGGCATGCCACACCCGACGTCGTTTGATTGTGTGTGCTGCCCAAGGGCAGTGATGTCATGCCACTCCCGACGTCGTCCGACCGTGTGTACTATCCAAGGGCGGTGATGTCATGCCATGCCCGACATCGTTTGACCATGTGTGCTGTCGAAGGGCAGTGATGTCATGCAACTCCCGACATCGTCAGACCGTGCGTGCAATCCAAGGGTGGTGATGTCATGTAGTGCCCGACGTTGTCAGACCGTGTGTGCTGTCCAAGGGCGGTGATGTCATGCCACGTCCAACCGTGTGTGCTGCCCAATGGCAATGATGTCATGCCACGCCCGTCATTATCGACCGTGTGTGCAGTCCAAGGGCGGTGATGTCATGCCATGCCCGACGTGGCCGACCGTGTGTGTTGTCCAAAGATGATGATGTCATGTCACGCCCGACGTTGCCGACCGTGTGTATTGTCATAGGGCGGTGATGTCATGCCACGCCCGACGTTGCTGACCGTGTGTGTTGTCCAAGGGTGGTGATGTCATGCCACGCCCAACATTACCGACTGTGTGTGCTGTCCAAGGGCAGTGATGTCATGCCACACCCGACGTTGCCGTCCGTGTGTGTTGTCCAAGGGCGGCGATGTCATTCCACGCCCGACATTACCGACCATGTGTGCTATCCATGGGCGGTGATGTCATGCAACATCCGACGTTGCCAACCGTGTGTGCTGTCCAAGGGGGATGATGTCATGCCACGCCCTACATCGTCCAACCGTGCGTGTATTCCAAGGGTGGTGATGTCAAACCACGCCCAACGTCGTTCGACCATGTTTGCTGTCCAAGGGCTATGATGGCATGCCACGCCTGACGTCGTTGCACCGTGTGTGCTTCCCAAAGGCGATGATTGCATGCCAAGCCATACGTCGTTCTACTGTGTGTGCTGTCCAAAGGCGGTGATGTTATGCCACGCCCAACGTAGTCCGACCGTGTTTGCTGCCCAAGGGCGTTTATGTCATGCCACTCCCGATGTGGTCCGATCGTGTGTACTATCCAAGGGCGGTGATGTCTTGCCATGCCCGACGTTGCCGTCCGTGTGTGCTGTCCAAGGGCAGTGATGTCATGCCACCCCCGACGTCGTCCGACCGTGCGTGCAGTCCAAGGGTGGTGTGTCATGCCACGCCCAACGTCGTCCGACCGTGTGTTCTTTCCAAGGGAGGTAATGCCATGCTACGACCGACATTGCCGACCGTGTTTGTAGTCCAAGGGTGGTGATTTCATGCCACGCCCGACAACGTCCAACCGTGCGTGAAGTCCTAGGGAGGTAATGTCATGCCAAGCCCGACGTCGTTCGTTCGTGTTTGTTGCCCAACGACGATGATGGCATGCCAAACCTGAAGTCGTTCGACCGAGTGTGCTGTCAAAACGCAGTGATGTCATGCCACGCCCGACGTAGTCCAACCGTGTGTGCTGTCCAAGGGCGGTGATGCCATGTGACGCCCGACATTACTGATCGTGTGTGCTGTCCAAAGGCGGTGATGGCATGTCACGCCCGACGCCATTCGACCGTGTGTGTTGTCCAAGGGCACTGATGGCATATCACGCCCGACGTTGCCGACCGTGTGTGCTGTCCAAACGCGGTGATGTCATGCCACGCCCGACGTCGTCCGACCGTGCATGCAGTCCAAGGGCGATGATGTCATGCCACGCTCGACTTCGTTCGACCGTGTGTGCTGTCCAAGGGCGGTGATGTCATGCAATGCCCGACGTTGTTTGACCATTTGTGCAGCCCAAAGGCGATGATGACATGCCATGCCCGACATCGTCCGACCGTGCGTGCAGTCAAAGGGCGGTGATGTCATGCCATGCCAGACATCGTTCGACCGTGTGTGTTGTACAAGGGCAGTGATGTCATTCCACGCCCGACGTAGTCCGACCGTGTGTGCTGTCCAAAGGCGGTGATGACATGTAAAGCCCGACGTCGTTCGACCGTGTGTGTTGTCAAAGGGTAGTGATGGTATATCACGCCCGACGTTGTCGACCGTGTGTACTGTCTAAGGGCGGTGATGTCTTGCCACGCCCAACGTCGTTCGACCGTGTCTGCTGGCCAAGGGCGGTGATGTCATGCCATGCCCGACGTCATTTGACTATTTATGTTGCCCAAAGACGATTATGGCAGGCCACGCCCGACATCGTCCGATCGTGCGTGCTGTCCAAGGGTGGTGATGTCATGCCACACCCGACGTCGTTCGACCATGTGTGCTGTCCAAGGGCGGTGATGTCATGCCACGCCCGACGTTATTTGACCGTTTGTGCCGCCCAAAGACGTTGATGGCATGGCACGCTCGACAGCGTCCGATCGTGCGTGTAGTCCAAGGGTCGTGATGTCATGCCACGCCCGACTTTGTTCGACCGTGTGTGCAGTCCAAGGGCGGTGATGTCATGCCACGCCCGACGTTGCCGACCGTGTGTGTTATCCAAGCACAGTGATGTAATGCTACGCCTGACGTCGTCCTACTGTGCGTGAAGTCCAAGGGCGGTGATGTCAAGCCACGCTCGACATCGTTCGACATTGTTTGCCATCCAAGGGCAATGATGGAATGCCACACTCGATGTCGTTCGACTTTGTGTGCTGCTCAAATATGATGATGGCATGCCACGCCTGACGTCGTTCTACCGTGTGTGCTGTCTCAAGGCGGAGATGTCATGCCAAGCCCGATGTAGTCTGACCGTGTGTGTTGCCCAAGGGCGGTCATGTCATGCCACTCCCGACATTGTTCGACCGTGTGTGGGGTCCAAAGACGGTGATGTCATTCCATGCCCGACGTAGTATGACCGTGTGTGTTGTCCAAATGTGGTGATGGCAGGTCACGCCCGACGTCGTTCAATCGTGTGTGTTGTCCAAAGGCGGTGATGTCATGTCACGCCCGACGTCGTTCGACCGTGTGTGCTGTCCAAAGGTGGTGATGTCATGCCACGCCCGAAGTAGTCCGACCGTGTGTGTTGTCCGAAGACGGTGATGTCATGCCACGCTCGACGTTGCCAACCATCTGTGCTGTCCAAGGGCGGTTATGTCATGCCACGCCCGACGTCCTCCAACTGTGCGTGTAGTCCAAGGGCGGTGATTTCAATCCATGCACGACGTTGTTTGAACGTGTGTGCTTTCCAAAGACGGTGATGGCATGTCATGCCCGACGTCGTTCCACCGTGTGTGCTGCCTTAAGGCAATGATGGCATGCCACGCCCGACGTCGTTCAATCGTGTGTGCTGCCCAAGGGCGGTGATGTCATGCCACTCCGGACGTCATCCAACCGTGTGTACTGTCTAAGGGCGGTGATGTCGTGCCACGCCCGACGTCGTTCGACCGTGTGTGCTGTCCAAGGGCAGTGATGTCGTGCAACTCCCGACGTCGTCAGACCGTGCGTGCAATCCAAGGGTGGTGATGTCATGTCATGCCCGACATCGTCCGACCGTGTGTGCTGTCCAAGGGCGGTAATGGCATTCCACGCCCAACGTTGTCGATCGTGTGTGATGTCCAAGGGCGGTGATGTCATGCCTTGCCCGATGTTGCCGAACATGTGTGCTGTCCAAGGGCGGTGATGTCATGCCACGCCCGACGTCTTCCAACCATGCGTGCAGTCCAAGGGAGGTGATGACATGCCACGCCCGATGTCGTGATCGTGCGTGCTGCCCAACGGCGATGATGGCATGCCACACCCGATGTCGTTTTATTGAGTGTGTTGTCCAAAGGCGGTGATGGCATGTTACACCCGACGTTAATTGACCGTGTGTGCTGTCTAAAGGCGGTGATGTCATGCCATGCCCAATGTTGTTTGACCGTGTTTGCTGCCCATAGGCGATGATAGAATGCCACGCCTGACGTCGTTCAACCGTGTGTGCTGTCCAAAGGCGGTAATGTCATGCCACGCCCGACATCGTTCGACCGTGTGTGCTTTCCAAGGGCAGTGATGTCATGCCACAGCCAACGTTGTTTGACCATTTGTGCAGCCCAAAGGCAATGATGGAATGCCACGCCCGACATCGTCCGACCGTGCGTGCAGTCTTAGGGCGGTGATGTCAGGCCTTGCCAGACGTCGTTCGACCGTGTGTGCTGTAAGGGAAGTGATATCATTCCATGCCCGACGTAGTCCGACCGTGTGTGCTGTTCAAAAGCAGTGATGACATGTTAAGCACGACGTCGTTCGATCGTGTGTGTTGTCCAAGGGCAGTGATGGCATATCACGCCCGACGTTGCCGAACGTGTGTACTGTCCAAGGGCGGTGATGTTATGCCACGCCCGACGTTGTTCGACCGTTTGTGCTGTCCAAGGGCGGTGATGTCATGCAACGCCCGACGTCATTTGACCGTTTGTGCCGCCCAAAGACGCTGATGGCATGCCACGCCCGACATCATCTGACCGTGCGTGCAGTCCAAGGGCCGTGATGTCATGACACGTCCAACATCGTTCAACCGTATGTGCAGTCCAAGAGTGGTGATGTCATGCCACGCCCGACGTTGCCGACCGTGTGTGTTGTCCAAGGGTGGTGGTGTAATGCCACGCCCGACGTTGTCCTACTGTGCGTGCAGTCCAAGGGCGGTGATGTCAAGCCACGCCCGAAATCGTTCGACATTGTTTGCCATCAAAGGGCTATAATAGAATGCCACGCCCGACGTCGTTCGACTGTGTGTGCTACTCAAACGTGATGATGGCATGCCACGCCCGACGTCGTTCAACCGTGTGTGCTGTCTCAAGGAAGAGATGTTATGCCAAGCCCGATGTAGTCTGACCGTGTGTGCTGCCAAAGGGCGGTGATGTCATGCCACTCCCGACGTCGCCCGACAGTGTGTACTGTCTAAGGGCGGTGAAGTCATGCCATGCCCGACGTTGCCGACCGTGTGTGCTGTGCAATGGCATTGATGTCATGCCACACTTGATGTTGCCGACCGTGTGTGCTGTCCAAGGGCGGTGATGTCATGCCACGCCCGACGTCATCCGACCGTGCATTCAATCCAAGTGCGGTGATGTCATGCCACGCCCGACGTCCTTCTACCGTGTGTGCTGTCCAAAGGAAGTGATGTCATGCCACGCCCGACGTTGCCGACCGTGTGTGCTGTCCAAGGGTAGTGATATCATGCCACGCGCGACGTTGCCAACCGTGTGAGTTGTCCAAGGGCGGTGATGTCATTCCACGCCCGAAGTCGTCCGACCTTGCATGCTATCCAAGGGAGGTGATGTCATGCCATGCCCGACGTCGTTCGACCGTGTGTGCTATCCAAAGGCAGTGATGTCATGCAACGCCCGACGTCGTCCGACTATGTGTACTGTCCTAGGGTGGTGAAGTCATGCCACGCCCGACGTTGCCGATCGTGTGTGCTGTCCAAGGGCGGGGATATCATGCTACGCCCGACGTCGTCCGACTATGTGTGTTGTCCAAGAGCGGTGATGTCATGCCACGCCCGACGTTGCCGACCATGTGTGCGGTCCAAGGGCGGTGATGTCATGCAAGGCCCGACGTCATTCGACCGAGTGTGTTTTTCAAGGGCGGTGATGGCATGCCACGCCTGACGTCGTCCGACCGTGTGTGCTGCCCAAAGGCGATGATGGAATGCCATGCCTGATGTCGTTCGACCGTGTGTACGGTCCAAAGGCGATGATTTCATTCCACGCCCGATGTTGCCGACCGAGTGTGTATTCCTAGGGCGTTGATGTTATGTCACGCCCGACGTCGTCTGACCATGCGTGCCTTCCAAGAGAGGTGATATCATGCCACGCCCGATGTCGTTCGATCGTGTGTGCTGCCCAACCGCGATGATGACATGCCACACCAAACGTCGTTCCACTGAGTGTGCTGCCCAGAGGCGGTGATGGCATGTCACGCCCGACGTTGTTAAACCATGCGTGCAGTCCAAGGGCGGTGATGGAATGCCACGCCCGACGTCGATCGACCGTGTGTGCTGTCCAAGGGAGGTGATGTCATGCCACGTCCGACTGTGTGTGTTGTCCAAGGGCGGTGATGGCATGCCACGCCTAACGTTGTCGACCTTGTGTGCTGTCAAAGGGCGGTGATGTGATGCCATGCGCGATGTTCCCGTTCGTGTGTGCTGTCCGAGGGCGGTGATGTCATACCACGCCCGACGACGTCCGATCCTGTATGTATTCCAAAGACGGTGATGTCATGCCACGCCCTACGTCGTTCCACCGTGTGTGCTTTCCAAGGGCGGTGATGTCATGCCACGCCCTACGTCGTATTACCGTGCGTGCAGTCCAAGGGTGGTGATGTCATGCCACGCCTGACATCGTTCGACCGTGTGTGCTACCCAACGGCGATGATGGCATGCAACACCTGACGTCTACGACGGAATGTGCTGTCAAAAGGCGGTGATGGCATGTCACGCCCGATGTTGTTTGACCGTGAGTGATGCCCAAAGGCGATGATGGCATGCAACGCTCGACGTCGTTCGACCGTGTGTGCTATCCAAAGGCGGTGATGTCATGCAACGCCCGACGTCGTCCGACTGTGTGTACTGTCCTAGGGCGGTGATGTCATGCCACGCCCGACATTGCCGACCGTGTGTGCTGTCCAAGCGCGGGGATGTCATGCTACGCCCGACGTCGTCCGACTGTGTGTTGTCCAAGAGCGGTGATGTCATGCCACGCCCGACGTTGCCTACCATGTGTGCGGTCCAAGGGCGGTGATGTCATGCCATGCCCGACGTCGTTCGACCGAGTGTGTTTCTCAAGGGCGGTGATGGCATGCCACGCCTTACGCCGTCCGACCATGTGTGATGCCCAAAGGGCAGTGATGTCATTCCACGCCCGACGTCGTCCGAACGTGCATGCAGTCAAAGGGCGGTGATGTCATGCCATGCCCGACGTCGTTCGACCGTGTGTGCTATCCAAAGGCGGTGATGTCATGCAACGCCCGACGTCGTCCGACTGTGTGTACTCTCCTAGGGCGGTGATGTCATGCCACGCCCAACGTTGCCGACCGTGTGTGCTGTCCAAGGGCGGGGATGTCATGCTACGCCCGACGTCGTCCAACTGTGTGTGTTGTCCAAGAGCGGTGATGTCATGCCACGCGCGACGTTGCCTACCATGTGTGCGGTCTAAGGGCGGTGATGTCATGCCACGCCCGACGTCGTTCGACCGAGTGTGTTTTTCAAGGGCGGTGATGGCATGCCACGCCTGACGCCGTCCGACCGTGTGTGCTGCTTAAAGGCGATGATGGAATGCCATGCCCGATGTCGTTCGACCGTGTGTGCTGTCCAAAGGCGGTGATTTCATGCCACGCTCTACATTGCCGACCGAGTGTGCTGTCCTAGGGCATTGATGTTATGCCACGCCCGACGTCGTCCGACCATGCGTGCATTCCAAGGGAGGTGATATCATGCCACGCTCGACGTCGTTTGATCCTGTGTGCTACCCAACCGCGATGGTGACATGCCACACCAAACATCATTTGACCGAGTGTGCTACCCAAAGGCGGTGATGGCATGTCATGCCTGACGTCGTTAAACCGTGCTTGTAGTCCCAAGGTGGTGATGTCATGCCACGCCGAACGTCGATCGACCGTGTGTCCTGTCCAAGGGAGGTGATGTCATGCCATGTCCGACCGTGTGTGTTGTCCAAGGGCGGTGATGGCATGCCACGCCTAACGTTGTCGACCTTGTGTGCAGTCCGAGGGCGGTGATGTCATGCCACGCCCGACGTCGTCTGACCGTGCGTATAGTCCAAGGACGGTGATGTCATGCCATGCCCTATGTCGTTCGACCGTTTGTGCTGTCCAATAACGGTGATGTCATGCCACGCCGTACGTCATCTGACCGTGCCTGCAGTCCAAGGGTGGTGATGTCATGACACGCCTGACATCGTTCGACCATGTGTGCTGCCCAACGGCGATGATGGCATGCAACACCTGACGTCGTTCGACGGAATGTGCTGTCAAAAGGCGGTGATGGCATGTCACGCCTGACGTTGTTCGACCGTGTGTGCTGTCCAAAGGCGGTGATGTTATTCCACGCCCAACATCGTTCAACAGTGAGTGATGCCCAAAGGCGATGATAGCATGCCACGCCCGACGTCGTTCAACTGTGTGTGCTGTCCAAGAGCAATGATGTCATGTCACGCCCGACGTAGTCCGACCATGTGTGCTGCCCAATGGCGGTGATGTCATGCCACGCCCGACGTTGCCGACCGGGTGTGCTGTCCAAGGGCAGTGATGTCATGCCACACCCGACGTTGCTAACCGTGTGTGTTGTCCAAAGGAGGTGATGTCATTCCACGCCCGACGTCGTCCGACTGTGCGTGCAGTCCAAGGGCAGTGATGTCATGCCATGCCCGACGTCGTTCGACCGTGTGTGCTATCCAAAGGCGATGATGTCATGCCTTGCCCGACGTCGTCCGACTGTGTGTGTTGTGCAAGGGCGGTGATGTCTTGCCCACTCAACATTGCCGACCGTGTGTGCAGTCCAAGGGCGGGGATGTAATGCCACGCCCGACATCGTCTGACTATGTGTGCTGTCCAAGAGCAATGATGTCATGCCACACCGGACGTTGCCGACCATGTGTGCAGTCAACGGGCGGTGATGTCATGCCACACCTGATGTCGTCTGATTGTGCGTGCGGTCCAAGGGCGGTGATGTCATGCCACGCCCGACGTCGTTCGACTGAGTGTGTTTTTCAAGAGCGGTGATGGCATGCCACGCCTGATGTCGTTTGACCGTGCGTGCAGTGCAAGGGCGGTGATGACATGTCATGCCCAACTTCGTTCGACCGTGTGTGCTGTCCAAAGGCGGTGATGTCATGCCACACCCAACGTCGTTTGACCGTGTGTGCTGCCCAAAGGCGATGATGGAATGCCATGCCCGATGTCGTTCGACCATGTGTGCTGTCCAAAGGCGGTGATTTCATGCCACGCCCGACGTTGCCGACCGAGTGTGCTGTCCAAGGAAGGTGATGTTATGCCACGCCCGACGTCGTCCGACCATGCGTGCATTCCAAGAGAGGTGATATCATGCCACGCCCGACATCGTTTGATCGTGTGTGCTGCCCAACCGCAATGATGACATGCCACACCAAACGTCATTCGACCGAATGTGCTGTCCAAAGGCGGTGATGTCATTCCACGCCCGACGTCGATTGACCGTGTGTGCTGTCCAAGGGAGGTGATGTCATCCCACGTCCGACGCCGTCCGACCGTGTGTGCTGTCCAAGGGCGGTGATGGCATGCCACGCCTAACGTTGTCGACCTTGTGTGCTGTCCAAGGGCGCTGATGTCATGCCACGCCCAACGTTACCGTCCGTGTGTGCTGTACGAGGGCGGTGATGTCATGCCACGCCCGAGGTCGTCCGACCGTGTGTGTAGTCCAAGGACGGTAATGTCATGCCACGCCTGGCATCGTTCGACCGTGTGTGTTGTCCTAAGGCGGTGATGTCATGCCACGCCCGACGTTGCCGACCGTGTGTGCTGCCTAACGGCGATGATGGCAAGCCACATCCGATGTCATTTTACTGAGTGTGTTGTCCCAAGGCGGTGATGGCATGTAACACCCGACGTCAATTGACCGTGTGTGCTGTCCAAATGCGGTGATGTCATGCCACGCCTAACATCATTTGACCATGTTTGCTGCCCATAGGCGATGATGGAATGCCACGCCTGACGTTGTTCAACCGTGTGTGCTGTCCAAAGGAGGTGATGTCATGCCACACCCGACATCGTTCGACCGTGTGTGCTTTCCAAGGGCGGTGATGTCATGCCACAGCCGACGTTGCCGACTGTGTATGCTGTCCAAGGGAGGTGATGTCATGCCACGCCCGACGTTGCCAACCGTGTGTGCTGTCCAAGGGCGGTGATGTCATGCGATGCCCGTCATTACCGACCGTGTGTGCTGTCCAAGGGAGTTGATGTCATGCAACGCCCGACGTAGCCGACCGTGTGTGTTGTCCAAGGGCGGTGATGTCATGCCACACCCGACATTACCGATCGTGTATGTTGTCCAAGGGCGGTGATGTAATGCCACGCCCGACGTTGCCGACCGTGTGTGTTTTCCAAGGGAGGTGATGTCATGCCACGCCCAACATTACCGACTGTGTGTGCTGTCCAAGGGCAGTGATGTCATGCTACACCCGATGTTGCCGTCTGTGAGTGTTGTCCAAGGGCGGTGATGTCATTCCACGCCTGACATTACCGTCCGTGTGTGCTGTCCATGGGCAGTGATGTCATGACATGCCCGACATTGTCGACTATGTGTGCTGTCCAATGGTGGTGATGTCATGCCACGCCCGACGTCTTCCGACCATTTGTGCAGTCCAAGGGAGGTGATGTCATGCCATGCCCGATGTCCTTCGACCGTATGTGCTTCCCAAGGGCAATTATATCATGCCACACCCGACGTCGTTCGACCGAGTGTGTTGTTTAAAGGCGGTGATGTCGTGCCACGCGCAACGTCGTTTTACTGTGTGTGTTGCCCAAAGGCAATGATGGAATGCCATGCCCGACGCCGTTCGACCGTGCGTGCAGTCCAAGGGCGGTGATGTAAAGCCACACCCGACGTCGTTTGACCGTGTGTGCTGTCCAAAGGCGGTGATGGCATATCACGCCTGACGTCGTTCGACCGTGTTTGCCGTCCAAGGGCTATAATGGCATGCCACACCCGATGTCGTTCGACCGTGTGTTCTGCCCAAAGCGATGATCGCATGCCATGCCAAACGTCGTTCGACCGTGTGTGTTGTCCAAAGGCGGTGATGTTATGCCACTCCCGACGTAGTGCGATCGTGTGTATTTTCCAAAGGCGGTGATGTCATGCCAAGCCCGACGTTGTCCTACCGTGTGTGCTGTTTAAGGGCGGTGATGGAATGCCACGCCCGACTTTCCCGTCCGTCTGTGCTATTCAAGGGAGATGATGTCATGCCATGCTCGACGTCGCTGACTGTGTGTGCTGTCCAAGAGGGTTATGTCATTCCAAGCCTGACGTCGTCCGATCGTGCGTGCAGTCCAAGGGCGGTGATGTCATGCCACGCCTGACGTCATTCGACAGTGTGTGCTATCCAAGGGCGGTGATAACATGCCACGCCCGATGTCGTTCGACCGAGTGTGTTGTCCAAAGGCGGTGATGACATATCACGCCCAAAGTCGTTTGACCGTGTGTGCTGCCCAAAGGCGATGATGGAATGCCACGCCAAACGTCTTTCGACTGTGTGTGCTGTCCAAAGGCGGTGATGTCATGCCACGCCCGACGTAGTCTGACTGTGTTTGCTGCCCAAGGTGATGTCATGCCATGCCTGACGTCATTTGACTATTTGTGTTGCCCAAAGACGATGATGGCATGCCACGCCCGACATCGTCCGATCGTGCGTGCTGTCAAAGGGTGGTGATGTCATGCCACGCCCGACATCGTTCGACCGTGTGTGCTGTCCAAGGGCGGTGATGTCATGCCACGCCCGATGTTATTTGACCGTTTTTGCCGCCCAAAAACGTTGATGGCATGCCACGCCCGACAGCGTCCGACCGTGCGTGTAGTCCAAGGGCCGTGATGTCATGCCACGCCCGACGTCGTTCGACCGTGTGTGCAGTCCAAGGGCGGTGAAGTCATGCCACGCCTGACGTTGCCGAGCGTGTGTGTTATCAAAGCGCAGTGATGAAATGCCACGCCTGACGTCGTCCTACTGCGCGTGCAGTCCAAGGGCGGTGATGTCAAGCCACGCTCGACATCATTCGACATTGTTTGCCATCCAAGGGCTATGATGGAATGCCACGCCAAACGTCGTTCAACTGTGTGTGCTGCTCAAGGTGATGATTGCATGCCAGGCCTGAAGTCGTTCGACCGTGTGTGCTGTCTCAAGGCGGAGATGTCATGCCAAGCCCGATGTAGTCTGACCGTGTGTGCTGCCCAAGGGCGGTCATGTCATGCCACTCCCGACGTCGTCCGACAGTGTGTACTGTCTAAGGGCGGTGATGTCATGCCATGCCCGATGTTGCCGACCGTGTGAGCTGTGTAATGGCAGAGATGTCATGCCACGCTCGATGTTGCCGACCGTGTGTGCTCTCCAAGGGTGGTGATATCATGCCATGCCTGACGTCATCTGATTGTGCGTTCAGTCTAAGGGCGGTGATTTCATGCCACTCCCGACGTCCTTCGACCGTGTCTGCTGTCCAAAGGAAGTGATGTCATGCCACGCCCGACGTTGCCGACCGTGTGTGCTGTCCAAGGGCAGTGATGTCATGCCACGCCCGTCGTTGTCAACCGTGTGTGCAGTCCAAGGGCGGTGATGTCATTCCACGCCCGACGTCGTCCGACCGTGCATGCAGTCCAAGGGCGGTGATGTCATGCCATGCCCGACGTCGTTCGACGGAGTGTGCTATCCAAAGGCGGTGATGTCATGCCACGCCCCACATCGTTCGATTGTGTGTACTGTCCAAGGGCAGTGATGTCATGCCACACCCGACTTTGCCGACCGTTATGCTGTCCAAGGGCGGGGATGTCATGCTACGCCAGACGTCGTCCGTATGTGTGTGGTGTCCAAGAGAGGTGATGAAATGCCACGCCGGACGTTGCCGACAATGTGTGCGGTCCAAGAGCGGTGATTTCATGCCATGCCCGACGTCGTTCGACCGAGTGTGTTACCAAGGGCGGTGATGGCATGCCACGCCTAACGTCGTCTGACCGTGCGTGCTGTGCAAAAGCGGTGATGGCATGTCAAGCCCAACTTTGTTCGACCATGTGTGCTGTCTAAAGGCGGTGATGTCATGCCACGCCATCGTCGTTTGACCGTATGTGCTGCCCAAAGGCGATGATGGAATGTCATGCCTGATGTCGTTCGATCATTTGTGCTGTCCAAAGGTGGTGATTTCATGTCACGCCCGACGTTGCCGACCGAGTGTGCTGTTTAAGGGTGGTGATGTTATGCCACGCCCGACGTCGTCCGACCATGCGTGCATTCCAAGGGAGGTGATATCATGCCACGCCCGACGTCGTTCGATCGTGTGTGCTGCCCAACCGCCATGATGACATGCCACACCAAACGTCGTTCGACCGAGTGTGCTGCCCAAAGGCGGTGATGGCATGTCACGCCCGACGTCGTTTGACCGTGCGTGCAGTCCAAGGGCGGTGATGTCATGCCACGCCCGACGTCGATCAACCGTGTGTGCTGTCCAAGGGAGGTGATACTATGCCACGTCCGACGTCGTCCGACCGTGTGTGATGTCCAAGGACGGTGATGGCATGCCACGCCTAACGTTGTCGACCTTGTGTGCTGTCCAAGGGCGGTGATGTCATGCCACGCTCGACGTTACCGTCCGTGTGTGCAGTCCGAAGGCGGTGATGTCATGCCATGCCCGACGTCGTCCAACCGTGCGTGTAGTCCAAGGACGGTGATGTCATGCCACGCCCGACGTCGTTCGACCGTGTGTGCTACCCAAGGGCGGTGATGTCATGCCACGCCCTACGTCGTTTGACCATGCGTGCTGTCCAAGGGTAATGATGTCATGCCATGCCTGACATCGTTCGACCATGTGTGCTTCCCAACGGCGATGATGGCATGCCACACCTTACGTCGTTCGACGGAATGTGCTGTCAAAAGGCGGTGACGGCATGTCACACCTGACGTTGTTTGACCGTGTGTGCTGTCCAAAGGCGGTAATGTTATTCCACGCCCAATGTCGTTAGACCGTGTGGGCTGCCCAAAGGCGATGATGGCATGCCACGCCCGATGTTGTTCGACCGTGTGTGCTGTCCAAGGGTGGTGATGTCATTCCACGTCCGACGTCATCCGACCGTGCGTGTAGTCCAAGGGCGGTGATGTCAAGCCATGCCCGACGTCGTTCGACTGTGTGTGCTATCCAAAGGCGTTGATGTCATGCCACGCCCGATGTTGTCCGACTGTGTGTGTTGTCATAGGGCGGTGATGTCATGCCACGCCCGACGTTGCCGACCGTGTGTGCTGCCCAAGGGCGGGGATGTCATGCCACGCGCGACGTTGTCTGACCGTATGTGTTGTCCAATGGCGGTGATATCATGCCACGCCTGACGTAGTCATACCGTGTGTGCTGCCAAAAGGCAATGATGGCATGCCACGCCCGACGTCATTCGACCGTGTGTGCTGTCCAAGGGCGGTGATGTCATGCCACGCCTGACATTGCTGACCGTGTTTGCTGTCCAAGGGCGGTGATGACATGCCATGCCCGACATTGCCAACCATGTGTGCTGTCCAACGGCAGTGATGTCATGCCTCGCCCGACGTCGTCCAACCGTGCGTGAAGTCCAAGGAGGGTGATTTCATGCCACGGCAGATGTTGTTGGATTGTGTGTGCTTTCCAAAGGCGATGATGGCATGTCACGCCCGACGTCGTTCGATCGTGTTTGCCGTCCATGGGCTATGATGTCATGACACGCTCGACGTCGTTCGACCGTGTGTGCTGCCCAAAGGCGATGATGTCATGCCACACCCGACGTAGTCCGACCGTGTGTGCTACCCAAAGGTGATGATGGCATGCCACGCTCGACGTTGTTCGACTGTTTGTGGGGTCCAAAGGCGGTGATGTCATTCCATGCCCGACGTAGTCCGACCGTGTGTGTTGTCCAAATGTGGTGATGGTACGTCATGCCCGACGTCGTTTGACAGTGTGTGCTATCCAAAGGCGGTGATGTCATCTCATGCTCGACGTCGTTCAACCGTGTGTGCTGTCCAAAGGTGGTGATGTCATGCCACGCCCGAAGTAGTCCGACCGTGTGTGCTGTCCAAAGGCGGTGATGTCATGCCACGCCTGACGTTGCCGACCATCTGTGCTGTCCAAGGGCGGTGATGTCATGCCACGCCCGACGTCCTCCAACAGTGCGTGTAGTCCAAGGGCGATGATTTCAATCCACGCCCGACGTTGTTTGAACGTGTGTGCTGCCTTAAGGCAATGCTGGCATGCCACGCCCGACGTCGTTCGATCGTGTGTGCTGCCCAATGGCGGTGATGTCATGCCACTTCCGACGTTGTCTGACCGTGTGTACTTTCCAAGGGCGGTGATGTCGTGCCACACTTGACGTCGTTCGACCATGTGTGCTATCCAAGGGCAGTGATGTCATGCAACTCCCGACGTCGTCAGACCGTGCGTGTAATCCAAGGGTGGTGATGTCATGTCATGCCCGACGTTGTCCAACCGTGTGTGCTGTCAAAGGGCAGTGATTGCATGCCACGCCCGACGTCGTCCGACTATGTGTACTGTCCTAGGGTGGTGAAGTCATGCCACGCCCGACGTTGCCGACCGTGTGTGCTGTCCAAGGGCGGTGATGTAATGCCACGCCCAACGTCTTCCGACCATGCGTGCAGTCCAAGAGAGGTGATGACATGCCACGCCCGACGTCGTTCGACCGTGTGTGTTGTTCAAGGGCGGTGATGTCATGCCACGCCCGACATTGTCGACCGTGTGTGTTTTCCAAGGGCAGTGATATCATGCCACGCCTGACGTCGTCCGACCGTGTGTGCTGCCCAAAGGCGATGATGGAATGCCATGCCTGATGTCGTTCGACCGTGTGTACGGTCCAAAGGCGATGATTTCATGCCACGCCCGATGTTGCCAACCGAGTGTGTATTCCTAGGGCGTTGATATTATGTCACGCCCGACGTCGTCTGACCATGCGTGCCTTCCAAGAGAGGTGATATCATGCCACGCCCAACGTCAATCGATCGTGAGTGCTGCCCAACCGCGATGATGACATGCCACACCAAACGTCGTTCCACTGAGTGTGCTGCCCAAAGGCGGTGATGGCATGTCACGCCCGACGTTGTTAAACCATGCGTGCAGTCCAAGGGCGGTGATGGCATGCCACGCCCGACGTCGATCGACCGTGTGTGCTGTCCAAGGGAGGTGATGTCATGCCACGTCCGACTGTGTGTGCTGTCCAAGGGCGGTGATGGCATGCCACGCCTAACGTTGTCGACCTTGTGTGCTGTCAAAGGGCGGTGATGTGATGCCATGCGCGATGTTCCCGTTCGTGTGTGCTGTCCGAGGGCGGTGATGTCATACCACGCCTGACGACGTCCGATCCTGCATGTATTCCAAAGACGGTGATGTCATGCCACGCGCTACGTCGTTCGACTGTGTGTGCTTTCCAAGGGCGGTGATGTCATGCCACGCCCTACGTCGTATTACCGTGCGTGCAGTCCAAGGGTGGTGATGTCATGCCACGCCTGACATCGTTCGACCGTGTGTGCTACCCAACGGCGATGATGGCATGCAACACCTGACGTCTACGACGGAATGTGCTGTCAAAAGGCGGTGATGGCATGTCACGCCCGATGTTGTTTGACCGTGAGTGATGCCCAAAGGCGATGATGGCATGCAACGCTCGACGTCATTCAACCGTGTGTGCTATCAAAAGGCGGTGATGTCATGCAACGCCCGACGTCGTCCGACTGTGTGTACTGTCCTAGGGCGGTGATGTCATGCCACGCCCGACGTTGCCGACCGTGTGTGCTGTCCAAGCGCGGGGATGTCATGCTACGCCCGACGTCGTCCGACTGTGTGTTGTCCAAGAGCGGTGATGTCATGCCACGCCCGACGTTGCCTACCATGTGTGCGGTCCAAGGGCGGTGATGTCATGCCATGCCCGACGTCGCTCGACCGAGTGTGCTTCTCAAGGGCGGTGATGGCATGCTACGCCTGACGCCGTCCGACCATGTGTGATGCCCAAAGGGCAGTGATGTCATTCCACGCCCGACGTCGTCCGACCGTGCATGCAGTCAAAGGGCGGTGATGTCATGCCATGCCCGACGTCGTTCGACCGTGTGTGCTATCCAAAGGCGGTGATGTCATGCAACGCCCAACGTCGTCCGACTGTGTGTACTGTCCTATGGCGGTGATGTCATGCCACGCCCAACGTTGCCGACCGTGTGTGCTGTCCAAGGGCGGGGATGTCATGCTACGCCCGACGTCGTCCAACTGTGTGTGTTGTCCAAGAGCGGTGATGTCATGCCACGCGCGACGTTGCCTACAATGTGTGCGGTCTAAGGGCGGTGATGTCATGCCACGCCCGACGTCGTTCGACCGAGTGTGTTTTTCAAGGGCGGTGATAGCATGCCACGCCTGACGCCGTCCGACCGTGTGTGCTGCTTAAAGGCGATGATGGAATGCCATGCCCGATGTCGTTCGACCGTGTGTGCTGTCCAAAGGCGGTGATTTCATGCCACGCTCGACATTGCCGACCGAGTGTGCTATCCTAGGGCGTTGATATTATGCCACGCCCAACGTCATCCGACCATGCGTGCATTCCAAGGGAGGTGATATCATGCCACGCCCGACGTTGTTTGATCCTGTGTGCTACCCAACCGCGATGATGACATGCCACACCAAACATTATTTGACCGAGTGTGCTACCCAAAGGCGGTGATGGCATGTCACGCCTGACGTCGTTAAACCGTGCGTGCAGTCCCAAGGTGGTGATGTCATGCCACGCCGAACGTCGATCGACCGTGTGTCCTGTCCAAGGGAGGTGATGTCATGCCATGTCCGACCGTGTGTGTTGTCCAAGGGCGGTGATGGCATGCCACGCCTAACGTTGTCGACCTTGTGTGCAGTCCGAGGGCGGTGATGTTATGCCACGCCCGACGTCGTCTGACCGTGCGTATAGTCCAAGGACGGTGATGTCATGCCATGCCCTATGTTGTTCGACCGTTTGTGCTGTCCAATAACGGTGATGTCATGCCACGCCGTACGTCGTCTGACTGTGTGTGCTGTCCAAGAGCAATGATGTCATGTCACGCCCGACGTAGTCCGACCATGTGTGCTGCCCAATGGCGGTGATGTCATGCCACGCCCGACGTTGCCGACCGGGTGTGCTGTCCAAGGGCAGTGATGTCATGCCACACCCGACGTTGCTAACCGTGTGTGTTGTCCAAAGGAGGTGATGTCATTCCACGCCCGACGTCGTCCGACTGTGCGTGCAGTCCAAGGGCGGTGATGTCATGCAATGCCCGACGTCGTTCGACCATGTGTGCTATCCAAAGGCGGTGATGTCATGCCTTGCCCGACGTCGTCCGACTGTGTGTGTTGTCCAAGGGCGGTGATGTCTTGCCCACTCAACATTGCCGACCGTGTGTGCAGTCCAAGGGCGGGGATGTCATGCCACGCCCGACATCGTCTGACTATGTGTGCTGTCCAAGAGCAATGATGTCATGCCACGCCGGACGTTGCCGACCATGTGTGCAGTCAACGGGCGGTGATGTCATGCCACACCTGATGTCGTCCGATTGTGCGTGCGGTCCAAGGGCGGTGATGTCATGCCACGCCCGACGTCGTTTGACCGAGTGTGTTTTTCAAGAGCGGTGATGGCATGCCACGCCTGATGTCGTCTGACCGTGCGTGCAGTGCAAGGGCGGTGATGACATGTCATGCCCAACTTCGTTCGACCGTGTGTGCTGTCCAAAGGCGGTGATGTCATGCCACACCCAACGTCGTTTGACCGTGTGTGCTGTCCAAAGGCGGTGATTTCATGCCACGCCCGACGTTGCCGACCGAGTGTGCTGTCCAAGGAAGGTGATGTTATGCCACGCCCGACGTCGTCCGACCATGCGTGCATTCCAAGGGAGGTGATATCATGCCACGCCCGACATCGTTTGATCGTGTGTGCTGCCCAACCGCAATGATGACATGCCACACCAAACGTCATTCGACCGAATGTGCTGTCCAAAGGCGGTGATGTCATTCCACGCCCGACGTCGATTGACCGTGTGTGCTGTCCAAGGGAGGTGATGTCATCCCACGTCCGACGCCGTCCGACCGTGTGTGCTGTCCAAGGGCGGTGATGGCATGCCACGCCTAACGTTGTCGACCTTGTGTGCTGTCCAAGGGCGCTGATGTCATGCCACGCCCAACGTTACCATCCGTTTGTGCTGTACGAGGGCGGTGATGTCATGCCACGCCCGAGGTCGTCCGACCGTGTGTGTAGTCCAAGGACGGCAATGTCATGCCACGCCTGACATCGTTCGACCGTGTGTGTTGTCCTAAGGCGGTGATGTCATGCCACGCCCGACGTTGCCGACCGTGTGTGTTGCCTAACGGCGATGATGGCAAGCCACATCCGATGTCATTTTACTGAGTGTGTTGTCCCAAGGCGGTGATGGCATGTAACACCCGACGTCAATTGACCGCGTGTGCTGTCCAAAGGCGGTGATGTCATGCCACGCCTAACATCATTTGACCATGTTTGCTGCCCATAGGCGATGATGGAATGCCACGCCTGACGTTGTTCAACCGTGTGAGCTATCCAAAGGAGGTGATGTCATGCCACACCCGACATCGTTCGATCGTGTGTGCTTTCCAAGGGCGGTGATGTCATGCCACAGCCGACGTTGCCGACTGTGTATGCTGTCCAAGGGAGGTGATGTCATGCCACGCCCGACGTTGCCAACCGTGTGTGCTGTCCAAGGGCGGTGATGTCATGCGATGCCCGTCATTACCGACCGTGTGTGCTGTCCAAGGGAGTTGATGTCATGCAACGCCCGACGTAGCCGACCGTGTGTGTTGTCCAAGGGCGGTGATGTCATGCCACACCCGACATTACCGATCGTGTATGTTGTCCAAGGGAGGTGATGTCATGCCACGCCCAACATTACCGACTGTGTGTGCTGTCCAAAGGCAGTGATGTCATGCCACGCGTGACGTAGTCCGACCGTATGTGCTGCCCAAGGGCGGTGATGTCATGCCACGCCCGACGTTGTACCACCGTATGTGCTGTCCAAGGGCGGTGATGTCATGCCACACCCGACGTAGTCCGACCGTGTGTGCTGCCCAAAGGCAATGATGGCATGCCATGCCCGATGTCATTCGCCCGTGTGTGCTGTCCAAGGGCGGTGATGTCATGCCACGCCCGACGTAGTTCGACCGTGTGTGCTGCCCAAGGGCGGTGATGTATTGCCACTTCCGACGTCCATGCCCGACGTTGCCGACCGTGAGTACTGTCCAAGGGCGGTGATGTCATGCCACACCCGACATTGCCGACCGTGTGTGCTGTCCAAGGGCGGTGATGACATGGCACGCCTTGCGTTGCCGGCCGTGTGTGCTATCCAATGGCGGTGATGTCATGCCACACCCGACGTCGTCCAACCGTGCGTGCAGTCTAAGGAGGGTGATGTCATGCCACGGCTGATGTCGTTGGACTGTGTGTGCTTTCCAAAGGCGGTGATGGCATCTCACGCCCGACGTCGTTTGATCGTGTTTGCCGTCCATGGGCTATGATGTCATGCCACGCCCGACGACGTTCGACCGTGTGTGTTGCCCAAAGGCGATGATGTCATGCCACACCCGACGTAGTCCGACCGTGTGTGCTGCCCAAAAGCGATGATGGCATGCCACGCTCGACGTTGTTCGACCTTGTGTGGTGTCCAAAGGCGGTGATGTCATTCCATGCCCGACGTAGTCCAACCGTGTGTGCTGTCCAAATGTGGTGATGGCACGTCACGCCCAACGTCATTCGACCTTGTGTTCTGTCCAATGGCGGTGATATCATGCCACACCCGATGTCGTTCGACCGTGTGTGCTATCCAAAGATGGTGATGTCATGCCACGCCCAACGTCGTTCAACCGTGTGTGCTTTCCAAAGGCGGTGATGGCATGTCACGCCTGACGTCTTTCGACCATGTTTGCTGTCCAAGGGCTATGATGGCATGCCACGCCTGACGTCGTTGCACCGTGTGTGCTTCCCAAAGGCGATGATGGCATGCCAAGCCATACGTCGTTCTACTGTGTGTGCTGTCCAAAGGCGGTGATGTTATGCCACGCACGACGTAGTCCGACCGTGTTTGCTGCCCAAGGGCGTTTATGTCATGCCACTCCCGATGTGGTCCGACCGTGTGTACTATCCAAGGGCGGTGATGTCATGCCATGCCCGACGTTGCTGTCCGTGTGTGCTGTCCAAGGGCAATGATATCATGCCACTCCCGACGTCGTCCGACCGTGCGTGCAGTCCAAGGGTGGTCATGTCATGCCACATCCAACGTCGTCCGACCGTGTGTTCTTTCCAAGGGAGGTAATGCCATGCCACGACCGACATTGCCGACCGTGTTTGTAGTCCAAGGGTGGTGATTTCATGCCACGCCCGACGTCTTCCGACCGTGCTTGAAGTCCTAGGGAGGTAATGTCATGCGAAGCCTGACGTCGTTCATTCGTGTTTGCTGCCCAACGGCGATGATGGCATGCCAAACTTGACTTCGTTCGATCGAGTGTGCTGTCCAAACGCAGTGATGTTATGCCACGCCCGACGTAGTCCGACCGTGTGTGCTGTCCAAGGGCGGTGATGCCATTTGACGCGCAACATTACCGATCGTGTGTGCTGTCCAAAGGCGGTGATGGCATGTCACGCCCGATGCCATTCGACCGTGTATGTTGTCCAAGGGCAGTGATGGCATATCACGCCCGACGTTGCCGACCGTGTGTGCTGTCCAAACGCGGTGATGTCATGCCACGCCCGACGTCGTCCGACCGTGCGAGCAGTCCAAGGGCGATGATGTCATGCCACGCCCGACTTCGTTCGACCGTGTGTGCTGTCCAAGGGCGGTGATGTCATGCCATGCCCGACGTTGTTTGACCATTTGTGCAGCCCAAAGGCGATGATGACATGCCATACCCGACATCGTCCGACCGTGCGTGTAGTCCAAGGGCGGTGATGTCATGCCACGCCAGACGTCATTCTACCGTGTGTGTTGTACAGGGGCAGTGATGTCATTCCACGCGCGACGTAGTCCGACCGTGTGTGCTGTCCAAAGGCGGTGATGACATGTCAAGACCAACGTCGTTCGACCATGTGTGTTGTCAAAGGGTAGTTATGGTATACCACGCCCGACGTTGTTGACCGTGTGTACTGTCTAAGGGCGGTGATGTCATGCCACGCCCAAGGTCGTTCGACCGTGTCTGCTGTCCAAGGGCGGTGATGTCATGCCATGCCTGACGTCATTTGACTATTTGTGTTGCCCAAAGACGATGATGGCATGCCACGCCCGACATCGTCCGATCGTGCGTGCTGTCAAAGGGTGGTGATGTCATGCCATGCCCGACGTCGTTCGACCGTGTGTGCTGTCCAAGGGCGGTGATGTCATGCCACGGCCGACGTAGTCTGACCGTGTGTGCTACCCAAAGGCGATGATGGCATGCCTCGCCCGACATCATTCGACCGTGTGTGCTGTGAAAGGGCGGTGATGTCATACCACGCCCGACATCGTCTAACCATGCGTGCAGTCCAAGGGCGGTGATATAAAACCACAACCGACATCGTTCGACCGTGTGTGCTGTCCACAGGCGGTGATGGCATTTCACGCCTGACGTCGTCCAACTGTGTTTGCCGTCCAAGGGCTATGATGGCATGCCACGCCCGACGTCGTTCGACCGTGTGTGCTGCCTAAAGGCGATTATGGCATGCCACGCCCAACGCCGTTCGATCGTGTGTGGTGTCTAAAGATGGAGATGTTATGCCATGCCCGATGTAGTCCGACCGTGTGTGCTGTCCAAGGGCGGTGATGGCATGCCACACCCGACGTTGCCGACTATGTGTGCTGTCCAAGGGAGGTGATGTCATGCCACGCCTGACGTTGCCGACCTTGTGTGCTGTCCAAGGGCGATGATTTCATGCCACGCCTGACGTCGTCCGATCGTGCGTGCAGTCCAAGGGCAGTGATGTGATGCCACGCTGAACGTCATTCGACCGTGTGTGCTGTCCAAAGGCGGTGATGTCATGCCACGCGTGACGTAGTCCGACCGTATGTGCTGCCCAAGGGCGGTGATGTCATGCCACGCCCGACGTTGTACCACCGTATGTGCTGTCCAAGGGCGGTGATGTCATGCCACGCCCGACGTAGTCCGACCGTGTGTGCTGCCCAAAGGCAATGATGGCATGCCATGCCCGATGTCATTCGCCCGTGTGTGCTGTCCAAGGGCGGTGATGTCATGCCACGCCCGACGTAGTTCGACCGTGTGTGCTGCCCAAGGGCGGTGATGTATTGCCACTTCCGACGCCCATGCCCGACGTTGCCGACCGTGAGTACTGTCCAAGGGCGGTGATGTCATGCCACACCCGACATTGCCGACCGTGTGTGCTGTCCAAGGGCGGTGATGACATGGCACGCCTTGCGTTGCCGGCCGTGTGTGCTATCCAACGGCGGTGATGTCATGTCACATCCGACGTCGTCCAACCGTGCGTGCAGTCTAAGGAGGGTGATGTCATGCCACGGCTGATGTCGTTGGACTGTGTGTGCTTTCCAAAGGCGGTGATGGCATCTCACGCCCGACGTCGTTTGATCGTGTTTGCCGTCCATGGGCTATGATGTCATGCCACGCCCGACGACGTTCGACCGTGTGTGTTGCCCAAAGGCGATGATGTCATGCCACACCCGACGTAGTCCGACCGTGTGTGCTGCCCAAAAGCGATGATGGCATGCCACGCTCGACGTTGTTCGACCTTGTGTGGTGTCCAAAGGCGGTGATGTCATTCCATGCCCGACGTAGTCCAACCGTGTGTGCTGTCCAAATGTGGTGATGGCACGTCACGCCCAACGTCATTCGACCTTGTGTTCTGTCCAATGGCGGTGATATCATGCCACACCCGACGTCGTTCGACCGTGTGTGCTATCCAAAGATGGTGATGTCATGCCACGCCCAACGTCGTTCGACCGTGTGTGCTTTCCAAAGGCGGTGATGGCATGTCACGCCTGACGTCGTTCGACCATGTTTTCTGTCCAAGGGATATGATGGCATGCCACGCCTGACGTCGTTGCACCGTGTGTGCTTCCCAAAGGCGATGATGGCATGCCAAGCCATACGTCGTTCTACTGTGTGTGCTGTCCAAAGACGGTGATGTTATGCCACGCACGACGTAGTCCGACCGTGTTTGCTGCCCAAGGGCATTTATGTCATGCCACTCCCGATGTGGTCCGACCGTGTGTACTATCCAAGGGCGGTGATGTCATGCCATGCCCGACGTTGCCGTCCGTGTGTGCTGTCCAAGGGCAATGATATCATGCAACTCCCGACGTCGTCCGACCGTGCGTGCAGTCCAAGGGTGGTCATGTCATGCCACATCCAACGTCGTCCGACCGTGTGTTCTTTCCAAGGGAGGTAATGCCATGCCACGACCGACATTGCCGACCGTGTTTGTAGTCCAAGGGTGGTGATTTCATGCCACGCCCGACGTCGTCCGACCGTGCGTGAAGTCCTAGGGAGGTAATGTCATGCCAAGCCTGACGTCGTTCATTCGTGTTTGCTGCCCAACGGCGATGATGGCATACCAAACTTGACTTCGTTCGATCGAGTGTGCTGTCCAAACGCAGTGATGTTATGCCACGCCCGACGTAGTCCGACCGTGTGTGCTGTCCAAGGGCGGTGATTCCATATGACGCGCAACATTACCGATCGTGTGTGCTGTCCAAAGGCGGTGATGGCATGTCACGCCCGATGCCATTCGACCGTGTATGTTGTCCAAGGGCAGTGATGGCATATCACGCCCGACGTTGCCGATCGTGTGTGCTGTCCAAACGCGGTGATGTCATGCCACGCCCGACGTCGTCCGACCGTGCGAGCAGTCCAAGGGCGATGATGTCATGCCACGCCCGACTTCGTTCGACCGTGTGTGCTGTCCAAGGGCGGTGATGTCATGCCATGCCCGACGTTGTTTGACCATTTGTGCAGCCCAAAGGCGATGATGACATGCCATACCCGACATCGTCCGACCGTGCGTGTAGTCCAAGGGCGGTGATGTCATGCCACGCCAGACGTCGTTCTACCGTGTGTGTTGTACAGAGGCAGTGATGTCATTCCACGCCCGACGTAGTCCGACCGTGTGTGCTGTCCAAAGGCGGTGATGACATGTCAAGACCAACGTCGTTCGACCATGTATGTTGTCAAAGGGTAGTGATGGTATATCACGCCCGACGTTGTCGACCGTGTGTACTGTCTAAGGGCGGTGATGTGATGCCACGCCCAAGGTCGTTCGACCGTGTCTGCTGTCCAAGGGCGGTGATGTCATGCCATGCCTGACGTCATTTGACTATTTGTGTTGCCCAAAGACGATGATGGCATGCCACGCCCGACATCGTCCGATCGTGCGTGCTGTCAAAGGGTGGTGATGTCATGCCACGCCCGACATCGTTCGACCGTGTGTGCTGTCCAAGGGCGGTGATGTCATGCCACGCCCGATGTTATTTGACCGTTTTTGCCGCCCAAAGACGTTGATGGCATGCCACGCCCGACAGCGTCCGACCGTGCGTGTAGTCCAAGGGGCGTGATGTCATGCCACGCCCGACGTCGTTCGACCGTGTGTGCAGTCCAAGGGCGGTGAAGTCATGCCACGCCTGACGTTGCCGAGCGTGTGTGTTATCCAAGCGCAGTGAAGAAATGCCACGCCTGACGTCGTCCTACTGTGCGTGCAGTCCAAGGGCGGTGATGTCAAGCCACGCTCGACATCATTCGACATTGTTTGCCATCCAAGGGCTATGATGGAATGCCACGCCCAACGTCGTTCAACTGTGTGTGCTGCTCAAGGTGATGATTGCATGCCAGGCCTGACGTCGTTCGACCGTGTGTGCTGTCTCAAGGCGGAGATGTCATGCCAAGCCCGATGTAGTCTGACCGTGTGTGCTGCCCAAGGGCGGTCATGTCATGCCACTCCCGACGTCGTCCGACAGTGTGTACTGTCTAAGGGCGGTGATGTCATGCCATGCCCGACGTTGCCGACCGTGTGAGCTGTGTAATGGCAGTGATGTCATGCCACGCTCGATGTTGCCGACCGTGTGTGCTGTCCAAGGGTGGTGATATCATGCCATGCCTGACGTCATCTGATTGTGCGTTCAGTCTAAGGGTGGTGATGTCATGCCACTCCCGACGTCCTTCGACCGTGTCATTTGTCCAAAGGAAGTGATGTCATGCCACGCCCGACGTTGCCGACCGTGTGTGCTGTCCAAGGGCAGTGATGTCATGCCACGCCCATCGTTGTCAACCGTGTGTGCAGTCCAAGGGCGGTGATGTCATTCCACGCCCGACGTCGTCCGACCGTGCGTGCAGTCCAAGGGCGGTGATGTCATGCCATGCCCGACGTCGTTCGACGGAGTGTGCTATCCAAAGGCGGTGATGTCATGCCACGCCCCACATCGTTCGATTGTGTGTACTGTCCAAGGGCTGTGATGTCATGCCACACCCGACTTTGCCGACCGTTATGCTGTCCAAGGGCGGGGATGTCATGCTACGCCAGACGTCGTCCGTATGTGTGTGGTGTCCAAGAGAGGTGATGAAATGCCACGCCGGACGTTGCCGACCATGTGTGCGGTCCAAGAGCGGTGATTTCATGCCATGCCCGACGTCGTTCGACCGAGTGTGTTACCAAGGGCGGTGATGGCATGCCACGCCTAACGTCGTCTGACCGTGCGTGCTGTGCAAAAGCGGTGATGGCATGTCAAGCCCAACTTTGTTCGACCATATGTGCTGTCTAAAGGCGGTGATGTCATGCCACGCCATCGTCGTTTGACCGTATGTGCTGCCCAAAGGCGATGATGGAATGCCACACCAAACGTCGTTCGACCGAGTGTGCTGCCCAAAGGCGGTGATGGCATGTCACGCCCGACGTCGTTTGACCGTGCGTGCAGTCCAAGGGCGGTGATGTCATGCCACGCCCGACGTCGATCAACCGTGTGTGCTGTCCAAGGGAGGTGATACTATGCCACGTCCGACGTCGTCCGACCGTGTGTGATGTCCAAGGACGGTGATGGCATGCCACGCCTAACGTTGTCGACCTTGTGTGCTGTCCAAGGGCGGTGATGTCATGCCATGCTCGACGTTACCGCCCGTGTGTGCAGTCCGAAGGCGGTGATGTCATGCCATGCCCGACGTCGTCCAACCGTGCGTGTAGTCCAAGGACGGTGATGTCATGCCACGCCCGACGTCGTTCGACCGTGTGTGCTACCCAAGGGCGGTGATGTCATGCCACGCCCTACGTCGTTTGACCATGCGTGCTGTCCAAGGGTGATGATGTCATGCCATGCCTGACATCGTTCGACCATGTGTGCTTCCCAACGGCGATGATGGCATGCCACACCTTACGTCATTCGACGGAATGTGCTGTCAAAAGGCGGTGACGGCATGTCACACCTGACGTTGTTTGACCGTGCGTGCTGTCCAAAGGCGGTAATGTTATTCCACGCCCAATGTCGTTAGACCGTGTGGGCTGCCCAAAGGCGATGATGGCATGCCACGCCCGATGTTGTTCGACCGTGTGTGCTGTCCAAGGGTGGTGATGTCATTCCACGCCCGACATCATCCGACCGTGCGTGTAGTCCAAGGGCGGTGATGTCAAGCCATGCCCGACGTCGTTCGACTGTGTGTGCTATCCAAAGGCGTTGATGTCATGCCACGCTCGATGTTGTCCGACTGTGTGTGTTGTCATAGGGCGGTGATGTCATGCCACGCCCGACGTTGCGGACCGTGTGTGCTGCCCAAGGGCGAGGATGTCATGCCACGCGCGACGTTGTCTGACCGTATGTGTTTTCCAATGGCGGTGATATCATGCCACGCCTGACGTAGTCGGACCATGTGTGCTTCCAAAAGGCAATGATGGCATGCCACGCCCGATGTCATTCGACCGTGTGTGCTGTCCAAGGGCGGTGATGTCATGCCACGCCTGACATTGCCGACCGTGTTTGCTGTCCAAGGGCGGTGATGACATGCCATGCCCGACATTGCCAACCATGTGTGCTGTCCAACGGCAGTGATGTCATGCCTCGCCCGACGTCGTCCAACCGTGAGTGAAGTCCAAGGAGGGTGATGTCATGCCACGGCAGATGTCGTTGGATTGTGTGTGCTTTCCAAAGGCGATGATGGCATGTCACGCCCGACGTCGTTCGATCGTGTTTGCCGTCCATGGGCTATGATGTCATGACACGCTCGACGTCGTTCGACCGTGTGTGCTGCCCAAAGGCGATGATGTCATGCCACACCCGACGTAGTCCGACCGTGTGTGCTACCCAAAGGTGATGATGGCATGCCACGCTCGACGTTGTTCGACTGTTTGTGGGGTCCAAAGGCGGTGATGTCATTCCATGCCCGACGTAGTCCGACCGTGTGTGTTGTCCAAATGTGGTGATGGTACGTCATGCCCGACGTCGTTTGACAGTGTGTGCTATCCAAAGGCGGTGATGTCATCTCATGCTCGACGTCGTTCGACCGTGTGTGCTGTCCAAAGGCGGTGATATCATGCCACGCCCGAAGTAGTCCGACCGTGTGTGCTGTCCAAAGGCGGTGATGTCATGCCACGCCTGACGTTGCCGACCATCTGTGCTTTCCAAGGGCGGTGATGTCATGCCACGCCCGACGTCCTCCAACAGTGCGTGTAGTCCAAGGGTGATGATTTCAATCCACGCCCGACGTTGTTTGAACGTGTGTGCTGCCTTAAGGCAATGCTGGCATGCCACGCCCGACGTCGTTCGATCGTGTGTGCTGCCCAATGGCGGTGATGTCATGCCACTTCCGACGTTGTCTGACAGTGTGTACTTTCCAAGGGCGGTGATGTCGTGCCACACTTGACGTCGTTCGACCATGTGTGCTATCCAAGGGCAGTGATGTCATGCAACTCCCGACGTCGTCAGACCGTGCATGTAATCCAAGGGTGGTGATGTCATGTCATGCCCGACGTTGTCCAACCGTGTGTGCTGTCAAAGGGCAGTGATTGCATGCCACGCCCGACGTCGTCCGACTATGTGTACTGTCCTAGGGTGGTGAAGTCATGCCACGCCCGACGTTGCCGACCGTGTGTGCTGTCCAAGGGCGGTGATGTTATGCCACGCCCAACGTCTTCCGACCATGCGTGCAGTCCAAGGGAGGTGATGACATGCCACGCCCGACGTCGTTCGACCGTGTGTGTTGTTCAAGGGCGGTGATGTCATGCCACGCCCGACATTGTCGACCGTGTGTGTTTTCCAAGGGCGGTGATATCATGCCACGCCTGACGTCGTCCGACCGTGTGTGCTGCCCAAAGGCGATGATGGAATGCCATGCCTGATGTCGTTCGACCGTGTGTACGGTCCAAAGGCGATGATTTCATGCCACGCCCGATGTTGCCGACCGAGTGTGTATTCCTAGGGCGTTGATGTTATGTCACGCCCGACGTCGTCTGACCATGCGTGCCTTCCAAGAGAGGTGATATCATGCCACGCCCGACGTCGTTCAATCGTGTGTGCTGCCCAACCGCGATGATGACATGCCACACCAAACGTCGTTCCACTGAGTGTGCTGCCCAAAGGCGGTGATGGCATGTCACGCCCGACGTTGTTAAACCATGCGTGCAGTCCAAGGGCGGTGATGGCATGCCACGCCCGACGTCGATCGACCGTGTGTGCTGTCCAAGGGAGGTGATGTCATGCCACGTCCGACTGTGTGTGCTGTCCAAGGGCGGTGATGGCATGCCACGCTTAACGTTGTCGACCTTGTGTGCTGTCAAAGGGCGGTGATGTGATGCCATGCGCGATGTTCCCGTTCGTGTGTGCTGTCCGAGGGCGGTGATGTCATACCACGCCTGACGACGTCCGATCCTGCATGTATTCCAAAGACGGTGATGTCATGCCACGCGCTACGTCGTTTGACCGTGTGTGCTTTCCAAGGGCGGTGATGTCATGCCACGCCCTACGTCGTATTACCGTGCGTGCAGTCCAAGGGTGGTGATGTCATGCCACGCCTGACATCGTTCGACCGTGTGTGCTACCTAACGGCGATGATGGCATGCAACACCTGACGTCTACGACGGAATGTGCTGTCAAAAGGCGGTGATGGCATGTCACGCCCGATGTTGTTTGACCATGAGTGATGCCCAAAGGCGATGATGGCATGCAACGCTCGACGTCGTTCAACCGTGTGTGCTATCAAAAGGCGGTGATGTCATGCAACGCCCGACGTCGTCCGACTGTGTGTACTGTCCTAGGGCGGTGATGTCATGCCACGCCCGACGTTGCCGACCGTGTGTGCTGTCCAAGCGCGGGGATGTCATGCTACGCCCGACGTCGTCCGACTGTGTGTTGTCCAAGAGCGGTGATGTCATGCCACGCCCGACGTTGCCTACCATGTGTGCGGTCCAAGGGCGGTGATGTCATGCCATGCCCGACGTCGCTCGACCGAGTGTGCTTCTCAAGGGCGGTGATGGCATGCCACGCCTGACGCCGTCCGACCATGTGTGATGCCCAAAGGGCAGTGATGTCATTCCACGCCCGACGTCGTCCGACCGTGCATGCAGTCAAAGGGCGGTGATGTCATGCCATGCCCGACGTCGTTCGACCGTGTGTGCTATCCAAAGGCGGTGATGTCATGCAACGCCCAACGTCGTCCGACTGTGTGTACTGTCCTATGGCGGTGATGTCATGCCACGCCCAACGTTGCCGACCGTGTGTGCTGTCCAAGGGCGGGGATGTCATGCTACGCCCGACGTCGTCCAACTGTGTGTGTTGTCCAAGAGCGGTGATGTCATGCCACGCGCGACGTTGCCTACCATGTGTGCGGTCTAAGGGCGGTGATGTCATGCCACGCCCGACGTCGTTCGACCGAGTGTGTTTTTCAAGGGCGGTGATAGCATGCCACGCCTGACGCCGTCCGACCGTGTGTGCTGCTTAAAGGCGATGATGGAATGCCATGCCCGATGTCGTTCGACCGTGTGTGCTGTCCAAAGGCGGTGATTTCATGCCACGCTCGACATTGCCGACCGAGTGTGCTATCCTAGGGCGTTGATATTATGCCACGCCCGACGTCATCCGACCATGCGTGCATTCCAAGGGAGGTGATATCATGCCACGCCCGACGTTGTTTGATCCTGTGTGCTACCCAACCGCGATGATGACATGCCACACCAAACATCATTTGACCGAGTGTGCTACCCAAAGGCGGTGATGGCATGTCACGCCTGACGTCGTTAAACCGTGCGTGCAGTCCCAAGGTGGTGATGTCATGCCACGCCGAACGTCGATCGACCGTGTGTCCTGTCCAAGGGAGGTGATGTCATGCCATGTCCGACCGTGTGTGTTGTCCAAGGGCGGTGATGGCATGCCACGCCTAACGTTGTCGACCTTGTGTGCAGTCCGAGGGCAGTGATGTCATGCCACGCCCGACGTCGTCTGACCGTGCGTATAGTCCAAGGACGGTGATGTCATGCCATGCCCTATGTCGTTCGACCGTTTGTGCTGTCCAATAACGGTGATGTCATGCCACGCCGTACGTCGTCTGACTGTGTGTGCTGTCCAAGAGCAATGATGTCATGTCACGCCCGACGTAGTCCGACCATGTGTGCTGCCCAATGGCGGTGATGTCATGCCACGCCCGACGTTGCCGACCGGGTGTGCTGTCCAAGGGCAGTGATGTCATGCCACACCCGACGTTGCTAACCGTGTGTGTTGTCCAAAGGAGGTGATGTCATTCCACGCCCGACGTCGTCCGACTGTGCGTGCAGTCCAAGGGCGGTGATGTCATGCCATGCCCGACGTCGTTCGACCATGTGTGCTATCCAAAGGCGGTGATGTCATGCCTTGCCCGACGTCGTCCGACTGTGTGTGTTGTCCAAGGGCGGTGATGTCTTGCCCACTCAACATTGCCGACCGTGTGTGCAGTCCAAGGGCGGGGATGTCATGCCACGCCCGACATCGTCTGACTATGTGTGCTGTCCAAGAGCAATGATGTCATGCCACGCCGGACGTTGCCGACCATGTGTGCAGTCAACGGGTGGTGATGTCATGCCACACCTGATGTCGTCCGATTGTGCGTGCGGTCCAAGGGCGGTGATGTCATGCCACGCCCGACGTCGTTTGACCGAGTGTGTTTTTCAAGAGCGGTGATGGCCTGCCACGCCTGATGTCATCTGACCGTGCGTGCAGTGCAAGGGCGGTGATGACATGTCATGCCCAACTTCGTTCGACCGTGTGTGCTGTCCAAAGGCGGTGATGTCATGCCACACCCAACGTCGTTTGACCGTGTGTGCTGTCCAAAGGCGGTGATTTCATGCCACGCCCGACGTTGCCGACCGAGTGTGCTGTCCAAGGAAGGTGATGTTATGCCACGCCCGACGTCGTCCGACCATGCGTGCATTCCAAGGGAGGTGATATCATGCCACGCCCGACATCGTTTGATCGTGTGTGCTGCCCAACCGCAATGATGACATGCCACACCAAACGTCATTCGACCGAATGTGCTGTCCAAAGGCGGTGATGTCATTCCACGCCCGACGTCGATTGACCGTGTGTGCTGTCCAAGGGAGGTGATGTCATCCCACGTCCGACGCCGTCCGACCGTGTGTGCTGTCCAAGGGCGGTGATGGCATGCCACGCCTAACGTTGTCGACCTTGTGTGCTGTCCAAGGGCGCTGATGTCATGCCACGCCCAACGTTACCGTCCGTTTGTGCTGTACGAGGGCGGTGATGTCATGCCACGCCCGAGGTCGTCCGACCGTGTGTGTAGTCCAAGGACGGCAATGTCATGCCACGCCTGACATCGTTCGACCGTGTGTGTTGTCCTAAGGCGGTGATGTCATGCCACGCCCGACGTTGCCGACCGTGTGTGTTGCCTAACGGCGATGATGGCAAGCCACATCCGATGTCATTTTACTGAGTGTGTTGTCCCAAGGCGGTGATGGCATGTAACACCCGACGTCAATTGACCGCGTGTGCTGTCCAAAGGCGGTGATGTCATGCCACGCCTAACATCATTTGACCATGTTTGCTGCCCATAGGCGATGATGGAATGCCACGCCTGACGTTGTTCAACCGTGTGTGCTATCCAAAGGAGGTGATGTCATGCCACACCCGACATCGTTCGATCGTGTGTGCTTTCCAAGGGCGGTGATGTCATGTCACAGCCGACGTTGCCGACTGTGTATGCTGTCCAAGGGAGGTGATGTCATGCCACGCCCGACGTTGCCAACCGTGTGTGCTGTCCAAGGGCGGTGATGTCATGCGATGCCCGTCATTACCGACCGTGTGTGCTGTCCAAGGGAGTTGATGTCATGCAACGCCCGACGTAGCCGACCGTGTGTGTTGTCCAAGAGCGGTGATGTCATGCCACACCCGACATTACCGATCGTGTATGTTGTCCAAGGGCGGTGATGTAATGCCACGCCCGACGTTGCCGATCGTGTGTGTTTTCCAAGGGAGGTGATGTCATGCCACGCCCAACATTACCGACTGTGTGTGCTGTCCAAGGGCAGTGATGTCATGCTACACCCGATGTTGCCGTCCGTGAGTGTTGTCCAAGGGCGGTGATGGCATTCCACGCCTGACATTACCGTCCGTGTGTGCTGTCCATGGGCGGTGATGTCATGCCACGCTCGACGTTGTCGACTATGTGTGCTGTCCAAGGGTGGTGATGTCATGCCACGCCCGACGTCTTCCGACCATTTGTGCAGTCCAAGGGAGGTGATGTCATGCCATGCCCGATGTCCTTCGACCGTATGTGCTTCCCAAGGGCAATTATATCATGCCACACCCGACGTCGTTCGATCGAGTGTGTTGTTTAAAGGCTGTGATGTCGTGCCACGCGCAACGTCGTTTGACTGTGTGTGTTGCCCAAAGGCAATGATGGAATGCCATGCCCGACGCCGTTCGACCGTGCGTGCGGTCCAAGGGCGGTGATGTAAAGCCACACCCGACGTCGTTTGACCGTGTGTGCTGTCCAAAGGCGGTGATGGCATGTCACGCCTGACGTCGTTCGACCGTGTTTGCCGTCTAAGGGCTATAATGGCATGCCACACCCGATGTCGTTCGACCGTGTGTGCTGCCCAAAGCGATGATCGCATGCCATGCCAAACGTCGTTCGACCGTCTGTGTTGTCCAAAGGCGGTGATGTTATGCCACTCCCGACGTAGTGCGATCGTGTGTATTTTCCAAAGGCGGTGATGTCATGCCACGCCCGACGTTGTCCTACCGTGTGTGCTGTTTAAGGGCGGTGATGGCATGCCACGCCCGACTTTCCCGTCCGTCTGTGCTATTCAAGGGAGATGATGTCATGCCATGCTCGACGTTGCTGACCGTGTGTGCTGTCCAAGAGGGTTATGTCATCCCAAGCCTGACGTCGTCCGATCGTGCGTGCAGTCCAAGGGCGGTGATGTCATGCCACGCCCGACGTCATTCGACAGTGTGTGCTATCCAAGGGCGGTGATAACATGCCACGCCCGATGTCGTTCGACCGAGTGTGTTGTCCAAAGGCGGTGATGACATATCACGCCCAAAGTCATTTGACCGTGTGTGCTGCCCAAAGGCAATGATGGAATGCCACGCCCGACGTCTTTCGACTGTGTGTGCTGTCCAAAGGCGGTGATGTCATGCCACGCCCGACGTAGTCTGACTGTGTTTGCTGCCCAAGGGTGGTGATGTCATTCCACGCCCGACGTCGTCCGACCGTGTGTGCTGTCCAAGGGCGGTGATGTCATGCCACGGCCGACGTAGTCTGACCGTGTGTGCTACCCAAAGGCGATGATGGCATGCCTCGCCCGACATCATTCGACCGTGTGTGCTGTGAAAGGGCGGTGATGTCATACCACGCCCGACATCGTCTAACCATGCGTGCAGTCCAAGGGCGGTGATATAAAGCCACAACCGACATCGTTCGACCGTGTGTGCTGTCCACAGGCGGTGATGGCATTTCACGCCTGACGTCGTCCAACCGTGTTTGCCGTCCAAGGGCTATGATGGCATGCCACGCCCGACGTCGTTCGACCGTGTGTGCTGCCTAAAGGCGATTATGGCATGCCACGCCCAACGCCGTTCAATCGTGTGTGGTGTCTAAAGATGGAGATGTTATGCCATGCCCGATGTAGTCCGACCGTGTGTGCTGTCCAAGGGCGGTGATGGCATGCCACACCCGACGTTGCCGACTATGTGTGCTGTCCAAGGGAGGTGATGTCATGCCACGCCTGACGCTGCCGACCTTGTGTGCTGTCCAAGGGCGATGATTTCATGCCACGCCTGACGTCGTCCGATCATGCGTGCAGTCCAAGGGCAGTGATGTGATGCCACGCTGAACGTCATTCGACCGTGTGTGCTGTCCAAAGGCGGTGATGTCATGCCACGCGTGACGTAGTCCGACCGTATGTGCTGCCCAAGGGCGGTGATGTCATGCCACGCCCGACGTTGTACCACCGTATGTGCTGTCCAAGGGCGGTGATGTCATGCCACGCCCGACGTAGTCCGACCGTGTGTGCTGCCCAAAGGCAATGATGGCATGCCATGCCCGATGTCATTCGCCCGTGTGTGCTGTCCAAGGGCGGTGATGTCATGCCACGCCCGACGTAGTTCGACCGTGTGTGCTGCCCAAGGGCGGTGATGTATTGCCACTTCCGACGTCCATGCCCGACGTTGCCGACCGTGAGTACTGTCCAAGGGCGGTGATGTCATGCCACACCCGACATTGCCGACCGTGTGTGCTGTCCAAGGGCGGTGATGACATGGCACGCCTTGCGTTGCCGGCCGTGTGTGCTATCCAATGGCGGTGATGTCATGCCACACCCGACGTCGTCCAACCGTGCGTGCAGTCTAAGGAGGGTGATGTCATGCCACGGCTGATGTCGTTGGACTGTGTGTGCTTTCCAAAGGCGGTGATGGCATCTCACGCCCGACGTCGTTTGATCGTGTTTGCCGTCCATGGGCTATGATGTCATGCCACGCCCGACGACGTTCGACCGTGTGTGTTGCCCAAAGGCGATGATGTCATGCCACACCCGACGTAGTCCGACCGTGTGTGCTGCCCAAAAGCGATGATGGCATGCCACGCTCGACGTTGTTCGACCTTGTGTGGTGTCCAAAGGCGGTGATGTCATTCCATGCCCGACGTAGTCCAACCGTGTGTGCTGTCCAAATGTGGTGATGGCACGTCACGCCCAACGTCATTCGACCTTGTGTTCTGTCCAATGGCGGTGATATCATGCCACACCCGACGTCGTTCGACCGTGTGTGCTATCCAAAGATGGTGATGTCATGCCACGCCCAACGTCGTTCGACCGTGTGTGCTTTCCAAAGGCGGTGATGGCATGTCACGCCTGACGTCGTTCGACCATGTTTGCTGTCCAAGGGCTATGATGGCATGCCACGCCTGACGTCGTTGCACCGTGTGTGCTTCCCAAAGGCGATGATGGTATGCCAAGCCATACGTCGTTCTACTGTGTGTGCTGTCCAAAGGCGGTGATGTTATGCCACGCACGACGTAGTCCGACCGTGTTTGCTGCCCAAGGGCGTTTATGTCATGCCACTCCCGATGTGGTCCGACCGTGTGTACTATCCAAGGGCGGTGATGTCATTCCATGCCCGACGTTGCTGTGCGTGTGTGCTGTCCAAGGGCAATGATATCATGCCACTCCCGACGTCGTCCGACCGTGCGTGCAGTCCAAGGGTGGTCATGTCATGCCACATCCAACGTCGTCCGACCGTGTGTTCTTTCCAAGGGAGGTAATGCCATGCCACGACCGACATTGCCGACCGTGTTTGTAGTCCAAGGGTGGTGATTTCATGCCACGCCCGACGTCGTCCGACCGTGCTTGAAGTCCTAGGGAGGTAATGTCATGCGAAGCCTGACGTCGTTCATTCGTGTTTGCTGCCCAACGGCGATGATGGCATGCCAAACTTGACTTCGTTCGATCGAGTGTGCTGTCCAAACGCAGTGATGTTATGCCACGCCCGACGTAGTCCGACCGTGTGTGCTGTCCAAGGGCGGTGATGCCATGTGACGCGCAACATTACCGATCGTGTGTGCTGTCCAAAGGCGGTGATGGCATGTCACGCCCGATGCCATTCGACCGTGTATGTTGTCCAAGGGCAGTGATGGCATATCACGCCCGACGTTGCCGACCGTGTGTGCTGTCCAAATGCGGTGATGTCATCGCCACGCCCGACGTCGTCCGACCGTGCGAGCAGTCCAAGGGCGATGATGTCATGCCACGCCCGACTTCGTTCGACCGTGTGTGCTGTCCAAGGGCGGTGATGTCATGCCATGCCCGACGTTGTTTGACCATTTGTGCAGCCCAAAGGCGATGATGACATGCCATACCCGACATCGTCCGACCGTGCGTGTAGTCCAAGGGCGGTGATGTCATGCCACGCCAGACGTCGTTCTACCGTGTGTGTTGTACAGGGGCAGTGATGTCATTCCACGCCCGACGTAGTCCGACCGTGTGTGCTGTCCAAAGGCGGTGATGACATGTCAAGACCAACGTCGTTCGACCATGTGTGTTGTCAAAGGGTAGTGATGGTAAATCACGCCCGACGTTGTCGACCGTGTGTACTGTCTAAGGGCGGTGATGTCATGCCACGCCCAAGGTCGTTCGACCGTGTCTGCTGTCCAAGGGCGGTGATGTCATGCCATGCCTGACGTCATTTGACTATTTGTGTTGCCCAAAGACGATGATGGCATGCCACGCCCGACATCGTCCGATCGTGCGTGCTGTCAAAGGGTGGTGATGTCATGCCACGCCCGACGTCGTTCGACCGTGTGTGCTGTCCAAGGGCGGTGATGTCATGCCACGGCCGACGTAGTATGACCGTGTGTGCTACCCAAAGGCGATGATGGCATGCCTCGCCCGACATCATTCGACCGTGTGTGCTGTGAAAGGGCGGTGATGTCATACCACGCCCGACATCGTCTAACCATGCGTGCAGTCCAAGGGCGGTGATATAAAACCACAACCGACATCGTTCGACCGTGTGTGCTGTCCACAGGCGGTGATGGCATTTCACGCCTGACGTCGTCCAACTGTGTTTGCCGTCCAAGGGCTATGATGGCATGCCACGCCCGACGTCGTTCGACCGTGTGTGCTGCCTAAAGGCGATTATGGCATGCCACGCCCAACGCCGTTCGATCGTGTGTGGTGTCTAAAGATGGAGATGTTATGCCATGCCCGATGTAGTCCGACCGTGTGTGCTGTCCAAGGGCGGTGATGGCATGCCACACCCGACGTTGCCGACTATGTGTGCTGTCCAAGGGAGGTGATGTCATGCCACGCCTGACGTTGCCGACCTTGTGTGCTGTCCAAGGGCGATGATTTCATGCCACGCCTGACGTCGTCCGATCGTGCGTGCAGTCCAAGGGCAGTGATGTGATGCCACGCTGAACGTCATTCGACCGTGTGTGCTGTCCAAAGGCGGTGATGTCATGCCACGCGTGACGTAGTCCGACCGTATGTGCTGCCCAAGGGCGGTGATGTCATGCCACGCCCGACGTTGTACCACCGTATGTGCTGTCCAAGGGCGGTGATGTCATGCCACGCCCGACGTAGTCCGACCGTGTGTGCTGCCCAAAGGCAATGATGGCATGCCATGCCCGATGTCATTCGCCCGTGTGTGCTGTCCAAGGGCGGTGATGTCATGCCACGCCCGACGTAGTTCGACCGTGTGTGCTGCCCAAGGGCGGTGATGTATTGCCACTTCCGACGCCCATGCCCGACGTTGCCGACCGTGAGTACTGTCCAAGGGCGGTGATGTCATGCCACACCCGACATTGCCGACCGTGTGTGCTGTCCAAGGGCGGTGATGACATGGCACGCCTTGCGTTGCCGGCCGTGTGTGCTATCCAACGGCGGTGATGTCATGTCACATCCGACGTCGTCCAACCGTGCGTGCAGTCTAAGGAGGGTGATGTCATGCCACGGCTGATGTCGTTGGACTGTGTGTGCTTTCCAAAGGCGGTGATGGCATCTCACGCCCGACGTCGTTTGATCGTGTTTGCCGTCCATGGGCTATGATGTCATGCCACGCCCGACGACGTTCGACCGTGTGTGTTGCCCAAAGGCGATGATGTCATGCCACACCCGACGTAGTCCGACCGTGTGTGCTGCCCAAAAGCGATGATGGCATGCCACGCTCGACGTTGTTCGACCTTGTGTGGTGTCCAAAGGCGGTGATGTCATTCCATGCCCGACGTAGTCCAACCGTGTGTGCTGTCCAAATGTGGTGATGGCACGTCACGCCCAACGTCATTCGACCTTGTGTTCTGTCCAATGGCGGTGATATCATGCCACACCCGACGTCGTTCGACCGTGTGTGCTATCCAAAGATGGTGATGTCATGCCACGCCCAACGTCGTTCGACCGTGTGTGCTTTCCAAAGGCGGTGATGGCATGTCACGCCTGACGTCGTTCGACCATGTTTTCTGTCCAAGGGATATGATGGCATGCCACGCCTGACGTCGTTGCACCGTGTGTGCTTCCCAAAGGCGATGATGGCATGCCAAGCCATACGTCGTTCTACTGTGTGTGCTGTCCAAAGACGGTGATGTTATGCCACGCACGACGTAGTCCGACCGTGTTTGCTGCCCAAGGGCATTTATGTCATGCCACTCCCGATGTGGTCCGACCGTGTGTACTATCCAAGGGCGGTGATGTCATGCCATGCCCGACGTTGCCGTCCGTGTGTGCTGTCCAAGGGCAATGATATCATGCAACTCCCGACGTCGTCCGACCGTGCGTGCAGTCCAAGGGTGGTCATGTCATGCCACATCCAACGTCGTCCGACCGTGTGTTCTTTCCAAGGGAGGTAATGCCATGCCACGACCGACATTGCCGACCGTGTTTGTAGTCCAAGGGTGGTGATTTCATGCCACGCCCGACGTCGTCCGACCGTGCGTGAAGTCCTAGGGAGGTAATGTCATGCCAAGCCTGACGTCGTTCATTCGTGTTTGCTGCCCAACGGCGATGATGGCATACCAAACTTGACTTCGTTCGATCGAGTGTGCTGTCCAAACGCAGTGATGTTATGCCACGCCCGACGTAGTCCGACCGTGTGTGCTGTCCAAGGGCGGTGATTCCATATGACGCGCAACATTACCGATCGTGTGTGCTGTCCAAAGGCGGTGATGGCATGTCACGCCCGATGCCATTCGACCGTGTATGTTGTCCAAGGGCAGTGATGGCATATCACGCCCGACGTTGCCGATCGTGTGTGCTGTCCAAACGCGGTGATGTCATGCCACGCCCGACGTCGTCCGACCGTGCGAGCAGTCCAAGGGCGATGATGTCATGCCACGCCCGACTTCGTTCGACCGTGTGTGCTGTCCAAGGGCGGTGATGTCATGCCATGCCCGACGTTGTTTGACCATTTGTGCAGCCCAAAGGCGATGATGACATGCCATACCCGACATCGTCCGACCGTGCGTGTAGTCCAAGGGCGGTGATGTCATGCCACGCCAGACGTCGTTCTACCGTGTGTGTTGTACAGAGGCAGTGATGTCATTCCACGCCCGACGTAGTCCGACCGTGTGTGCTGTCCAAAGGCGGTGATGACATGTCAAGACCAACGTCGTTCGACCATGTATGTTGTCAAAGGGTAGTGATGGTATATCACGCCCGACGTTGTCGACCGTGTGTACTGTCTAAGGGCGGTGATGTGATGCCACGCCCAAGGTCGTTCGACCGTGTCTGCTGTCCAAGGGCGGTGATGTCATGCCATGCCTGACGTCATTTGACTATTTGTGTTGCCCAAAGACGATGATGGCATGCCACGCCCGACATCGTCCGATCGTGCGTGCTGTCAAAGGGTGGTGATGTCATGCCACGCCCGACATCGTTCGACCGTGTGTGCTGTCCAAGGGCGGTGATGTCATGCCACGCCCGATGTTATTTGACCGTTTTTGCCGCCCAAAGACGTTGATGGCATGCCACGCCCGACAGCGTCCGACCGTGCGTGTAGTCCAAGGGGCGTGATGTCAAGCCACGCCCGACGTCGTTCGACCGTGTGTGCAGTCCAAGGGCGGTGAAGTCATGCCACGCCTGACGTTGCCGAGCGTGTGTGTTATCCAAGCGCAGTGAAGAAATGCCACGCCTGACGTCGTCCTACTGTGCGTGCAGTCCAAGGGCGGTGATGTCAAGCCACGCTCGACATCATTCGACATTGTTTGCCATCCAAGGGCTATGATGGAATGCCACGCCCAACGTCGTTCAACTGTGTGTGCTGCTCAAGGTGATGATTGCATGCCAGGCCTGACGTCGTTCGACCGTGTGTGCTGTCTCAAGGCGGAGATGTCATGCCAAGCCCGATGTAGTCTGACCGTGTGTGCTGCCCAAGGGCGGTCATGTCATGCCACTCCCGACGTCGTCCGACAGTGTGTACTGTCTAAGGGCGGTGATGTCATGCCATGCCCGACGTTGCCGACCGTGTGAGCTGTGTAATGGCAGTGATGTCATGCCACGCTCGATGTTGCCGACCGTGTGTGCTGTCCAAGGGTGGTGATATCATGCCATGCCTTACGTCATCTGATTGTGCGTTCAGTCTAAGGGTGGTGATGTCATGCCACTCCCGACGTCCTTCGACCGTGTCATTTGTCCAAAGGAAGTGATGTCATGCCACGCCCGACGTTGCCGACCGTGTGTGCTGTCCAAGGGCAGTGATGTCATGCCACGCCCATCGTTGTCAACCGTGTGTGCAGTCCAAGGGCGGTGATGTCATTCCACGCCCGACGTCGTCCGACCGTGCGTGCAGTCCAAGGGCGGTGATGTCATGCCATGCCCGACGTCGTTCGACGGAGTGTGCTATCCAAAGGCGGTGATGTCATGCCACGCCCCACATCGTTCGATTGTGTGTACTGTCCAAGGGCTGTGATGTCATGCCACACCCGACTTTGCCGACCGTTATGCTGTCCAAGGGCGGGGATGTCATGCTACGCCAGACGTCGTCCGTATGTGTGTGGTGTCCAAGAGAGGTGATGAAATGCCACGCCGGACGTTGCCGACCATGTGTGCGGTCCAAGAGCGGTGATTTCATGCCATGCCCGACGTCGTTCGACCGAGTGTGTTACCAAGGGCGGTGATGGCATGCCACGCCTAACGTCGTCTGACCGTGCGTGCTGTGCAAAAGCGGTGATGGCATGTCAAGCCCAACTTTGTTCGACCATATGTGCTGTCTAAAGGCGGTGATGTCATGCCACGCCATCGTCGTTTGACCGTATGTGCTGCCCAAAGGCGATGATGGAATGCCACACCAAACGTCGTTCGACCGAGTGTGCTGCCCAAAGGCGGTGATGGCATGTCACGCCCGACGTCGTTTGACCGTGCGTGCAGTCCAAGGGCGGTGATGTCATGCCACGCCCGACGTCGATCAACCGTGTGTGCTGTCCAAGGGAGGTGATACTATGCCACGTCCGACGTCGTCCGACCGTGTGTGATGTCCAAGGACGGTGATGGCATGCCACGCCTAACGTTGTCGACCTTGTGTGCTGTCCAAGGGCGGTGATGTCATGCCATGCTCGACGTTACCGCCCGTGTGTGCAGTCCGAAGGCGGTGATGTCATGCCATGCCCGACGTCGTCCAACCGTGCGTGTAGTCCAAGGACGGTGATGTCATGCCACGCCCGACGTCGTTCGACCGTGTGTGCTACCCAAGGGCGGTGATGTCATGCCACGCCCTACGTCGTTTGACCATGCGTGCTGTCCAAGGGTGATGATGTCATGCCATGCCTGACATCGTTCGACCATGTGTGCTTCCCAACGGCGATGATGGCATGCCACACCTTACGTCATTCGACGGAATGTGCTGTCAAAAGGCGGTGACGGCATGTCACACCTGACGTTGTTTGACCGTGCGTGCTGTCCAAAGGCGGTAATGTTATTCCACGCCCAATGTCGTTAGACCGTGTGGGCTGCCCAAAGGCGATGATGGCATGCCACGCCCGATGTTGTTCGACCGTGTGTGCTGTCCAAGGGTGGTGATGTCATTCCACGCCCGACATCATCCGACCGTGCGTGTAGTCCAAGGGCGGTGATGTCAAGCCATGCCCGACGTCGTTCGACTGTGTGTGCTATCCAAAGGCGTTGATGTCATGCCACGCTCGATGTTGTCCGACTGTGTGTGTTGTCATAGGGCGGTGATGTCATGCCACGCCCGACGTTGCGGACCGTGTGTGCTGCCCAAGGGCGAGGATGTCATGCCACACGCGACGTTGTCTGACCGTATGTGTTTTCCAATGGCGGTGATATCATGCCACGCCTGACGTAGTCGGACCATGTGTGCTTCCAAAAGGCAATGATGGCATGCCACGCCCGATGTCATTCGACCGTGTGTGCTGTCCAAGGGCGGTGATGTCATGCCACGCCTGACATTGCCGACCGTGTTTGCTGTCCAAGGGCGGTGATGACATGCCATGCCCGACATTGCCAACCATGTGTGCTGTCCAACGGCAGTGATGTCATGCCTCGCCCGACGTCGTCCAACCGTGAGTGAAGTCCAAGGAGGGTGATGTCATGCCACGGCAGATGTCGTTGGATTGTGTGTGCTTTCCAAAGGCGATGATGGCATGTCACGCCCGACGTCGTTCGATCGTGTTTGCCGTCCATGGGCTATGATGTCATGACACGCTCGACGTCGTTCGACCGTGTGTGCTGCCCAAAGGCGATGATGTCATGCCACACCCGACGTAGTCCGACCGTGTGTGCTACCCAAAGGTGATGATGGCATGCCACGCTCGACGTTGTTCGACTGTTTGTGGGGTCCAAAGGCGGTGATGTCATTCCATGCCCGACGTAGTCCGACCGTGTGTGTTGTCCAAATGTGGTGATGGTACGTCATGCCCGACGTCGTTTGACAGTGTGTGCTATCCAAAGGCGGTGATGTCATCTCATGCTCGACGTCGTTCGACCGTGTGTGCTGTCCAAAGGCGGTGATATCATGCCACGCCCGAAGTAGTCCGACCGTGTGTGCTGTCCAAAGGCGGTGATGTCATGCCACGCCTGACGTTGCCGACCATCTGTGCTTTCCAAGGGCGGTGATGTCATGCCACGCCCGACGTCCTCCAACAGTGCGTGTAGTCCAAGGGTGATGATTTCAATCCACGCCCGACGTTGTTTGAACGTGTGTGCTGCCTTAAGGCAATGCTGGCATGCCACGCCCGACGTCGTTCGATCGTGTGTGCTGCCCAATGGCGGTGATGTCATGCCACTTCCGACGTTGTCTGACAGTGTGTACTTTCCAAGGGCGGTGATGTCGTGCCACACTTGACGTCGTTCGACCATGTGTGCTATCCAAGGGCAGTGATGTCATGCAACTCCCGACGTCGTCAGACCGTGCATGTAATCCAAGGGTGGTGATGTCATGTCATGCCCGACGTTGTCCAACCGTGTGTGCTGTCAAAGGGCAGTGATTGCATGCCACGCCCGACGTCGTCCGACTATGTGTACTGTCCTAGGGTGGTGAAGTCATGCCACGCCCGACGTTGCCGACCGTGTGTGCTGTCCAAGGGCGGTGATGTTATGCCACGCCCAACGTCTTCCGACCATGCGTGCAGTCCAAGGGAGGTGATGACATGCCACGCCCGACGTCGTTCGACCGTGTGTGTTGTTCAAGGGCGGTGATGTCATGCCACGCCCGACATTGTCGACCGTGTGTGTTTTCCAAGGGCGGTGATATCATGCCACGCCTGACGTCGTCCGACCGTGTGTGCTGCCCAAAGGCGATGATGGAATGCCATGCCTGATGTCGTTCGACCGTGTGTACGGTCCAAAGGCGATGATTTCATGCCACGCCCGATGTTGCCGACCGAGTGTGTATTCCTAGGGCGTTGATGTTATGTCACGCCCGACGTCGTCTGACCATGCGTGCCTTCCAAGAGAGGTGATATCATGCCACGCCCGACGTCGTTCGATCGTGTGTGCTGCCCAACCGCGATGATGACATGCCACACCAAACGTCGTTCCACTGAGTGTGCTGCCCAAAGGCGGTGATGGCATGTCACGCCCGACGTTGTTAAACCATGCGTGCAGTCCAAGGGCGGTGATGGCATGCCACGCCCGACGTCGATCGACCGTGTGTGCTGTCCAAGGGAGGTGATGTCATGCCACGTCCGACTGTGTGTGCTGTCCAAGGGCGGTGATGGCATGCCACGCTTAACGTTGTCGACCTTGTGTGCTGTCAAAGGGCGGTGATGTGATGCCATGCGCGATGTTCCCGTTCGTGTGTGCTGTCCGAGGGCGGTGATGTCATACCACGCCTGACGACGTCCGATCCTGCATGTATTCCAAAGACGGTGATGTCATGCCACGCGCTACGTCGTTTGACCGTGTGTGCTTTCCAAGGGCGGTGATGTCATGCCACGCCCTACGTCGTATTACCGTGCGTGCAGTCCAAGGGTGGTGATGTCATGCCACGCCTGACATCGTTCGACCGTGTGTGCTACCTAACGGCGATGATGGCATGCAACACCTGACGTCTACGACGGAATGTGCTGTCAAAAGGCGGTGATGGCATGTCACGCCCGATGTTGTTTGACCATGAGTGATGCCCAAAGGCGATGATGGCATGCAACGCTCGACGTCGTTCAACCGTGTGTGCTATCAAAAGGCGGTGATGTCATGCAACGCCCGACGTCGTCCGACTGTGTGTACTGTCCTAGGGCGGTGATGTCATGCCACGCCCGACGTTGCCGACCGTGTGTGCTGTCCAAGCGCGGGGATGTCATGCTACGCCCGACGTCGTCCGACTGTGTGTTGTCCAAGAGCGGTGATGTCATGCCACGCCCGACGTTGCCTACCATGTGTGCGGTCCAAGGGCGGTGATGTCATGCCATGCCCGACGTCGCTCGACCGAGTGTGCTTCTCAAGGGCGGTGATGGCATGCCACGCCTGACGCCGTCCGACCATGTGTGATGCCCAAAGGGCAGTGATGTCATTCCACGCCCGACGTCGTCCGACCGTGCATGCAGTCAAAGGGCGGTGATGTCATGCCATGCCCGACGTCGTTCGACCGTGTGTGCTATCCAAAGGCGGTGATGTCATGCAACGCCCAACGTCGTCCGACTGTGTGTACTGTCCTATGGCGGTGATGTCATGCCACGCCCAACGTTGCCGACCGTGTGTGCTGTCCAAGGGCGGGGATGTCATGCTACGCCCGACGTCGTCCAACTGTGTGTGTTGTCCAAGAGCGGTGATGTCATGCCACGCGCGACGTTGCCTACCATGTGTGCGGTCTAAGGGCGGTGATGTCATGCCACGCCCGACGTCGTTCGACCGAGTGTGTTTTTCAAGGGCGGTGATAGCATGCCACGCCTGACGCCGTCCGACCGTGTGTGCTGCTTAAAGGCGATGATGGAATGCCATGCCCGATGTCGTTCGACCGTGTGTGCTGTCCAAAGGCGGTGATTTCATGCCACGCTCGACATTGCCGACCGAGTGTGCTATCCTAGGGCGTTGATATTATGCCACGCCCGACGTCATCCGACCATGCGTGCATTCCAAGGGAGGTGATATCATGCCACGCCCGACGTTGTTTGATCCTGTGTGCTACCCAACCGCGATGATGACATGCCACACCAAACATCATTTGACCGAGTGTGCTACCCAAAGGCGGTGATGGCATGTCACGCCTGACGTCGTTAAACCGTGCGTGCAGTCCCAAGGTGGTGATGTCATGCCACGCCGAACGTCGATCGACCGTGTGTCCTGTCCAAGGGAGGTGATGTCATGCCATGTCCGACCGTGTGTGTTGTCCAAGGGCGGTGATGGCATGCCACGCCTAACGTTGTCGACCTTGTGTGCAGTCCGAGGGCAGTGATGTCATGCCACGCCCGACGTCGTCTGACCGTGCGTATAGTCCAAGGACGGTGATGTCATGCCATGCCCTATGTCGTTCGACCGTTTGTGCTGTCCAATAACGGTGATGTCATGCCACGCCGTACGTCGTCTGACTGTGTGTGCTGTCCAAGAGCAATGATGTCATGTCACGCCCGACGTAGTCCGACCATGTGTGCTGCCCAATGGCGGTGATGTCATGCCACGCCCGACGTTGCCGACCGGGTGTGCTGTCCAAGGGCAGTGATGTCATGCCACACCCGACGTTGCTAACCGTGTGTGTTGTCCAAAGGAGGTGATGTCATTCCACGCCCGACGTCGTCCGACTGTGCGTGCAGTCCAAGGGCGGTGATGTCATGCCATGCCCGACGTCGTTCGACCATGTGTGCTATCCAAAGGCGGTGATGTCATGCCTTGCCCGACGTCGTCCGACTGTGTGTGTTGTCCAAGGGCGGTGATGTCTTGCCCACTCAACATTGCCGACCGTGTGTGCAGTCCAAGGGCGGGGATGTCATGCCACGCCCGACATCGTCTGACTATGTGTGCTGTCCAAGAGCAATGATGTCATGCCACGCCGGACGTTGCCGACCATGTGTGCAGTCAACGGGTGGTGATGTCATGCCACACCTGATGTCGTCCGATTGTGCGTGCGGTCCAAGGGCGGTGATGTCATGCCACGCCCGACGTCGTTTGACCGAGTGTGTTTTTCAAGAGCGGTGATGGCCTGCCACGCCTGATGTCATCTGACCGTGCGTGCAGTGCAAGGGCGGTGATGACATGTCATGCCCAACTTCGTTCGACCGTGTGTGCTGTCCAAAGGCGGTGATGTCATGCCACACCCAACGTCGTTTGACCGTGTGTGCTGTCCAAAGGCGGTGATTTCATGCCACGCCCGACGTTGCCGACCGAGTGTGCTGTCCAAGGAAGGTGATGTTATGCCACGCCCGACGTCGTCCGACCATGCGTGCATTCCAAGGGAGGTGATATCATGCCACGCCCGACATCGTTTGATCGTGTGTGCTGCCCAACCGCAATGATGACATGCCACACCAAACGTCATTCGACCGAATGTGCTGTCCAAAGGCGGTGATGTCATTCCACGCCCGACGTCGATTGACCGTGTGTGCTGTCCAAGGGAGGTGATGTCATCCCACGTCCGACGCCGTCCGACCGTGTGTGCTGTCCAAGGGCGGTGATGGCATGCCACGCCTAACGTTGTCGACCTTGTGTGCTGTCCAAGGGCGCTGATGTCATGCCACGCCCAACGTTACCGTCCGTTTGTGCTGTACGAGGGCGGTGATGTCATGCCACGCCCGAGGTCGTCCGACCGTGTGTGTAGTCCAAGGACGGCAATGTCATGCCACGCCTGACATCGTTCGACCGTGTGTGTTGTCCTAAGGCGGTGATGTCATGCCACGCCCGACGTTGCCGACCGTGTGTGTTGCCTAACGGCGATGATGGAAAGCCACATCCGATGTCATTTTACTGAGTGTGTTGTCCCAAGGCGGTGATGGCATGTAACACCCGACGTCAATTGACCGCGTGTGCTGTCCAAAGGCGGTGATGTCATGCCACGCCTAACATCATTTGACCATGTTTGCTGCCCATAGGCGATGATGGAATGCCACGCCTGACGTTGTTCAACCGTGTGTGCTATCCAAAGGAGGTGATGTCATGCCACACCTGACATCGTTCGATCGTGTGTGCTTTCCAAGGGCGGTGATGTCATGTCACAGCCGACGTTGCCGACTGTGTATGCTGTCCAAGGGAGGTGATGTCATGCCACGCCCGACGTTGCCAACCGTGTGTGCTGTCCAAGGGCGGTGATGTCATGCGATGCCCGTCATTACCGACCGTGTGTGCTGTCCAAGGGAGTTGATGTCATGCAACGCCCGACGTAGCCGACCGTGTGTGTTGTCCAAGAGCGGTGATGTCATGCCACACCCGACATTACCGATCGTGTATGTTGTCCAAGGGCGGTGATGTAATGCCACGCCCGACGTTGCCGATCGTGTGTGTTTTCCAAGGGAGGTGATGTCATGCCACGCCCAACATTACCGACTGTGTGTGCTGTCCAAGGGCAGTGATGTCATGCTACACCCGATGTTGCCGTCCGTGAGTGTTGTCCAAGGGCGGTGATGGCATTCCACGCCTGACATTACCGTCCGTGTGTGCTGTCCATGGGCGGTGATGTCATGCCACGCTCGACGTTGTCGACTATGTGTGCTGTCCAAGGGTGGTGATGTCATGCCACGCCCGACGTCTTCCGACCATTTGTGCAGTCCAAGGGAGGTGATGTCATGCCATGCCCGATGTCCTTCGACCGTATGTGCTTCCCAAGGGCAATTATATCATGCCACACCCGACGTCGTTCGATCGAGTGTGTTGTTTAAAGGCTGTGATGTCGTGCCACGCGCAACGTCGTTTGACTGTGTGTGTTGCCCAAAGGCAATGATGGAATGCCATGCCCGACGCCGTTCGACCGTGCGTGCGGTCCAAGGGCGGTGATGTAAAGCCACACCCGACGTCGTTTGACCGTGTGTGCTGTCCAAAGGCGGTGATGGCATGTCACGCCTGACGTCGTTCGACCGTGTTTGCCGTCTAAGGGCTATAATGGCATGCCACACCCGATGTCGTTCGACCGTGTGTGCTGCCCAAAGCGATGATCGCATGCCATGCCAAACGTCGTTCGACCGTCTGTGTTGTCCAAAGGCGGTGATGTTATGCCACTCCCGACGTAGTGCGATCGTGTGTATTTTCCAAAGGCGGTGATGTCATGCCACGCCCGACGTTGTCCTACCGTGTGTGCTGTTTAAGGGCGGTGATGGCATGCCACGCCCGACTTTCCCGTCCGTCTGTGCTATTCAAGGGAGATGATGTCATGCCATGCTCGACGTTGCTGACCGTGTGTGCTGTCCAAGAGGGTTATGTCATCCCAAGCCTGACGTCGTCCGATCGTGCGTGCAGTCCAAGGGCGGTGATGTCATGCCACGCCCGACGTCATTCGACAGTGTGTGCTATCCAAGGGCGGTGATAACATGCCACGCCCGATGTCGTTCGACCGAGTGTGTTGTCCAAAGGCGGTGATGACATATCACGCCCAAAGTCATTTGACCGTGTGTGCTGCCCAAAGGCAATGATGGAATGCCACGCCCGACGTCTTTCGACTGTGTGTGCTGTCCAAAGGCGGTGATGTCATGCCACGCCCGACGTAGTCTGACTGTGTTTGCTGCCCAAGGGTGGTGATGTCATTCCACGCCCGACGTCGTCCGACCGTGTGTGCTGTCCAAGGGCGGTGATGTCATGCCACGGCCGACGTAGTCTGACCGTGTGTGCTACCCAAAGGCGATGATGGCATGCCTCGCCCGACATCATTCGACCGTGTGTGCTGTGAAAGGGCGGTGATGTCATACCACGCCCGACATCGTCTAACCATGCGTGCAGTCCAAGGGCGGTGATATAAAGCCACAACCGACATCGTTCGACCGTGTGTGCTGTCCACAGGCGGTGATGGCATTTCACGCCTGACGTCGTCCAACCGTGTTTGCCGTCCAAGGGCTATGATGGCATGCCACGCCCGACGTCGTTCGACCGTGTGTGCTGCCTAAAGGCGATTATGGCATGCCACGCCCAACGCCGTTCAATCGTGTGTGGTGTCTAAAGATGGAGATGTTATGCCATGCCCGATGTAGTCCGACCGTGTGTGCTGTCCAAGGGCGGTGATGGCATGCCACACCCGACGTTGCCGACTATGTGTGCTGTCCAAGGGAGGTGATGTCATGCCACGCCTGACGCTGCCGACCTTGTGTGCTGTCCAAGGGCGATGATTTCATGCCACGCCTGACGTCGTCCGATCATGCGTGCAGTCCAAGGGCAGTGATGTGATGCCACGCTGAACGTCATTCGACCGTGTGTGCTGTCCAAAGGCGGTGATGTCATGCCACGCGTGACGTAGTCCGACCGTATGTGCTGCCCAAGGGCGGTGATGTCATGCCACGCCCGACGTTGTACCACCGTATGTGCTGTCCAAGGGCGGTGATGTCATGCCACGCCCGACGTAGTCCGACCGTGTGTGCTGCCCAAAGGCAATGATGGCATGCCATGCCCGATGTCATTCGCCCGTGTGTGCTGTCCAAGGGCGGTGATGTCATGCCACGCCCGACGTAGTTCGACCGTGTGTGCTGCCCAAGGGCGGTGATGTATTGCCACTTCCGACGTCCATGCCCGACGTTGCCGACCGTGAGTACTGTCCAAGGGCGGTGATGTCATGCCACACCCGACATTGCCGACCGTGTGTGCTGTCCAAGGGCGGTGATGACATGGCACGCCTTGCGTTGCCGGCCGTGTGTGCTATCCAATGGCGGTGATGTCATGCCACACCCGACGTCGTCCAACCGTGCGTGCAGTCTAAGGAGGGTGATGTCATGCCACGGCTGATGTCGTTGGACTGTGTGTGCTTTCCAAAGGCGGTGATGGCATCTCACGCCCGACGTCGTTTGATCGTGTTTGCCGTCCATGGGCTATGATGTCATGCCACGCCCGACGACGTTCGACCGTGTGTGTTGCCCAAAGGCGATGATGTCATGCCACACCCGACGTAGTCCGACCGTGTGTGCTGCCCAAAAGCGATGATGGCATGCCACGCTCGACGTTGTTCGACCTTGTGTGGTGTCCAAAGGCGGTGATGTCATTCCATGCCCGACGTAGTCCAACCGTGTGTGCTGTCCAAATGTGGTGATGGCACGTCACGCCCAACGTCATTCGACCTTGTGTTCTGTCCAATGGCGGTGATATCATGCCACACCCGACGTCGTTCGACCGTGTGTGCTATCCAAAGATGGTGATGTCATGCCACGCCCAACGTCGTTCGACCGTGTGTGCTTTCCAAAGGCGGTGATGGCATGTCACGCCTGACGTCGTTCGACCATGTTTGCTGTCCAAGGGCTATGATGGCATGCCACGCCTGACGTCGTTGCACCGTGTGTGCTTCCCAAAGGCGATGATGGTATGCCAAGCCATACGTCGTTCTACTGTGTGTGCTGTCCAAAGGCGGTGATGTTATGCCACGCACGACGTAGTCCGACCGTGTTTGCTGCCCAAGGGCGTTTATGTCATGCCACTCCCGATGTGGTCCGACCGTGTGTACTATCCAAGGGCGGTGATGTCATTCCATGCCCGACGTTGCTGTGCGTGTGTGCTGTCCAAGGGCAATGATATCATGCCACTCCCGACGTCGTCCGACCGTGCGTGCAGTCCAAGGGTGGTCATGTCATGCCACATCCAACGTCGTCCGACCGTGTGTTCTTTCCAAGGGAGGTAATGCCATGCCACGACCGACATTGCCGACCGTGTTTGTAGTCCAAGGGTGGTGATTTCATGCCACGCCCGACGTCGTCCGACCGTGCTTGAAGTCCTAGGGAGGTAATGTCATGCGAAGCCTGACGTCGTTCATTCGTGTTTGCTGCCCAACGGCGATGATGGCATGCCAAACTTGACTTCGTTCGATCGAGTGTGCTGTCCAAACGCAGTGATGTTATGCCACGCCCGACGTAGTCCGACCGTGTGTGCTGTCCAAGGGCGGTGATGCCATGTGACGCGCAACATTACCGATCGTGTGTGCTGTCCAAAGGCGGTGATGGCATGTCACGCCCGATGCCATTCGACCGTGTATGTTGTCCAAGGGCAGTGATGGCATATCACGCCCGACGTTGCCGACCGTGTGTGCTGTCCAAATGCGGTGATGTCATCGCCACGCCCGACGTCGTCCGACCGTGCGAGCAGTCCAAGGGCGATGATGTCATGCCACGCCCGACTTCGTTCGACCGTGTGTGCTGTCCAAGGGCGGTGATGTCATGCCATGCCCGACGTTGTTTGACCATTTGTGCAGCCCAAAGGCGATGATGACATGCCATACCCGACATCGTCCGACCGTGCGTGTAGTCCAAGGGCGGTGATGTCATGCCACGCCAGACGTCGTTCTACCGTGTGTGTTGTACAGGGGCAGTGATGTCATTCCACGCCCGACGTAGTCCGACCGTGTGTGCTGTCCAAAGGCGGTGATGACATGTCAAGACCAACGTCGTTCGACCATGTGTGTTGTCAAAGGGTAGTGATGGTAAATCACGCCCGACGTTGTCGACCGTGTGTACTGTCTAAGGGCGGTGATGTCATGCCACGCCCAAGGTCGTTCGACCGTGTCTGCTGTCCAAGGGCGGTGATGTCATGCCATGCCTGACGTCATTTGACTATTTGTGTTGCCCAAAGACGATGATGGCATGCCACGCCCGACATCGTCCGATCGTGCGTGCTGTCAAAGGGTGGTGATGTCATGCCACGCCCGACGTCGTTCGACCGTGTGTGCTGTCCAAGGGCGGTGATGTCATGCCACGGCCGACGTAGTCTGACCGTGTGTGCTACCCAAAGGCGATGATGGCATGCCTCGCCCGACATCATTCGACCGTGTGTGCTGTGAAAGGGCGGTGATGTCATACCACGCCCGACATCGTCTAACCATGCGTGCAGTCCAAGGGCGGTGATATAAAGCCACAACCGACATCGTTCGACCGTGTGTGCTGTCCACAGGCGGTGATGGCATTTCATGCCTGACGTCGTCCAACGGTGTTTGCTGTCCAAGGGCTATGATGGCATGCCACGCCCGACGTCGTTCGACCGTGTGTGCTGCCTAAAGGCGATTATGGCATGCCACGCCCAACGCCGTTCAATCGTGTGTGGTGTCTAAAGATGGAGATGTTATGCCATGCCCGATGTAGTCCGACCGTGTGTGCTGTCCAAGGGCGGTGATGGCATGCCACACCCGACGTTGCCGACAATGTGTGCTGTCCAAGGGAGGTGATGTCATGCCACGCCTGACGTTGCCGACCTTGTGTGCTGTCCAAGGGCGATGATTTCATGCCACGCGTGACGTCGTCCGATCGTGCGTGCAGTCCAAGGGCAGTGATGTGATGCCATGCTGAACGTCATTTGACCGTGTGTGCTGTCCAAAGGCGGTGATGTCATGCCACGCGTGACGTAGTCCAACCGTATGTGCTGCCCAAGGGCGGTGATGTCATGCCACGCCCGACGTTGTACCACCGTATGTGCTGTCCAAGGGCGGTGATGTCATGCCACGCCCGACGTAGTCCGACCGTGTGTGCTGCCCAAAGGCAATGATGGCATGCCATGCCCGATGTCATTCGCCCGTGTGTGCTGTCCAAGGGCGGTGATGTCATGCCACGTCCGACGTAGTTCGACCGTGTGTGCTGCCCAAGGGCGGTGATGTATTGCCACTTCCGACTTCCATGCCCGACGTTGCCGACCGTGAGTACTGTCCAAGGGCGGTGATGTCATGCCACACCCGACATTGCCGACCGTGTGTGCTGTCCAAGGGCGGTGATGACATGGCACGCCTTGCGTTGCCGGCCGTGTGTGCTATCCAACGGCGGTGATGTCATGCCACACCCGACGTCGTCCAACCGTGCGTGCAGTCTAAGGAGGGTGATGTCATGCCACGGCTGATGTCGTTGGACTGTGTGTGCTTTCCAAAGGCGGTGATGGCATCTCACGCCCGACGTCGTTTGATCGTGTTTGCCGTCCATGGGCTATGATGTCATGCCACGCCCGACGACGTTCGACCGTGTGTGTTGCCCAAAGGCGATGATGTTATGCCACACCCGACGTAGTCCGACCGTGTGTGCTGCCCAAAAGCGATGATGGCATGCCACGCTCGACGTTGTTCGACTTTGTGTGGTGTCCAAAGGCGGTGATGTCATTCCATGCCCGACGTAGTCCAACCGTGTGTGCTGTCCAAATGTGGTGATGGCACGTCACGCCCAACGTCATTCGACCTTGTGTTCTGTCCAATGGCGGTGATATCATGCCACACCCGACGTCGTTCGACCGTGTGTGCTATCCAAAGATGGTGATGTCATGCCACGCCCAACGTCGTTCGACCGTGTGTGCTTTCCAAAGGCGGTGATGGCATGTCACGCCTGACGTCGTTCGACCATGTTTTCTGTCCAAGGGCTATGATGGCATGCCACGCCTGACGTCGTTGCACCGTGTGTGCTTCCCAAAGGCGATGATGGCATGCCAAGCCATACGTCGTTCTACTGTGTGTGCTGTCCAAAGGCGGTGATGTTATGCCACGCACGACGTAGTCCGACCGTGTTTGCTGCCCAAGGGCGTTTATGTCATGCCACTCCCGATGTGGTCCGACCGTGTGTACTATCCAAGGGCGGTGATGTCATGCCATGCCCGACGTTGCCGTCCGTGTGTGCTGTCCAAGGGCAATGATATCATGCCACTCCCGACGTCGTCCGACCGTGCGTGCAGTCCAAGGGTGGTCATGTCATGCCACATCCAACGTCGTCCGACCGTGTGTTCTTTCCAAGGGAGGTAATGCCATGCCACGACCGACATTGCCGACCGTGTTTATAGTCCAAGGGTGGTGATTTCATGCCACGCCCGACGTCGTCCGACCGTGCGTGAAGTCCTAGGGAGGTAATGTCATGCCAAGCCTGACGTCGTTCATTCGTGTTTGCTGCCCAACGGCGATGATGGCATGCAAAACTTGACTTCGTTCGATCGAGTGTGCTGTCCAAACGCAGTGATGTTATGCCACGCCCGACGTAGTCCGACCGTGTGTGCTGTCCAAGGGCGGTGATGCCATGTGACGCGCAACATTACCGATCGTGTGTGCTGTCCAAAGGCGGTGATGGCATGTCACGCCCGATGCCATTCGACCGTGTATGTTGTCCAAGGGCAGTGATGGCATATCACGCCCGAACTTGCCGACCGTGTGTGTTGTCCAAACGCGGTGATGTCATGCCACGCCCGACGTCGTCCGACCGTGCGAGCAGTCCAAGGGCGATGATGTCATGCCACGCCCGACTTCGTTCGACCGTGTGTGCTGTCCAAGGGCGGTGATGTCATGCCATGCCCGACGTTGTTTGACCATTTGTGCAGCCCAAAGGCGATGATGACATGCCATACCCGACATCGTCCGACCGTGCGTGTAGTCCAAGGGCGGTGATGTCATGCCACGCCAGACGTCGTTCTACCGTGTGTGTTGTACAGGGGCAGTGATGTCATTCCACGCCCGACGTAGTCCGACCGTGTGTGCTGTCCAAAGGCGGTGATGACATGTCAAGACCAACGTCGTTCGACCATGTGTGTTGTCAAAGGGTAGTGATGGTATATCACGCCCGACGTTGTCGACCGTGTGTACTGTCTAAGGGCGGTGATGTCATGCCACGCCCAAGGTCGTTCGACCGTGTCTGCTGTCCAAGGGCGGTGATGTCATGCCATGCCTGACGTCATTTGACTATTTGTGTTGCCCAAAGACGATGATGGCATGCCACGCCCGACATCGTCCGATCGTGCGTGCTGTCAAAGGGTGGTGATGTCATGCCACGCCCGACGTCGTTCGACCGTGTGTGCTGTCCAAGGGCGGTGATGTCATGCCACGCCCAATGTTATTTGACCGTTTTTGCCGCCCAAAGACGTTGATGGCATGCCACGCCCGACAGCGTCCGACCGTGCGTGTAGTCCAAGGGCCGTGATGTCATGCCACGCCCGACGTCGTTCGACCGTGTGTGCAGTCCAAGGGCGGTGAAGTCATGCCACGCCTGACGTTGTCGAGCGTGTGTGTTATCCAAGCGCAGTGATGAAATGCCACGCCTGACGTCGTCCTACTGTGCGTGCAGTCCAAGGGCGGTGATGTCAAGCCACGCTCGACATCGTTCGACATTGTTTGCCATCCAAGGGCTATGATGGAATGCCACGCCCGACGTCGTTCAACTGTGTGTGCTGCTCAAGGTGATGATGGCATGCCAGGCCTGAAGTCGTTCGACCGTGTGTGCTGTCTCAAGGCGGAGATGTCATGCCAAGCCCGATGTAGTCTGACCGTGTGTGCTGCCGAAGGGCGGTCATGTCATGCCACTCCCGACGTCGTTCGACAGTGTGTACTGTCTAAGGGCGGTGATGTCATGCCATGCCCGACGTTGCCGACCGTGTGAGCTGTGCAATGGCAGTGATGTCATGCCACGCTCGATGTTGCCGACTGTGTGTGCTGTCCAAGGGTGGTGATATCATGCCATGCCTGACGTCATCTGATTGTGCGTTCAGTCCAAGGGCGGTGATGTCATGCCACACCCGACGTCCTTCGACCGTGTCTGCTGTCCAAAGGAAGTGATGTCATGCCACGCCCGACGTTGCCGACCGTGTGTGCTGTCCAAGGGCAGTGATGTCATGCCACGCCCGCCGTTGCGAACCGTGTGTGCAGTCCAAGGGCGGTGATGTCATTCCACGCCCGACGTCGTCCGACCGTGCGTGCAGTCCAAGGGCGGTGATGTCATGCCATGCCCGACGTCGTTCGACTGAGTGTGCTATCCAAAGGCGGTGATGTCATGCCACGCCCCACATCGTTCGATTGTGTGTACTGTCCAAGGGCAGTGATGTCATGCCACACCCGACTTTGCCGACCGTTATGCTGTCCAAGGGCGGGGATGTCATGCTACGCCAGACGTCGTCCGTATGTGTGTGGTGTCCAAGAGAGGTGATGACATGCCATGCCGGACGTTGCCGACCATGTGTGCGGTCCAAGAGCGGTGATTTCATGCCATGCCCGACGTCGTTCGACCGAGTGTGTTTTCCAAGTGCGGTGATGGCATGCCACGCCTAACGTCGTCTGACCGTGCGTGCTGTGCAAAAGCGGTGATGGCATGTCAAGCCCAACTTTGTTCGACCATGTTGCTGTCTAAAGGCGGTGATGTCATGCCACGCCATCGTCGTTTGACCGTATGTGCTGCCCAAAGGCGATGATGGAATGTCATGCCTGATGTCGTTCGACCATTTGTGCTGTCCAAAGGTGGTGATTTCATGTCACGCCCGACGTTGCCGACCGAGTGTGCTGTTTAAGGGTGGTGATGTTATGCCACGCCCGACGTCGTCCAACCATGCGTGCATTCCAAGGGAGGTGATATCATGCCACGCTCGACGTCGTTCGATCGTGTGTGCTGCCCAACCGCCATGATGACATGCCACACCAAACGTCGTTCGATCGAGTGTGCTGCCCAAAGGCGGTGATGGCATGTCACGCCCGACGTCGTTCGACCGTGCGTGCAGTCCAAGGGCGGTGATGTCATGCCACGCCCGACGTCGATCAACCGTGTGTGCTGTCCAAGGGAGGTTATACCATGCCACGTCCGACGTCGTCCGGCCGTGTGTGATGTCCAAGGACGGTGATGGCATGCCACGCCTAACGTTGTCGACCTTGTGTGCTGTCCAAGGGCGGTGATGTCATGCCACGCTCGACGTTACCGTCCGTGTGTGCAGTCCGAAGGCGGTGATGTCATGCGATGCCCGACGTCGTCCAACCGTGCGTGTAGTCCAAGGACGGTGATGTCATGCCACGCCCGACGTCGTTCGACCGTGTGTGCTACCCAAGGGCGGTGATGTCATGCCACGCCCTACGTCGTTTGACCATGCGTGCTGTCCAAGGGTGATGATGTCATGCCATGCCTGACATCGTTCGACCATGTGTGCTTCCCAACGGCGATGATGGCATGCCACACCTGACGTCGTTCGACGGAATGTGCTGTCAAAAGGCGGTGACGGCATGTCACACCTGACGTTGTTTGACCGTGTGTGCTGTCCAAAGGCGGTAATGTTATTCCACGCCCAATGTCATTAGACCGTGTGGGCTGCCCAAAGGCGATGATGGCATGCCACGCCCGACGTCGTTTGATAGTGTGTGCTGTCCAAAGTCGGTGATGTCATGCCACGCTGATACGCTCAAACTTACTTCTCAAATGAGAAGTAAAGCGGTCGCGTCAAGTAAATAACCCAACTAGTGATGTTGGGATCATTCCCACGAGGAAAATAGTCTATACTTAACTCCAACTTGTTATTACTATTGTTCGGTTGATGACTTCCTTAAAAAGTAAAAGCATAAAGGGGGGGTTTGTACTTCCTAATAAAATAAAAATAACTAACGAACTTGACAGAGACACTTAACAGATTTTAATGTTGAGTTTTAATCAAGTAATCAAAGTAACTAGGGTTTACGTGTTCCCCACAAGTTCATAACTTGATAATTCTAGCTATAACAATTCTTTCCCAGTATCTTGCATGTAAAGTGATAAGTTATGTATTTCTAAATCCTTGGTCCGGCATCTATAAAATCTCACTCCGCACCTTGGTCCGACTACGTGTGTTGCTTTCCTAACCCTTATCCTTACCTCATATTAAGAATCATATTCGATATTTGACTCAGTTATTACCTCGTACCAATCAATACTAGCCTATTAGATAGTATACACTAAATCTATGTTAATAATTCTTTTCCTATTATCTACCTCCTTGGTCCGGCAAGTAGCATTAAGGCGAGTTCTAACGTTGATCATCCGTTAAAAAGACTTCTAAGTGAAAGAATTATTAATACATGCAAGACACTATTCTAGAATTGTTATTTTAGCTAGGGTTTATCTCATTATTTGCCTATTGTTCCCACAACCCTAGTTATAGAGTTTAGTTCCTCATAGCCATAAACACAATATTCAAATATATTAAACAAGAATTCATGTACTTACTTTAATGAGAAAGAATAAAGTCCGAAAATTTGCTTGATTAATCAACAAGAGTTACTTGTAAGAATCTCCAACAATCAAACACTCAGAAAAACAAAGTCTAATAATATGATGTTTAATCTCCAAGAGTCTAACCTCAAAAACGAGGTTTTTCGAACTATTTATAAAAAATAAAAAACCTAATTAAACAAGGATTCTAATTACTGGAAATCTGCCAAAACGTGGCTGGGTCGACGGACCACGCGACGGAACGTCGTGGTCATGACGGACCGTCACAGGCACGACGGTCCGTCGAGGGTCTTCGTTACAAAATACTTCAACTCTTGGAATCTGGGTACTGGGATCACTTCTCTGATCTTCGCGACAAACCTGCAGGACGGACCGTCATATCCATGACGGACCGTCACAAGCTTCGTAATCCCACATTGGTCAGACTTCCCCATCTTCCTTCAGTAGCTTCTCTACGCTGCCACCTACGGACCGTCACAAGCACGACGGACCGTCATAAGCTCTGTAGGTGGTCTCTTCTGCATTTTTCGCTCAAAATCTCCGCATTCAGCTTTAGACAGATTTCCTGCAAAACAAAGAAAAACTTATATCAAAATTAGCACAAAAAGGCTTTCGGACACACTAAACTTAAGGAAAAAGTATTAATTATACCGTGAAACCACGGTATATCAACACCCTCAACTTAAATTTGTTGTTTGTCCTCAAGCGACACACTATGACTCATTACACAATCTTTGTACAATAGTATTCATGTTTTATCCTTTGCAATCATTTGGCTATCAATCCCGACTAATCCCATCAAATCTATGCATGCTATCACTATTAGGCTTGACTTTTGTGGGATTCGAACATGACAAAGACTCACCATGCACTAACACCTATCCTCTTCAATTTCTCACCGAGGTGATAACAATTCCGGTATTGCAACTAGTGTCCTCACTTTAGAACAAAATCCTCATTTTTCACACAATGATTTCAGTTTGAGTATAAGGATTACATTTCAACACTCACTCTCAGAACAAAGTCACACTCATTCATACCTATTGCCATAAGCTTGCCCTTATTTTCACTGCCTTAAGTTCGCTATACAACCCTTAGGATCACGATAGGACTTTTTTTAGCTTGTAACGTAGGCTTAGAGTCAGGTAGGGTATATTTAGGTATACTTTAGTGACTTTTTGCCCTCCTTGACATATCGGTTAAACCTTCCGCTCTATATCACTTTATCTCGCCCAGTTTCTCCTATTCTTTCACCTTGCTGTTTCCCTTCTTTCTTCATTTGTGTAAGTTACTCTTTTCTTTTCTTGTTTGTAATTCTTGAATATTTCTTTTTTTAACGAGTTCTTGAGTCACTTTACTTTTGTTCTTTCTCTCTCTTTGTTCTTTCAATCCCACTTTCCAGAGCATTCCTCAAAACAGCCACCCTCAACTCATGGCTTTGCCATGAGTCAAGGTACACAATATCCAAAATCGGGTCAGGTCCATAACGAAGGTTGTTTATACATTAGCCACCCTCAACTTATGCTTTTGGCATAAGCTGAGGTGCACATGTCCAAGGAGGGACCAGGGCCAACATATTGTTCCCAGAAAAGATCAGTTGGGGTGAAAAAAAAAGGTCTAACTTTAAGCTCAAATTATTTTGGATCAACGAAGGATAACTTTCATTTGGTTTCTTTTATTTAGGCTAGAAATGGGCTATATTGAATAAGGGCCTATGATCCTTTCCTAATTGTATGTTACAGCTTACTTTTAGCAGGACTAACCAGGCAAGTTCTAGCTCAGTATCAGTAGTGGACTATTCAACTTTCCTCACACTCACTTGACATCTCATCACTATACAAGATTATCAGACACCTAGTTTGACTTGAAGATTTAGGGTAGTGCAATGGTGTAACTCTATTTCATGTTTAAAGCCACACAATTATCAGTTACTACGCCTAGTCATGCAACATTTTCCAGTTTTATCGGGATATCATTTTAGTCATCATGCTTCAAAGTTAAACTATGTACAAAAGATATAACGTGCTGGTTCAACAGAAAAAATAATCAGTCTTTTGGGGAAAAAGAACACAGGCAAGAAAACCCCAAAAGAGGATAGTGAGTTGGGCTACTCAGACTTCACCCTAACACTCACTTTCTATTTACCCCACTCCCAACAAAAAAGCATGCAATTGTCCCCAATGCATAAAAAAATCTAAAGATTAGAGGGGTAGGTGAAGCAAACTTGTGGCGCATAGCGCCGTCGATCAACAAGCTGGTGGGTTTGGTTTCCCAGAACCCACATCCTCTGCAATCTGGACACCCACAGTGATGTCCTCAACAACAACCGCACCCTCAGTAGTGCCTCCTGCTGTCTCTACAGTGCGGGAGCTAGACGCCCCAGCCGCTATCTGCGATGCTCTGATCTGGTGTGCCTCCGCCTCAGCAAGTGAGGCTCTCCTCGCGGCCTCCATCTCTCGGCGCTCCTTCTTCCTTGCTCGCGCCTCATCCTCTGATCGACCCCTCCGCCTCTTGGCACTCTCTCTCGGGGAAGATCGGGGAATGTCTGGAGTAGGAAACAGGGCCGCCAATACAGTATCCTCAGAAGGCTCGACAGACTCTGACACTCTTGCCGCTAGGATCGTGTCGATGTCTGCACGAAGACTGGAGACTGCAGCCTGAAGAGTCGACACATCTACCGGAGGGGCTGGTCGAGCTAATACTCTCAATTCAAAGGCATCGAGGTGCTGGTTAACCTCAGCAATCTTCCGCTGCATCTACCTCGCCATACGCGCCTCAGACTCAGCAATAGACTTCTGCATCCACGTCTGGATATGATGCAGAAGAGTGGCCATTTGTGCCTCCAGTTTTTGGACTCGAGCAAGCGGGGCAGGTGTTGGTAGAGGGGCTGTGCTACTACCCGGGATAGACTCGACCGGAGTAGTGTCCGTGGATGCCTGTGTAGCTGTGCGAGCCTGGGCCACCGTATCCGCAAGATCATCAGATAGTGGTGGCAGCTCTGGATGGGGCCCTCGACATGGGGCCAACTCATTGGCCTCGTCTCTGATGAGGCCAACGTCAACGGTACCCGGCGGGGTCCTCAACTGATCTATGTGCCATATGGGCACACCTGCAGACTTGCAAAGGGCAAAGATAATGCACGGAAAGGGGTAGGTGGTGGTGACCTTGAATGCCCTCTCATGCATGACTGCCTGGAGAAGCCATGCATAGTCCACCTCGAAGCCGGCTATCATCGCCGCCATCAGCACTACTCGATCCCAGGTGACTATGTTATCATCAGCTGTGGGGGAAAGGTAGTGACGCACGAGCAGCCACAAGAACTTGGTGACGAACGTGAGGTTGGCCTTCTTGATGGCCCCCTTCGGCTCGATGAACCAATCGGCACCCTCTCTGTCGACTAATAAGTGTAGGGCCATCCACCACTTGGTGGTCTCCCTCAGTGCTGGCTCTCGCAGGAAATGTCCATCCTTCACTACCTGCCAACGGTAGTCAAAATCGGCAGTGGTGGGGGTCCGAGTAGCATCTGCACTCTCGCCGTATAGGAACCGGCGGATGGCGGGCAGGGAAATGTCAACATGCACGCCCCGGACTAGAACCTGCTCCAATGGGTCCTGTTTTGCGGGAGCAGCCCGCCTGTCGATCTGTGATAGGAGAGTCGCTACGTAGGACGCGTAGAACTGTCGGACCATCTCCTCACTGTATCGTCCCAACGGACGGGCTGTCCATTCTAGGCGATGCTTGGTGAATATGTTGTGGATCTCCGGCATCGAGGGGAGACTCCCTGTAAGTACCCGCCGCTCCAGGGTGAGTGTTCGAGTCATTACTCCTTTATCGGTCAAGAACTTCGCGTCGGAGTAAACCTGAAACTGGCCTTCAATGCACCACCGGTTTGGCTGGTCAGAGGCTGGGGTGGGGACCGGGGCTGGTGCGCCGGATGTGGAGTCTGAACTGTCAGCCTCATCAGACGAGGCCGACGCTGCAGCAGTGGTGGGTGCGTGAACCTCAGCAGATCCTGAAGCTTCCTCGGACCAGGATACTCCTAAGGAGCAAGACGCTCCTTCCTCGTTTGTGGCCGACCCAGAGGGTGTGCCGGTCAGTGTGCGCTCCTCATCAGACTGGGAGGCAGTGACTACGCCGGACGCCACCGTCTTGAGTGTGGCTCTGGGGGCACGTGCAGCACAGGAAGGTGCGGTAGTGCCTGGGGGCACATATTCAGGGTCCGTCTCATCATCAGACCTGATGATCATGCGGGCAGACGGGGCGACAAACTTAGATCGCCCTCGTGCATAAGTGCGGTCTTGCTTGGCTGCCATAGTCGATAGTACCTGTAAAGAGGCAATATTAGTATGAGTAGTGGCAATCAAATCAGGCAAGATCATATGACATGAAACTTTTAAAAAAAAGTGTGTTAGCAATATTGAAACTGTATCACACGACGGGACCTATGACGGCTCGTCGTGACTATGACGGACCGTCATGAGGTCCGTCGTGTTATACTTGGTATAGGTATATATAAGGAACCCTGAAGGAGGGGTCTCTGACCATCATGACGGTCAAGCAGGACGGACCGTTGTGGGTATGATGGTCCGTCATAGGACACTTAGAAAATGATGGGAGACCCTTATCAGAGGGGTCTCTAACCATCATGACGGTCATGCAGGACGGACCATCATGGGTATGACGGTCCGTCGTAAGGGTCTGTCGTAGGACACTTAGAAAATGATGGGAGACCCTCATAAGAGGGTTCTCTGACTATCATGACGGTTGTGTAGGACGAACCGTCGTGGGTGTGACGGTTCGTCGTAAGTGTCCGTCGTTGGACACTTGGAAAATTTTTGGAGACCCTTTTCAGAGGGGTCTCTGACTATCATGACGGTCGTGCAGGACGGACCGTCGTGGGTGTGACGGTCCGTCGTAAGTGTCCGTCGTTGGACACTTGGAAAATTTTTGGAGACCCTTATCAGAGGGGTCTCTGACCACTATGACGGTCGTGCAGGACGGACCGTCGTGAAAACAACGATCCGTCACAGGCGTCGTTTGGGAGGGTGCTAGGGCTTATGCGACGGACCCTACGACGGTCCATCGTGTATACGACGGACCATCATCGGGGTCTCGTTCTGACTATCAGAGACAGAACTGTAGGTACCCTAAGCAACCCCAACGAACCCACATGGTCTTGTAGTGTTGTGGACCTATATGTGTCTATTCCAACTACCTAGGAAACTATTAATGTGAAATCACCTATGTCTAGGGTTATTAACATGGCAAATTCAAACATTTAAAGCCTAGGTCTAGACATAATCATATCAAGGGAACAAGATACGACTAAGAACGAATCTAATACTAACTAATAAATAAAAATACAAGAGAAATGAGTAAAAATTTAGTGACACATACCTTGGAAATGGAGAAAACACAAGTGGGGAGTGATTCAGGTGGCAAGGTAGATACCAAAAACAGCAGCACCGACAAGTAACTGATAGTAATAAGGTTTGGGGAGATTTTGGGAGTAATGATCAGTGGGGGAAATGTGGAAATGGAAAAGAGAGGGGAGATGAGAGGAAGTTGGAAGTAATGGGGTGGAATATGGAGGGGTGGGGAGTATAAACGGTCAAATGTTTAAAAGGGTCCAGCCGGGTCGGGTCGGGTTAATTTCATTAATCACACGACAGTTCCCCGACGATGGACCGTCGCACACGCGACGCCCCGTCGTGGTTTCCGTTGTTTGTGCCCTAATTTCAAAAATGACAGAAATATGTACCTGGTGTGACGGTTCATACGACGGTCCGTTTCAGTCTCGACGGTTCGTCGTTGTATCCGTCAGTGGCTACTGCGGAGTAGTTTTCTGCAGAATTTCCTGGTGATGTGCCTGCAAATTTAAAACCCGCTTATAGAAAAATGCTACCATTATTAAAAAGACGATAAGTATTGGGTTGCCTCCCAACAAGCGCCAGATTTAACGTCGCGGCACGACTTGGGCCACTTAATTACTCAGACTTCATCAAGATGGTATGCCTCGATCACTTCATTCGCCGATTTAGCATGCCCTAGATTGATTTTTATGCGATGTCCATTCACCTTGAGCCGCACACCCTCCTTAGTTTCCAACTTAACTGCTCCATGAGGGAATAGTTGGGTAACCGTGTAAGGACCAGTCCATTTGGACTTGAGTTTGCCTGGAAACAAGCGCAATCTGGAATTGAATAAAAGCACTAAATCCCCGACCATAAACTCTCGTTTTTCAATTTTGTTTTCATGATACTTCTTCATCTTTTCTTTATATAGGGCTGAGCTTTCATAGGCTTTTAAGCGAAATTCATCAAGTTCATTCAACCCATTTAACCGTTGCTCTGCAGCTTCGCTCCAATCCAATTTTAACTTCTTCATAGCCCACATGGCTTTATGCTCTAACTCAACCGGAAGATTACAAGCTTTCCCATATACAAGTTGGTATGGAGACATACCTATGGGAGTCTTATAAGCTGTCCGGTAGGCCCAAAGAGCATCATCAAGCCTCCTTGACCAATCTGTTCTACTAGCATTCACTGTTTTGGACAATATCTGTTTGATCTCCCGATTCGATACCTCAACTTGCCCATTAGTTTAAGGGTGGTAAGGCGTGGCCACATTATGGCGAACACCGTATTTCTCCAATAACCCCTTGAACAATCTGTTGCAGAAGTGGGAACCCCCATCACTAATAATGGCCCTTGGAGTGACAAAACGGGAGAATATATTCTTTTTCAAGAATGCAGTGACACTCTTCCCTTCATTGTTTGCGAGAGCTATGGCTTCGACCCATTTAGATACATAATCAACTGCTACAAGAATGTACCTCATCCCATGAGAACTCACGAAAGGTCCCATAAAGTCAATACCCCACACATCAAATAACTCAATCACAAGAATGGGGTTTAGAGGAAGCTCTTGCTTTCTTGAAATACCACCATCTCGTTGACATTTGTCACATGATTTAGCAAACCCATGAGCATCTTTATGAAGAGTTGGCCAATAGTAACCACATTGCAATTTCTTGGGAGCGGTTCGGATACCACTGTGATGTCCGCCAACAGGTGAAGAATGGCATGCCTTCAATACACTCAACATTTCACATTCTGGCACACAACGCCGAATAAGCCCGTCGGCACAACTCCTATACAAGTATGGTTCATCCCAAAAGAACTTCTTCACATCGTACATGAACTTTTTCCTTTGATGAAAGGACAAGTCTGATGGAACAATATCACTAGCCAGATAGTTCGCAAAATCTGTGAACCATGGAATCAAGTCTTGTGAAGCAGCCAATACATGTTCATCGGGGAAAGTATCATCAATGTCATTCTTATCCCCTAACTCTCTCATAGCTTCATCCTCTAGATGGGACAAATGATCAGCAACTTGATTTTCAGTCCCTTTTCTATCCAGCACTTCAAAGTCAAATTCTTGCAGCAGTAATATCCAACGAATAAGCCTTGGTTTCGCATCCTTTTTTGCCATCAAATATCTCAGTGCTGAATTGTCAGTATGCACTATGACTCTAGTACCTATCAAATAGGAGCGAAATTTCTCAAAAGCAAAGACTACTGCGAGGAGTTCTTGCTCAGTCACTATGTAGTTCTTCTGGGCTTCATTTAGGGATTTACTAGCATAGTAAATTGGGTGAAAGATTTTGTTTCTTCTCTGTCCCAATACTACACCAAGAGCCACCCCACTAGAATCGCACATTACCTCAAATGGACTGTTCCAATCCGGAGAAATAATGATAGGTGCAGACACTAACTTCTCTTTTAGCTCACTGAATGCTTTAAGACAGGACTCATCAAAACAAAATTTACATTCTTTCTCCAGTAATTTGCACAATGGGTGTGCAATCTTTGAAAAGTCTTTGATGAATCTCCGATAAAAACTTGCATGCCCAAGAAAGCTTCTCACACCTTTCACAGAGATCGGCGGGGGAAGTCGCTCTATTACCTCAACTTTAGCTCGATCAAACTCTATACCCTTTTCTGAAATGCGATGACCCAACACAATACCCTCTTTCACCATGAAATGACACTTTTCCCAGTTTAGTACCAGATTGCAGTCTTCACATCTCTTAAGAACCTCAGATAAATTGGTCAAGCATCGCTCAAATGAATCACCAACCACAGAAAAATCATCCATAAAAACCTCTATAGTATCCTCCACCATGTCAGAAAATATTGACATCATACATCTCTGAAAGGTTGCGGGTGCATTGCAGAACCCAAACGACATTCTTCTGAACGCAAAAGTCCCATATGGACAAGTGAAAGTGGTTTTCTCTTGATCTTCTGGTGCGATAGAAATCTGATTATACCCCGAATACCCATCAAGAAAACAATACCACCCTTTTCCGGCAAGTCTATCCAACATCTGATCCATGAAGGGCATAGGAAAATGGTCTTTTTCAGTCCATGACTTCAGTTTACGGTAATCCATGCACACCCTCCATCCAGTAACCGATCTCATCGGAACAAATTCATTCTTTTCGTTGGGGACCACAGTCATTCCCCCTTTCTTAGGTACACACTGAACCGGGCATACCCAACTACTATCGGCGTTTGGATAGATTACTCCAGCATCTAACCACTTGATAACTTCCTTCTTCAAAACCTCTTGCATAGGAGGATTCAAGCGTCTCTGGTGCTCAATACTCGGCTTATGATCAGGCATGAGTTGGATTTTATGAGAGCAAATACAAGGAGGGATCCCAATAATGTTCGCAATGGTCCACCCAATAGCTCTTTTGAAAATTTTTAGTACCTTCACCAAACTCTGAACCTGTTGTTCATCTAGGTCTGATGCAATGATTACCGGCAAAGTGTCACCATTTCCTAAGAATTCATACCTAAGATGAGGTGGGAGAGCTTTTAATTCAACTTTTGGAGCTTCCTCTATAGATGGTTTAGCGGGTGGGGACTCGTGATTCTTCATATCAAGCTCAAATTTCTTCGGTTTAAACCGAACATCGCCTCGGTTAAGAGCCGCTACTAATGACTCATACTCTTCAATGCAATCGCTATCAAAGTTCATTATCACTGCCGCTAATGCTTCGACACCTAGACATTCTTCTATTTGTGTCTCAAAGGTCTCACTCATGTTGTATGATATAGCAGATGCCGATTGGAGCTCACCACTCTGCCTCATGGACCTACAAATATTAAAGGTCACTTCCTCAATGTTCAACCGAAATTTCATCTTCCCCTTTTCCATGTCTACTAAGGCTCTTCCTGTAGCTAGGAATGGCCTCCCAAGGATAATAGGCACTTCAAAATCAGCCTCACAATCAAGAATAACAAAATCGGCTGGAAAGATGAATGACTCAACTTTTACTAACACATCGTGGAGTATTCCTATAGGTCATTTTACTGTTCGATCAGCCATCAGTAGCCGCATCGCAGTAGGCTTTGGGTCACCCAAACCCAACTTCTTGTAAATCGAGAGGCGCATGAGATTTATGCTTACCCCCAGATCACATAATGCTTTCGCAAAATTTAATAGCCCGATTATACAAGGAATAGTAAATGCGCCCGGATCTTCTTTCTTTTGGACCAGAGATCTTGTAGCAATAGCACTACAATGCTGCATTCTATCATCATCCTCAAAAGTGACCGATCTTTTCTTTGTAACCAGATCTTTCATAAATTTGGCGTAACCGGGCATTTGTTCTAAAGCTTCTAACAAAGGGACATTGATAGACAGTTGCTTCAACATTATTATAAAACGCCGGTATTTACCATCCTCGGTCTTTTTCACTAATCTCTGAGGAAATAGGGGTGGTGGCCTAGGCATAGGAGTTACCTTTTTAGGCACTTCAGCATCTTTTGCAGTGTTATCCTCTAATCAGCATCAACTTCTACCACTTTATCAGATTCTGTTGTCACCTTATTCTCATCAGATGGCATTGGTGGATCAATGGTTTGCTTGCCACCGCGAGTAGTAATTGCCATACAATGTCCATCATTTTTCGAATTTTGGACAGTGTTGCTAGGAAGAGTGCCCGGTTGCCGTGTGTTCACAGTTGCAGATAATTGGGCCAATTGTAACTCAAGTTGCTTAATTGATATTGCATGGGTATTAACTTTTTGCCCAATACCCGCTAGATCATTCCTCAACTCTTTATTTTGCTCATCACTAGCATCGAACCTCCTCATCATTTTATGTAACATATCCTCAACTCACGACATACTACCTCCACCATCCCTAGGAGTAACTTCACGATTTTGAGGAGGAACATAAGGTCCATTTCTGTCGTTTCTGTTACCATAGCTACCCCTGTTGAAGTTGTTGTCGCGATTGTAGTTTTTATCTCGGACATAATAACCCTTACGATTGTAGTTACCATAGTTCCGACCTTGGTTCCCTTGACCTTGGCGCCAATTTTCCTGATTAGAGCCTTGGGCACTTGGTCGGAAACCCCCCATCTATTCATTTACTACATAGGAATCCTCCTCATAATAACACTCATCGATTGGAGGTGGTGGTTTAGCCAAATAGTTGACTGCATTAACCTTTTTTGCACCCCAAGTGACATGTTTTAGTACCAACTCAAGCTCAGTTCTCATCTTAGCCATTTCTTCCCGAATCCCATCTGTGGCTGGGTTGTGAGTGGACTGCACTGCGAAGGTGTTTCTCCCTGTATCGGAATTCCTATTACTCCAAACTTTGTTGTTACGGGAGATTTTCTCTAATTTCTCAGCAATCTCAGCAGAAGGGCATTCTCCATAAGATCCACCTTCTATAGTGTCCAACACCGCTTTATTGTTATCATCTTGTCCCCTATAGAAGTATTCCTTTAGTGACTCATCATCAATACGGTGATTTGGGACACTTCTCAAGAATGAGGTGAATATATCCCAAGAACTACTAACTGACTCTCCTGGTAGTGCCACAAAGTTATTCACCCTGTCTTTGTGGTTTAATTTCTTGGAGACCGGATAGTAGCGTGCTAAGAAGACATCCCGTAGTTGGTTCCAAGTGAAAATGGAGTTGTGTGGGAGCTCAGTAAACCACATAGCAGCCTATCCCGTCAGTGAGAGAGGAAACACTCTGAGACCTATTACATCTAGATCCAAATCAGGCATTCCCACACAACTCTTACACACTGCCCTTACCTTAGCTACATGGGCATGTGGATCCTCAGAAGGTAGCCCTAAAAACAAACCTCTGGCAGTGAGCATTTGCATCAGACTACTAGTTACCACAAAAGTGTGGCCTGTGGGTAGAAGAGGCAAAACCAGTGGCCCATCCGAATCTACTATGTTATCATAGCCTCTGCAGTATGCTTGGGGCCGTGGAGCGGGCTTCTGTCCCCTCTGTTGATGTTCACCCAGAGCATCGGGTAACATCTAACCATGAACATCAGCCAGAGCTGGGATGTTCTGGTTTGGGTCCTCATCATTGATTCCCAAATTATGATTCATGTTTCGTAGTGTACGCTCTAGCTTGTGATCGTAGGGAAACAACAGTTCTCTTCCTCTTCGTGTATTTGGCATACAAGGAGGATAGTTCTGAAAAGAAATCAAAAACAATAAAACAAAGTAAAATCAAGAAAATATGAACTAAACTATAGTAAGAAGTTCAAGTTAATCTAAAAGCTAAATTCCCCGGCAACGGCGCCAAAATTTGATACGCTCAAACTTACTTCTCAAATGAGAAGTAAAGCGGTCGCGTCAAGTAAATAACCCAACTAGTGAGGTTGGGATCGTTCCCACGAGGAAAATAGTCTAGACTTAACTCCAACTTGTTATTACTATTGTTCGGTTGATGACTTCCTTAAAAAGTAAAAGCATAAAGGGGGGGTTTGTACTTCCTAATAAAATAAAAATAACTAACGAACTTGACAGAGACACTTAACAGCTTTTAATGTTGAGTTTTAATCAAGTAATCAAAGTAACTAGGGTTTACGTGTTCCCCACAGGTTCATAACTTGATAATTCTAGCTATAACAATTCTTTCCTAGTATCTTGCATGCAAAGTGATAAGTTATGTATTTATAAATCCTTGATTCGACATCTAGAAAATCTCACTCCGCACCTTGGTCCGGCTATGTGTGTTGCTTTCATAACCCTTATCCTTACCTCATATTAAGCATCATATTCGATATTTGACTCAGTTATTACCTCGTACCAATCAATACTAGCCTATTAGATAGTATACACTAAATCTATGTTAATAATTCTTTTCCTATTATCTACCTCCTTGGTCCGGCAAGTAGCATTAAGGCGAGTTCGAACGTTGATCATCCGTTAAAAAGACTTCTAAGCGAAAGAATTATTAATACATGCAAGACACTATTCTAGAATTGTTATTTTAGCTAGGGTTTATCTCATTATTTGCCTATGTTCCCACAACCCTAGTTATAGAGTTTAGTTCCTCATAGCCATAAACACAATATTCAAATATATTAAACAAGAATTCATGTACTTACTTTAATGAGAAAGAATAAAGTCCAAAAATTTGCTTGATTAATCAACAAGAGTTACTTGTAAGAATCTCCAACAATCAAACACTCGGAAAAACAAAGTCTAATAATATGATGTTTAATCTCCAAGAGTCTAACCTCAAAAACGAGGTTTTTCGAACTATTTATAAAAACTAAAAACCTAATTAAACAAGGATTCTAATTATTGGAAATCTGCCAAAACGCGGCTGGGTCGACGGACCACGCGACGGAACGTCGTGGTCATGACGGACCGTCGTGGGCTCCGTCGCCCCATACTTGGTGCAATTCTTCTACTGCTTTCTTCATTCCCCTCGACGGTAAGTGTGACAGACCGTCATAGGCACGACGGTCCATCGAGGGTCTTCGTTACAAAAACTTCAACTCTTGGAATCTGGGTACTGGGATCACTTCTCTGATCTTCGCGACGAACCTGCAGGACGGACCGTCATATCCATGACGGACCGTCACAAGCTTCGTAATCCCACACTTGGTTAGACTTCCCCATCTTCCTTCAGCAGCTTCTCTACGCTGCCACCTACGGACCATCACAAGCACGACGGGCCGTCATAAGCTCCGTAGGTGGTCTCTTCTGCATTTTTCGCTCAAAATCTCCGCATTCAGCTTTAGACAGATTTCCTGCAAAACAAAGAAAAACTTATATCAAAATTAGCACAAAAAGGCTTTCGGACACACTAAACTTAAGGAAAAAGTATTAATTATACCGTGAAACCACAGTATATAACACGCCCGACGTAGTCCAATTGTGTGTGCTGCCCAAGGGCGGTGATGTCATTCCACGCCCGACGTCGTCCGACCGTATGTGCTGTCCAAGGGCGGTGATGTCATGCCACGCCCGACATAGTCCAACCGTGTGTGCTGCCCAAAGGCAATGATGGCATGCCTTGCCCGACGTCATTCGATCGTGTGTGATGTGAAAGGGCGGTGATGTCATACCACGCCTGACGTCGTTCGACCATGCTTGCAGTCCAAAGGCAGTGATGTAAAGCCACAACCGACATCGTTCGATCGTGTGTGCTGTCCAAAGGCGATGATGGTCACGCCCGACGCCATTCGACCGTGTGTGTTGTCCAAGGGCAGTGATGGCATATCACGCCCAACGTAGCCGACCATGTGTGCTGTCCAAACGCGGTGATGTAATGCCACGCCCAACGTCGTCCGACCATGCGAGCAGTCCAAGGGCGATGATGTCATGCCATGCCCGACATCGTTTGACCGTGTGTGCTGTCCAAAGGCGGTGATGTCATGCCATGCCCGACGTTGTTTGACCATTTGTGCAGCCCAAAGGTGATGATGGCATGCCACACCCGACATCGTCCGACCGTGCGTGCAGTCCAAGGGCGGTGATGTCATCCCGCGCCAGACGTCGTTCTACCGTGTGTGCTGTACAAGGGCAGTGATGTTATTCCACGCCCGACGTAGTCCGACCGTGTGTGCTGTCAAAAGGCGGTGATGACATGTCAAGCCCGACGTCGTTCGACCGTGTGTGTTGTCCAAGGGCAGTGATGGCATATCACGCCCGACGTTGTCGACCGTGTGTACTGTCTAAGGGCGGTGATGGCATGTCACGCCCGACGTCGTTCGACCGTGCGTGCAGTCCAAGGGCGGTGATGACATGCCACGCCCGACGTCGATCGATCGTGTGTGCTTTCCAAGGGAGGTGATGTCATGCCACGTCCGACGTCGTGCGACCATGCGTGCTGTCTAAGGGCGGTGATGGCATGCGACGCCTAACGTTGTCGACCTTATGTGCTGTCCAAGAGCAGTGATGTCATGCCACGCCCGACGTTACCGTCCGTGTGTGCTGTCCGAGGGTGGTGATGTCATGCCACGCCCGAGGTCGTCCGACCATGCGTGTAGTTCAAGGATGGTGATGTCATGCCACGCCCGACGTCGTTCGACCGTGTGTGCTGTCCAAGGGCGATGATGTCATGCCACGCCCGACGTTGCCGACCGTGTGTGCTGTCCAAGGGCGGTGATGTCATGCCACGCCCAACGCTCCCAACCGTGTGTGCTGTCCAGCGACGGTGATGTCATGCCTCGCCCGACGTCATCCAACCGTGCGTGCAGTCCAAGGAGGGTGATGTCAAGCCAAACCCAACGTCGTTGGACTGTGTGTGCCTTCCAAAGGCGGTTATAGCATGTCACGCCCGACGTCGTTCGATCGTGTTTGCCGTCCATGGGCTATGATGTCATGCCACCCACGACATCGTTCGACCGTGTGTGCTGCCCAAAAGCGCTGATGTCATGCCATGCCCGACGTAGTCCGACCGTGTGTGATGGCACGTCACGCCCGACGTCATTCGACCGTGTGTGCTGTCCAAAGGCGGTGATTTCATGCCACGCCCGACGTAGTCCGACCGTGTGTGCTGTCCAAGGGAGGTGATGTCATGCCACGCCCGACGTCGTCCAACCGTTCGTGCAGTCCAAAGGCGGTGATTTCAATCCACGCCCGACGTTGTTTGTGTGTGCTTTCCAAAGGCGGTGATGGCATGTAACGCCCGACACCGTTCGACTGTGTGTGCTGCCTTAAGTCGATGATGGCATGCCACGCCCGATGTTGTACGACCGTGTGTGTTGTCCAAAGGCATTGATGTCATGCCACGCCCCACATAGTATGAACGTGTGTGCTGTCCAAAGACGGTGAAGGCATGACACGCCCGACGTCGTTCGATCTTATCTAATGCCCAACAGCGATGATGGCATGCCACGCCCGACGTCATTCTACAGTGTGTGCTGTCCAAGGGCGGTGATGGCTTGCCACGCCTGACGTTGCCGACCTTGTGTGTTGTCCAAGGGCGGTGATGTCATGCCACGCCCTAAGTTGCCGATCGTGTGTGCTGTACAAGGGCGGTGATGTCATGCCACGCCCGCTGTCGTCACACCGTGCATGCAGTCCAAGGGCAGTGATATCTTCCCACGCCCGACATCGTTCACCGTGTGTGCTGTCCAAGGGCAGTGATATCATTCCACGCCTAACGTTGCCGACCGTTTGTGCTGTCCAAGCGGGGTGATGTCATGCCACGCCCAACGTCGTCCGACCGTGCGTGCAGTCCAAGGGCGGTGATGTCATGCCACGCCTAACGTCATTCGACCGTGTGTGCTGTCCAAGGGCGGTGATAACAAGCCACGCCCGATATCGTCAGACCGTGTCTGTAGTCCAAGGGAGGTGATGTCATGCAACGCATGACGTCGTCTGACCGTGTGTGCTGTCTAAGGGTGGTGATGGCATGCCACGCCTGACGTTGTCCGACCGTGCGTGCAGTCTAAGGGCGGTGATGTCATGCCACGCCCGACGTCATTCGACCGTGCGTGCTGTCCAAGGGCGGTGATAACATGCCACGCCTAACGTCGTCCGACCGTGTGTGAAGTCCATGGGAGGTGATGTCATGCCATGCCCGATGTCGTTAGACCGTGTGTGCTGCCCAACGGCGATGATATCACGCCACACCCAATATCGTTCGACCGAGTGTGCTGTCCAAAGGCGGTGATGACATGTCACGCCCGATGTCGTTCGACCGTGTGTGTTGTCCAAAGGCGGTGATGTCGTGCCTCGCCCAACGTCGTTTGACCGTGTGTGCTGCCCAAAGGCATGATGGAATGCCACGCCCGACGTCGTTCAATCGTGTGTGCTGTCCAAAGGCGGTGATGTCATGCCACGCCTGACGTGGTCCGACCGTGTGTATTGCCCAAGGGTGGTGATGTCATGCCACGCCCGACGTTATCTTACCGTATGTGCTGTCCAATGGCGGTGATGTCATGCCACGCCCGACGTAGTCCGACCGTGTGTGTAGCCCAAAGGCAATGATGGCATGCCACGCCCGACGTCATTTGACCACGAGTGCTGTCCAAGGGCGGTGTTGTCATGCCACGCCCGACGTAGTCCGACCGTGTGTGCTGCCCAAGGGCGGTGATGTAATGCCACTCCCGATGACCATGCCCGACGTTGCCGACCGTGTGTACTGTCCAAGGGTGGTGAGGTCATGCCACGCCTGACATTGCCGACCGTGTTTGCTGTCCAAGGGCGGTGATGACATGCCACGCACGACGTCGTCCAACCGTGCGTGCAGTCCAAGGAGGGTGATGTCATGCAACGCCCGATTTCGTTAGACAGTGTGTGCTTTCCAAAGGCGGTGATGGCATGTCACGCCCGACGTCGTTCGATCGTGTTTGCCGTCCATGGGCTATTAAGTCATGCCACGCCCGACGTCGTTCGACCATGTGTGCTGCCCAAAGGCGATGATCTCATGCCACGCCCGATGTAGTCCGACCGTGTGTGCTGCCCAAAGGCGATGATGTCATGCCACGCTCGACGTTGTTCGACCGTGTGTGGGGTCCAAAGGCGTTGATGTCATTCCATACCCGACGTAGTCCGACCGTGTGTGTTGTCCAAATGTGGTTATGGCACGTCACGCCCGACGTCGTTCGACTGTGTGTGCTATCTAAAGGCGGTGATGTCATGCCACGCCCGAAGTAGTCCGACCGTGTGTGCTGTCCAAAGGCGGTGATGTCATGCCACGCCCGACGTCCTCCAACTGTGCGTGTTGTCCAAGGGCGGTGATTTCAATCCACGCCCGACGTTGTTTGAACGTGTGTGCTTTCCAAAGACGGTGATGGCATGTCATGCCCGACGTCGTTTGACCGTGTGTGCTTCCTTAAGGCAATGATGGCATGCCACGCCTGACGTGATCTGATCGTGTGTGCTGCCCAAGGGCGGTGATGTCATGCCACTCCCGACGTCGTCCGACCGTGTGTACTGTCCAAGGGCGCTAATGTCGTGCCACGCCCGACGTCGTTCGACCGTGTGTGCTATCAAAGGGCAGTGATGTCATGCAACTTCCGAGTCGTAAGACCGTGCGTGCAATCCAAGGGTGGTGATGTCATGTCATGCCCGACGTCGTCCCACTTTGTGTGCTGTCCAAGGGCGGTGATGGCATGCCACGCCCGATGTTTCCGACGGTGTGTGATGTCCAAGGGTGGTGATGTCATGCCTTGCCCGACGTTGCCAAACATGTGTGCTGTCCAAGGGCGGTGATGTCATGCCACACGCGACGTTTTCCGACCATGCGTGCAGTCCTAGGGCGGTGATGACATGCCACGCCCGACGTCGTTCGACCGTGTGTGCTGCCCAACGGCGATGATGGCATGCCACACCCGATGTCGTTTTACTGAGTGTGTTGTCCAAAGGCGGTGATGGCATGTTACACCCGATGCTAATTGACTGTGTGTGCTGTCCAAAGGCGGTGATGTCATGCCTTACCCAACGTCATTTGACCGTGTTTGCTGCCCATAGGCGATGATGGAATGCCACGCCTGACGTCGTTCAACCGTGTGTGCTGTCCAATGGCGGTGATGTCATGCCACGCCCGACATCGTTCGACCGTGTGTGCTTTCCAAGGGTGGTGATGTCATGCCATAGCCGACGTTGTTTGATCGTTTGTGTAGCCCAAAGGCGATGATGGAATGCCACGTCCGACATCGTCCGACCGTGCGTGCACTCTAAGGGCGGTGATGTCATACCATGCCAGACGTCGTTCCATTGTGTGTGCTGTACAAGGGCAGTGATATGATTCAATGCCCAACGTAGTCCGACCGTGTGTGCTATCCAAAAGCTGATCACATGTCAAGCCCGACGTCATTCGACCGTGTGTGTTGTCCCAGGGCAGTGATTGTATATCACGCCCGACGTTGTCGACCGTGTGTACTGTCCAAGGGCGGTGATGTCATGCGACGCCCAACGTCGTTCGACCGTGTGTGCTGTCCAATGGCGGTGATGTCATGCCACGCCCGACGTTATTTGACCGTTTGTGCTGCCCAAAGACGATGATGGCATGCCACACCCGACATCATCTGACCATGCGTGCTGTCGAAGGGCGGTGATGTCTGTGCTGTCCAAGGGCGGTGATGTCATGCCACGCCTGACGTCATTTGACCGTTTTTGCCGCCCAAAGACGTTGATGGCATGCAACGCCTGACGTCGTCCGACCGTGCATGCAATCCAAGAACCGTGATGTCATGCCACGACCCATGTCGTTCGACCGTATGTGCACTCCAAGGGCGGTGATGTCATGCAATGCCCGACGTTGTCGACCGTGTGTGTTGTCCAAGGGCGGTGGTGTAATGCCACGCCCGACGTCGTCCTACTTTGCGTGCAGTCCAAGGGCGGTGATGTCAAGCCACGCCCGACATCGTTCGACATTGTTTGCCATCTAAGGGCTATGATGGAATGCCACGCCTGACGTCGTTCGACTGTGTGTGCAGCTCAAAGGTGATGATGGCATGCCACGCCCGACGTCGTTCGACCGTGTGTGTTGTCTCAAGGCGGAGATGTTATGCCAAGCCCGATGTAGACTGACCGTGTGTGCTGCCCAAGGGCGGTGATGTCATGCCACTCCCAACGTCGCCCGACAGTGTGTACTGTCTAAGGCAGTGATGTCATGCCATGCCCGACGTTGCCGAATATGTGTGCTGTTCAATGGGAGTGATGTCATGCCACGCTCGATATAGCCGACCGTGTGTGTTGTCCAAGGGCGGTGATGTCATGCCACGCCCGACGTCATCCGACGGTGCATTCAGTCCAAGGGCGGTAATGTCATGCCACGCCCGACGTCCTTCGACCGTGTGTGCTGTCCAAAGGCAGTGATGTCAGGGCTTGCCCGACGTTGCCGACCGTGTGTGCTATCCAAGGGCAGTGATGTCATGCCACGCGCGGCGTTGCCAATCGTGTGTGCTGTCCAAGGGTAGTGATGTCATTCCACGCCCGACGTCGTCCGACCGTGCATGCAGTCCAAGTACGGTGATGTCATGGCATGCCCGACGTCGTTCGACCGTGTGTGCTATCCAAAGGTGGTGATGTCATGCAACGCCCGACGTCATCCGACTGTGTGTACTGTCTTAGGGCGGTGATGTCATGCCACGCCCGACGTTGCCGATCGTGTGTGCTGTCCAAGGGCGGGGATGTCATGCCGTGCCCGACGTCGTCCGACTGTGTGTGTTGACCAAGAGCGGTGATGTCATGCCACGCCCGACGTTGCCGACTATGTGTGCGGTCCAAGGGCGGTGATGTCATGGCATGCCCGACGTTGTTCGACCGAGTGTGTTTTTCAAAGGCGGTGATGGCATGCCACGCCTGACGTCGTTCGACCGTGTGTGCTGCCCAAAGGCGATGATGGAATGCCATGCCCGATGTCGTTCGACCGTGTGTGTTGTCCAAAGGCGGTGATTTCATGCCACGCTAGACGTTGCCGACCTAGTGTGCTGTCCTAGGGCGTTGATGTTATGCCACGCCCGACGTCGTCCGACCATGCGTGCATTCCAAGGGAGGTGATACCAAGCCACGCCCGACGTCGTTCGATCGTGTGTGCTGCACAACCGCGATGATGACTTGCCACACCACACGTCGTTCGACCGAGTGTGCTGCCCAAAGGCGGTGATGGCATGTCACGCCCGACGTCGTTAAACCGTGCGTGCAGTCCAAGGGAGGTGATGTCATACCACGCCCGACGTCTATCGACCGTGTGTGCTGTCCAAGGGAGGTAATGTCATGCCACGTCCGACGTCGTCCGACCATGTATGCTGTCCAAGGGCGGTGATGGCATGCCACGCCTAACGTTGTCGACCTTGTGTGCTGTCCAAGGGCGATGGTGTCATGCCACGCCCGACGTTACCGTCCGTCTGTGCTGTCTGAGGGCGGTGATGTCATGCCATGGCCGACGTCGTCCGACCATGCGTGTAGTCCAAGGACGGTGATGTCATTCCACGCCCTACATCGTTCGACCGTGTGTGCTGTCCAAGGGCGGTGATGTCATGCTACGCCCTACGTCGTCTGACCGTGCGTGCAGTCCAAGGGTGGTGATGGCATGCAACGCCTGACGTCGTCCGACCTTGCATGCAATCCAAGAACCGTGATGTCATGCCATGACCCACGTTGTTCGACCGTATGTGCACTTCAAGGGCGGTGATGTCATGCAATGCCCGACGTTGTCGACCGTGTGTGTTGTCCAAGGGCGGTGGTGTAATGCCACGCCCGACGTCGTCCTACTTTGCGTGCAGTCCAAGGGCGGTGATGTCAAGCCACGCCCGACATCGTTCGACATTATTTGCCATCTAAGGGCTATGATGGAATGCCACGCCTGACGTCGTTCGACTGTGTGTGCTGCTCAAAGGTGATGATGGCATTCCACGCCTGACGTTGTTCGACCGTGTGTGCTGTCTCAAGGCGGAGATGTTATGCCAAGCCCGATGTAGTCTGACCGTGTGTGCTGCCCAAGGGCGGTGATGCCATGCCACTCCCAACGTCGCCCGACAGTGTGTACTGTCTAAGGCAGTGATGTCATGCCATGCCCGACGTTGCCGACTATGTATGCTGTGCAATCGCAGTGATGTCATGCCACGCTCGATATTGCCGACCGTGTGTGTTGTCCAAGGGCGGTGATGTCATGCCACGCCCGACATCATCCGACGGTGCATTCAGTCCATGGGCGGTAATGTCATGCCACGCCCGACGTCCTTCGACCGTGTGTGTTGTCCAAAGGCAGTGATGTCATGCCTTGCCCGACGTTGCCGACCGTGTGTGCTATCCAAGGGCAGTGATATCATGCCACGCGCGGCGTTGCCAATCATGTGTGCTGTCCAAGGGCAGTGATGTCATTCCACGCCCGACGTCGTCCGACCGTGCATGCAGTCCAAGTACGGTGATGTCATGGCATGCCCGACGTCGTTCGACCGTGTGTGCTATCCAAAGGCGGTGATGTCATGCAACGCCCGACGTCGTCCGACTGTGTGTACTGTCCTAGGGCGGTGATGTCATGCCACGCCCGACGTTGCCGATCGTGTGTGCTGTCCAAGGGCGGGGATGTCATGCCGTGCCCGACGTCGTCCGACTGTGTGTGTTGTCCAAGAGCGGTGATGTCATGCCACGCCCGACGTTGCCGACTATGTGTGCGGTCCAAGGGCGGTGATGTCATGGCATGCCCGACGTTATTCGACCGAGTGTGTTTTTCAAAGGCGGTGATGGCATGCCACGCCTGACGTCGTCCGACCGTGTGTGCTTCCCAAAGGCGATGATGGAATGCCATGCCCGATGTCGTTCGACCGTGTGTGTTGTCCAAAGGCGGTGATTTCATGCCACGCCTGACGTTGCCGACCTAGTGTGCTGTCCTAGGGCGTTGATGTTATGCCACGCCCGACGTCGTCCGACCATGCGTGCATTCCAAGGGAGTTGATATCAAGCCACGCCCGACGTCGTTCGATCGTGTGTGCTGCAAAACCGTGATGATGACTTGCCACACCACACGTCGTTCGACTGAGTGTGCTGCCCAAAGGCGGTGATGGCATGTCACACCCAATGGCGTTAAACCGTGCGTGCAGTCCAAGGGCGGTGATGTCATGCCACGCCCGACGTCTATCGACCGTGTGTGCTGTCCAAGGGAGGTAATGTCATGCCACGTCCGACGTCGTCCGACCATGTGTGCTGTCCAAGGGCGGTGATGGCATGCCACGCCTAACGTTGTCGACCTTGTGTGCTGTCCAAGGGCGGTGGTGTCATGCCACTCCCGACGTTACCGTCCATGTGTGCTGTCAGAGGGCGGTGATGTCATGCCATGGCCGACGTCGTCCGACCGTGCGTGTAGTCCAAGGACGGTGATGTCATGCCACGCCCGACATCGTTTGACCGTGTGTGCTATCCAAGGGTGGTGATGTCATGCCATAGCCAACGTTGTTTGATCGTTTGTGCAGCCCAAAGGCGATGATGGAATGCCACGTCCGACATCGTTCGACCGTGTGTGCTGTCCAAGGGCGGTGAGGTCATGCTACGCCCTACGTCGTCTGACCGTGCGTGTAGTCCAAGGGTGGTGATGTCATGCCACGCCTGACATCGTTCGACCATGTGTGCTGCCTAACGGCGATGATGGCATGCCACACCTGACGTCGTTCGACGGAATGTGCTGTCAAAAGGCGGTGATGGCATGTCACGCCGGACGTTGTTCGACCGTGTGTGCTGTCCAAAGGCGGTCATGTTATTCCACGCCCAACAACGTTCGACCGTGAGTGCTGCCCAAAGGCGATGATGGCATGCCACGCCCGACGTTGCCAACCGTGTGTGCTGTCTAAAGCCGGTGATGTCATTCCACGCCCGACGTCGTCCGACTGTTCGTGTAGTCCAAGGGCGGTGATATCATGCAACGCCCGATGTCTTCCGGTCGTGTGTGCTGTCCTAGGGCGGGGATGTCATGCCATGCCCGACGTCGTCCGACTGTGTGTGCTGTCCAAGAGCAATGATGTCATGCCACGCCCGACATTGCCGACCATGTTTGCGATCCAAGGGCGGTGATGTCATGCCACACCTTATGTCGTCCGACTGTGCGTGCGGTCCAAGGGCAGTGATGTCATGCCACGCCCGACGTCGTTTGACCGAGCGTGTTTTTCAAGAGCGGTGATGGCATGCCACGCCTGACGTCGTCCGACCGTGCGTGCAGTGCAAGGGCGGTGATTGCATGTCATGCCCAACTTCGTTCGACCGTGTGTGCTGTCCAAAGGCGGTGATGTCATGCCACGCCCAACGTCGTTTGACCGTGTGTGCTGCCCAAAGGCGATGATGGAATGCTATGCCCGATGTCGTTCAACCGTGTGTGCTGTCCAAAGGCGGTGATTTCATGCCACGCCCGATGTTGCTGACCGATGTGCTGTCAAAGGGCGGTGATGTTATGCAACGCCCGACGTCGTCCGACCATGCGTGCATTCCAAGGGAGGTGATATCATGCCACGCCCGACGTCGTTCGATCGTGTGTGCTGCCCAACCGCAATGATGACATGCCACACCGAACGTCGTTCGATCGAGTGTGCTGTCCAAAGGCGGTGATGGCATGTCGAGCCTGACGTCGTTCGACCGTGCGTGCAGTCCAAGGGCGGTGATGTCATTCCACGCCCGACGTCGATCGACCGTGTGTGCTGTCCAAGGGAGGTGATGTCATCCCACGTTCGACGTCGTCCGACTGTGTGTGCTGTCCAAGTGCAGTGATGGCATGCCACGCCTAACGTCGTCGACCTTGTGTGCTGTCCAAAGGCGGTGATGTCATGCCACGCTTGATGTTTCCGTCCGTGTGTGCTGTCTGAGGGTGGTGATGTCATGCCACGCCCGAGGTCGTCCGACCGTGCGTGTAGTCCAAGGACGGTGATGTCATGCCGCGCCCGACGTCGTTCGACCGTGTATGCTGTCCAAGGGCGGTGATGTCATGCCACGCCCGACGTTGCCGACCAAGTGTGCTGCCCAACAGCGATGATGGCATGCCACACCCGATATCGTTTTACTGAGTGTGTTGTCCCAAGGCAGTGATGGAATGTAACACCCGACGTCAATTGACCATGTGTGCTGTCCAAAGGCGGTGATGTCATGCCACGCCCAACGTCGTTTGACCGTGTGTGCTGCCCAAAGGCGATGATGGAATGCCATGCCCGATGTTGTTCGACCGTGTGTGCTGTCCAAAGGCGGTGATTTCATGCCACGCCTGATATTGCCGACCGATGTGCTGTCCAAGGGCGGTGATGTTATGCAACGCCCGACGTCGTCCGACCATGCGTGCATTCCAAGGGAGGTGATATCATGCCACGCCCGACGTCGTTCGATCGTGTGTGCTGCCCAACCGCAATGATGACATGCCACACCGAACGTCGTTCGATCGAGTGTGCTGTCCAAAGGCGGTGATGGCATATCGAGCCCGACGTCGTTCGACCGTGCGTGTAGTCCAAGGGCGGTGATGTCATTCCACGCCCGACGTCGATCGACCGTGTGTGCTTTCCAAGGGAGGTTATGTCATCCCACGTCCGACGTCGTCCGACTGTGTGTGCTGTCCAAGGGCGGTGATGGCATGCCACGCCTAACGTCGTCGACCTTGTGTGCTGTCCAAAGGCGGTGATGTCATGCCACGCCCGATGTGGCCGTCCGCGTGTGCTGTCTGAGGGTGGTGATGTCATGCCACGCCCGAGGTCGTCTGACCGTGCGTGTAGTCCAAGGACGGTGATGTCATGTCGTGCCCGACGTCGTTCGACCGTGTGTGCTGTCCAAGGGCGGTGATGTCATGCCACGCCCGATGTTGCCGACCGTGTGTGCTGCCCAACAGCGATGATGGCATGCCACACCCGATGTCGTTTTACTGAGTGTTTTGTCCCAAGGCAGTGATGCCATGTAACACCCGACGTCAATTGACCATGTGTGCTGTCCAAAGGCGGTGATGTCATGCCACGCCCAATGTCGTTTGACCGTGTTTGCTGCCCATAGGCGATGATGGAATGCACCGCATGACGTCGTTCAACCGTGTGTGCTGTCCAAAGGAGGTGATGTCATGCCACGCCCGACATCGTTCGATCGTGTATGCTTTCTAAGGGCGGTGATGTCATGCCACAACCGACGTTTCCGACCGTGTGTGCTGTCCAAGGGCTGTGATGTCATGCCACGCCCGACGTTGCCAACCGTGTGTGTTGTCCAAGGGCGGTGATGTCATGCCTTGCCTGTCATTACCGACCGTGTGTGCTGTCCAAGGGCGGTGATGTCATGTCACGCCCGACATTACCGACCGTGTGTGTTGTTTAAGGGCGTTGATGTCATGCCACGCCCGACGTTGCCGACCGTGTGTGTTGTCCAAGGGCGGTGATGTCATGCCACGCCCAACATTACTGACTGTGTGTGCTGTCTAAGGGCAGTGATGTCATGCCACACCCGATGTTGTCGTCCGTGTATTTCAAGGGCGGTGATGTCATTCCTTGCCCGACATTACCGACCGTGTGTGCTATCCATGGTCGGTGATGTCGTGCAACGCCCGACGTTGCCAACCGTGTGTGCTGTCCAAGGGGGATGATGTCATGCCACGCCCGACGTCGTCCAACCGTGCGTGTATTCTAAGGGTGGTGATTTCAAGCCACGCCTAACGTCGTTCGACCGTGTGTGCTTTCCAAAGGCGGTGATGGCATGTCACGCCTGACGTCGTTCGACCGTGTTTGCCGTCCAAGGGCTATGATGGCATGCCACGCCCGACGTCGTATCACCGTGTGTGCTTCCCAAAGGCGATGATGGCATGCCAAGCCATACGTCATTCTACCGTGTGTTCTGTCCAAAGGCGGTGATGTTATGGCACGCCAGACGTAGTCCGACCATGTTTGCTGCCCAAGGGCGGTTATGTCATGCCACTCTCGATGTGGTCCGACCGTGTGTACTGTCCAAGGGCGATGATGTCATGCCACGCCGACGTTGCCGTCCGTGTGTGCTGTCCAAGGGCAGTGATGTCATGCCACTCCCGACGTCGTCCGACCGTGCGTGCAGTCCAAGGGTAGTGATGTCATGCCACGCCCAACGTCGTCTGACCGTGTGTGCTTTCCAAGGGAGGTTATGTCATGCCATGACTTACGTTGTCGACCGTGTTTGCAGTCCAAGGGTGGTGATTTCATGCAACGCCCGACGTCGTTCGACTGTGCGTGAAGTCCTACGGAGGTGATGTCATGCCACGCCCGACATCGTCCGACTATGCGTGCTGTCCAAGGGCGGTGATGTCATGCAACACCCGACGTCATTCTACCGTGTGTGCTGTCCAATGGCAGTGATGTCATGCCACGCTCGACATCATTTGACCGTTTGTGCCGCCCAAAGACGCTGATGGCATGCCACGCCCGACATCGTCCGACCGTGCGTGCAGTCCAAGGGCTGTGATGTCATGCCACGCCCGATGTCGTTCGACCGTATATGCAGTCCAAGGGCGCTGATGTCATGCCACGCCCGACATTGCCGACCGTGTGTGTTGTCCAAGGGCGGTGGTGTAATGCCACGCCCGACGTCGTCCTACTGTGCGTGCAGTCCAAGGGCGGTGATGTCAAGCCACGCCCGACATCGTTTGACATAGTTTGCCATCTAAGGGCTATGATGGAATGCCACGCCCGACGTCGTTCGACTGTGTGCTGCTCAAAGGTGATGATGGCATGCCACGCCCGACGTCGTTCGACCGTGCGTGCTGTCTCAAGGCAGAGATGTTATGCCAAGCCCGATGTAGTCTGACCGTGTGTGCTGCCCAAGGGCGGTGATGTCATGCCACTCTCGACGTCGCCTGACAGTGTGTACTGTCAAAGGGCAGTGATGTCATGCCATGCCCGACGTTGCCGACCGTGTGTGCTGTGCAATGGCAGTGATGTCATGCCACGCTCAATGTTGCCGACCGTGTGTGCTGTCCAAGGGCGACGTCATCCGACTGTGCATTCAGTCCGAGGGCGATGATGTCATGCCACGCCCGACATCCTTCGACCGTGTGTGCTGTCCTAAGGCAGTGATGTCATGCCACGCCCGACGTTGCCAATCGTGTGTGCTATCCAAGGGCGGTGATGTCATGCCACGCCCGACGTTGCCAATCGTGTGTGCTGTCCAAGGGCAGTGATGTCATTCCACGCCCGACGTCGTCCGACCGTGCATGTAGTCTAAGTACGGGGATGTCATGCCACACCCGAGGTCGTTCGACAGTGTGTGCTATCCAAAGGCGGTGATGTCATGCAACGCCCGACGTCATCCGACTATGTGTACTGTCCTAGGGCGGTGATGTCATGTCACGCCCGACGTTGCCGACCGTGTGTGCTGTCCAAGGGTGGGGATGTCATGCCACGCCCGACGTCGTCCGACTGTGTGTGTTTTCCAAGAGCGGTGATGTCATGCCACGCCCGACGTTGCCGACCTTATGTGCGGTCCAAGGGCGGTGATGTCATGCCACGCCCGATGTTGTTCGACCGAGTGTATTTTTCAAGAACGGTGATGGCATTCCACACCTGACGTCGTCTGACCGTGTGTACTGCCCAAAGGCGATGATGGAATGCCATGCCCGATGTCGTTCGACCGTGTGTGCTGTCCAAAGGCGGTTATTTCATGCCACGCCCGACGTTGCTGACCGACTGTGATGTCCTAGGGTGTTGATGTTATGCCACGCCCGACGTCGTCCGACCATGCGTGCATTCCAAGGGAGCTGATATCATGCCACGCCCGACGTCCTTCGATCGTGTGTGTTGCCCAACCGCGATGATGACATGCCACACCACACGTCGTTCGACCGAGTGTGCTGCCAAAAGGCGGTGATGGTATGTCACGCCTGACGTCCTTAAACCGTGCGTGCAGTCCAAGGGCGGTGATGTCATGCCACGCCCGATGTCGATATACCGTGTGTGCTGTCCAAGGAAGGTGATGTCATGCCACATCCGACGTCGTCCGACCATGTGTGCTATCCAAGGGCGGTGATGGCATGCCACGCCTAACGTTGTCGACCTTGTGTTCTGTCCAAGGGCGGTGGTGTCATGCCACGCCCGACGTTACCGTCCGTGTGTGCTGTCTGAGGGCGGTGATGTCATGCCACGCCCGACGTCGTCCGACGGTGCATGTAGTCCAAGGACGGTGATGTCATGCCACGCACTACGTCGTTCGACCGTGTGTGCTGTCCAAGGGCGGTGATGTCATGCCACGCCCTACGTCGTCTGACCGTGCGTGCAGTCCAAGGGTGGTGATGTCATGCCATGCCTGACATCGTTCGACCATGTGTGCTTCCCAACGGCGATGATGGCATGCCACACCTGACGTCGTTCGACGGAATGTGCTGTCAAAAGGTGGTGATGGCATGTCACGCCCGACACTGTTCTACCGTGTGTGCTGTCCAAAGGCGGTGATGTTATTCCAAGCCCAACATCGTTCGACCGTAAGTGCTACCCAAAGGCGATGATGGCATGCCACGCCCGACGTCGTTCGACCGTGTGTGCTGTCCAAGAGCAATGATGTCATGCCACGCTTGACGTAGTTCGACCATGTGTGCTGCCCAAAGGCAGTGATGTCATGCCACGCCCGACGTTTTCGACCGTGTGTGCTGTCCAAGGCAAGTGATGTCATGCCACGCCCGACGTTGCCAACCATGTGTGCTGTCCAAGGGCGGTGATGTCATTCCACGCCCGACGTCGTCCGACCGTGCGTGCAGTCCAAGGGCGGTGATATCATGCCACACGCGACGTCATCCAGCCGTGTGTGCTATCCAAGGGCGGGGATGTCATGCCACGCCCGACGTCGTCTGACTGTGTGTGCTGTCCAAGAGCAATGATGTCATGCCACGCCCAACGTTGCCGACCATGTTTGCGGTCCAAGGAAGGTGATGTCATGCCACATCCGACGTCGTCCGACCATGTGTGCTATCCAAGGGCGGTGATGGCATGCCACGCCTAACGTCATCGACCTTGTGTGCTGTCCAAAGGCGGTGATGTCATGCCACGCCCGATGTGGCCGTCCGCATGTGCTGTCTGAGGGTGGTGATGTCATGCCACGCCCGAGGTCGTCCGACCGTGCGTGTAGTCCAAGGATGGTGAAGTCATGCCGCGCCCGACTTCGTTCGACCGTGTGTGCTGTCCAAGGGCGGTGATGTCATGCCACGCCCAACGTTGCCGATCGTGTGTGCTGCCCAACAACGATAATGGCATGCCACACCCGATGTCATTTTACTGAGTGTGTTGTCCCAACGCAGTGATGGCATGTAACACCCGACGTCAATTGACCATGTGTGCTGTCCAAAGGCGGTGATGTCATGCCACGCCCAACGTCGTTTGACCGTGTTTGCTGCCCATAGGGGATGATGAAATGCCACACATGACGTCGTTCAACTGTGTGTGCTGTCCAAAGGAGGTGATGTCATGCCACGCCCGACATCGTTCAACCGTGTGTGCTTTCCAAAGGCGGTGATATCATGCCACAGATGACGTTTCTGACCGTGTGTGCCGTCCAAGGGTGTTGATGTCATGCCACGCCCGACGTTGCCAACCGTGTGTGCTGTCCAAGGGCTGTGATGTCATGCCACGCCCGTCATTACCGACCGTGTGTGCTGTCCAAGGGTGGTGATGTCATTCCACGCCCGACGTTGCCGACTGTGTGTGCTTTCCAAGGGCAGTGATGTCATGTCACGCCCGACATTACCGACCGTGTGTGTTGTCCAAGGGCGGTGATGTCATGCCACGCCCGACGTTGCCGACTGTGTGTGTTGTCCAAGGGCGGTGATGTCATGCCACGCCCAACATTACCGACTGTGTGTGCTGTCCAAGGGCAGTGATGTCATGCCACACCCGATGTTGTCGTCCGTGTATTTCAAGGGCGGTGATGTCATTCCACGCCCGACATTACCGACCGTGTGTGCTGTCCATGGGCTATGATGTCATGCATTGCCCGACGTTGCCAACCGTGTGTGCTGTCCAAGGGGGATGATGTCATGCCACGCCCGACGTCGTCCAACCGTGCGTGTATTCCAAGGATGGTGATGTCAAGCCACGCCCAACGTCGTTCGACCACCTGTGCTTTCCAAAGGCGGTGATTGCATGTCACGACTGATGTCGTTCGACCGTGTTTGCCGTCCAAGGGCTATGATGGCAAGCCACGCCCGCCGTCGTTGCACCGTGTGTGCTTCCCAAAGGCGTTGATGGCATGCCAAGCCATACGTCATTCTACTGTGTGTCCTTTCCAAAGGCGGTGATGTTATACCACGCCTGACGTAATCCGACCGTGTTTGCTGCCCAAGGGCGGTTATGTCATGCCACTCTCGATGTGGTCCGACCGTGTGTACTGTCCAAGGGCGGTGATAACATGCCATGCCCGATGTTGCCGTCCATGTGTGCTGTCCAAGGGCAGTGATGTCATGCCACTCCCGACGTCGTCAAACCGTGAGTGCAGTCAAAGGGTGGTGATGTCATGCCACGCCCAACGTCGTCCGAGCGTGTGTACTTTCTAAGGGAGGTTATGTCATGCCACGAATGACGTTGCCGACCGTGTTTGCAGTCCAAGGGTGGTGATTTCATGCCATGCCCGATGTCGTCCGACTGTGCGTGAAGTCCTAGGGAGGTGATGTCATGCCACGCCCGACGTCGTTCGTCTATGTTTGCTATCCAACGGCGATGATGGCATGCCAAACCCGACGTCGTTCTACCGAGTGTGTTGTCCAAAGGCGGTGATGGCATGTCACGCTCGACGTCGTTTGATCGTGTGTGCTGTCCAAACTCGGTGAAGTCATGCCACGCCCGATGTTGCCGTCCATGTGTGCTGTCCAAGGGCAGTGATGTCATGCCACTCCCGACGTCGTCCAACCGTGCGTGCAGTCCAAGGGTGGTGATGTCATGCCACGCCCAACGTCGTCCGAGCGTGTGTGCTTTCCAAGGGAGGTTATGTCATGCCACGACTGACGTTGCCGACCGTGTTTGCAGTCCAAGGGTGGTGATTTCATGCCATGCCCGATGTCGTCCGACTGTGCGTGAAGTCCTAGGGAGGTGATGTCATGCCACGCCCGACGTCGTTCGTCTGTGTTTGCTATCCAACGGCGATGATGGCATGCCAAACCCGACGTCGTTCTACCGAGTGTGTTGTCCAATGGCGGTGATGGCATGTCACACTCGACGTCGTTTGATCGTGGGTGCTGTCCAAACACGGTGATGTCATGCCACGCGCGACGTAGTCTGACCGTGTGTGCTGTCCAAGGGCGGTGATGTCATGTGACGCCCGACACGATCGTGTGTGCTGTCCAAAGGCGGTTATGGCATGTCACGCTCGACGTCATTCGACTGTGTGTGTTGTTGAAGGGCAGTGATGGCATATCACGCTCGACGTTGCCGACCGTGTGTGCTTTCCAAACGCGGTGATATCATGCCACGCCCGACGTCGTCTGACCGTGCAAGCAGTCTAAGGGCGATGATGTCATGCCACGCTCGACGTCGTTTGACTGTGTGTGCTTTCCAAGGGCGGTGATGTCATGCCACGCCCGACGTTGTTTGACCGCTTGTGCAGCCCAAAGGCGATAATGGCATGCCACGCCCGACATCATCCGATTGTGCGTGCAGTACAAGGGCAGTGATGTCATGCCATGCCAGACGTTGTTCGACCGTGTGTGCTGTACAAGGGCAGTGATGTCATTCCACGCCCGACGTAGTACGACCGTGTGTTCTATCCAAAGGCGGTGATGACATGTCAAGCCCGACGTCGTTCGACCATGTGTGTTGTCCAAGGGCAGTGATGGCATATCACGCCCGACGTTGTCGACCGTGTGTACTGTCTAAGGGCGGTGATGGCATGTCACGTCTGACGTCGTTCCAACGTGCGTGCAGTCCAAGGGCGGTGATGACATGCCACGCCCGACGTAGATCGACCGTGTGTGCTGTCCAAGGGAGGTGATGTCATGCCATGTCCGACGTCGTCCGACCGTGCGTGCTGTCCAAAGGCGGTGATGACATGCCACGCCTAACGTTGTCGACCTTGTGTGCTGTCCAAGGGCGGTGATGTCATGCCACGCCCGACGTTACCGTCCGTGTGTGCTGTCCGAGGGCGGTGATGTCATGCCACGCCCGAGGTCGTCCGACCTTGCGTGTTGTTCAAGGATGGTGATGTCATGCCACGCCCGACGTCGTTCGACCGTGTGTGCTGTCCAAGGGCGGTGATGTCATGCCACGCCCGACGTTGCCGACCGTGTGTCCTGTCCAAGGGCGGTGATGTCATGCCACGCCCGACGCTCCTGACCGTGTGTGCTGTCCAGCGACGATAATGTCATGCCACGCCCGACGTCGTCCAACCGTGCGTGCAGTCCAAGGAGGGTGATGTCAAGCCAAACCTGACGTCGTTGGACTGTGTGTGCTTTCCAAAGGTGGTGATGGTATGTCACGCCTGACGTCGTTTGATCCTGTTTGCCATCGTTTGATCGTGTTTGACGTTGTTGGACTGTGTGTGCTTTCCAAAGGCGGTGATGGCATGCCACCCCCGACATTATTCGACCGTGTGGACTGCCCAAAGGCGATGATAGCATGCCACGCCCGACATTCTTCGACAATGTGTGGTGTCCAAAGGCGGTGATGTCATGCCATGTCCGACGTAGTCCGACCGTGTGTGCTGTCCAAGGGCGGTGATGTCATGCCACGCCCGACGTTGCCGACCGTGTGTGCTGTCCAAGGGAGGTGATGTCATGCCACGCCTGACGTCGTCCAACCGTGCGTGCAGTCCAAAGGCGGTGATTTCAATCCACGCCCAACGTTGTTTGAACGTGTGTACTTTCAAAAGGCGGTGACGACATGTCATGCCCGACGTCGTTCGACTGTGTGTGCTGCCTTAAGGCTATGATGGCATGCCACGCCCGACGTTGTACAATCGTGTGTGTTGTCCAAAGGCATTGATGTCATGCCACGCCCCACATAGTCTGAACGTGTGTGTTGTCCAAAGCCGGTGATGGCATGACACGCCCGACATCATTCGATCGTGTCTGATGCCCAACGGCGACGATGGCATGCCACGCCCAACGTCGTTCGACAGTGTGTGCTGTCCAAGGGCGGTGATTTCATGCCACGGCCCACGTTGTTCGACAGTATGTGCCAACCAAGGGCGGTGATGGCTTGCCACGCCTGACGTTGCCGACCTTGTGTGTTGTCCAAGGGTGGTGATGTCATGCCACGCCCTAAGTTGCCGACCGTGTGTGCTGTCCAAGGGCGGTGATGTCATGCTACGCCCGATATCGTCGCACCGTGCGTGCAGTCCAAGAACGGTGATGTCTTGCCACGCCCGACATCGTTCACCGTGTGTGCTGTCCAAGGGCGATAATTTCATTCCACGTCTGACGTTGCCGATCATTTTTGCTATCCAAGGGGGGTGATGTCATGCCACGCCCAACGTCGTCCGACCGTGCGTGCAGTCCGAGGGCGGTAATGTCATGCCACGCCTGACGTCATTCGACCGTGTGTGCTGTCCAAGGGCGGTGATAACAAGCCACGCCCGACGTCGTCAGACCGTGTGTGTAGTCCAAGGGAGGTGATGTCATGCCACGCATGACGTCGTCCGACCGTGTGTGCTGTCTAAGGGTGGTGATGGCATGCCACGCCCGACGTTGTCCGACCGTGCGTGCAGTGCAAGGGCGGTGATGTCATGCCACGCCCGACGTCATTTGACTGTGTGCTGTCCAAGGGCGGCGATGTCATGCCACGCTCGATGTCGTTCGACCGTGTGTGCTGCCCAACGGCGATGATATTATGCCACACCCAATGTCGTTCGACCGAGTTTGCTCTCCAAAGGCGGTGATGACATGTCACGCCTGATGTCGTTCGACCGTGTGTGCTGTCCAAAGGCAGTGATGTCGTGCCCCGCCCAATGTCATTTGACCGTGTGTTCTGCCCAAAGGCATAATGGAATGCCACGCTCGACGTCGTTCGATCGTGTGTGCTGTCCAAGGGCGGTGATGTCATGCCACGCCCGACGTAGTTCGATCGTATGTTTTGCCCAAGGGCGGTAATGTAATGCCACTCCCGACGTTGCCGACCGTGTGTACTGTCCAAGGGCGGTGATGTCATGCCACGCCTGACATTGCTGACCGTGTTTGCTGTCCAAGGGCGGTAATGACATACCATGCCCAACGTTGCCAACCGTGTGTGCTGTCCAACGGCGGTGAGGTCATGTTACGCACGACTTCATCCAACCGTGCGTGCAGTCCAAGGAGGGTGATGTCATGCCACGCCCGATGTCGTTGGACTGTGTGTGCTTTCCAAAGGCGGTGATGGCATGTCACGCCCGACGTTGTTCGATCATGTTTGCCGTCCATTTGTTATGATGTCATGCCATGCCCAACGTCGTTCGACCGTGTGTGCTGCCAAAAGGCGATGATGCCATGCCACGACCGATGTAGTCCGACCGTGTGTGCTGCCCAAAGGCGATGATGGCATGCCATGCTCGACATTGTTCGACCCTGTGGGGTCCAAAGGCGGTGATGTCATTCCATGCCCGACATAGTCCGACCGTGTGTGTTGTCCAAATGTGGTGATGTCACGTCACGCCCGACGTCGTTCGACCATGTGTGATGTCAGAAGGCAGTGATGTCATGTCACGCCCGACGTCGTTCGACCGTGTGTGCTGTCCAAAGGCGGTGATGTCATGCCACGCCCGAAGTAGTCCGACCGTGTGTGCTGTCCAAGGGCGGTGATGTCATGCCACGCCCGACGTCCTCCAACCGTGCGTGTAATCCAAGGGCGGTGATTTCAATCCACGCCCGACGTTGTTTGAACACGTGTGCTTTCTAAAGACGATGATGGCATGTCATGCCCGACGTCGTTCGACCGTGTGTGCTGCCTTATGGCAATGATAGCATGCCACGCCTGACGTCGTTTGATCGTGTGTGCTGCCCAAGGGCGTTGATGTCATGCCACTCCCGACGTCGTCCGATCGTGTGTACTGTCCAAGGGCGGTGATGTCATGCCACGCCCGACGTTGTTCGACCGTGTGTGCTATCCAAGGGCAGTGATGTCATGCAACTCCCAACGTCGTCAGACCATGCGTGCAATCCAAGGGTGGTGATGTCATGTCATGCCCGACGTCGTCCGACTGTGTGCGCTGTCCAAGGGCGGTGATTGCATGCCACACCCGACGTTGCCGACCGTGTGTGATGTCCAAGGGCGGTGATGTCATGCCTTGCCCGACATTGCCGAACATGTGTGTTGTCCAAGGGCGGTGATGTCATGCCACGCGCGACGTCTTCCGACCATGCGTACTGTCCAAGGGAGGTGATGACATGCCACGCCCGACGTCGTTCGACCGTGTGTGCTGCCAACGGCGATGATGGCATGCCACACTCGATGTCGTTTTACTGAGTGTGTTGTCCAAAGGTGGTGATGGCATGTTACACCCGACGTTAATTGACTGTGTGTGCTGTCCAAAGGCGGTGATGTCATCTCATGCCCAACGTCGTTTGACTGTGTTTGCTGCCCATAGGCGATGATGGAATGCCATGCCTGACGTCGTTCAACCTTGTGTGCTGTCCAAAGGTGGTGATGTCATGCCACGCCCCATATCATTCGATCGTGTGTGCTTTCCAAGGGTGGTGATGTCATGCCACAGCCGACGTTGTTTGACTGTTTGTGCAGCCCAAAGGCGATGATGGAATGCCACGTCCGACATCGTCCGACCGTGCGTGCGGTCCAAGGGCGGTGATGTCATGCCACGCCAGACATCATTCAACCGTGTGTGCAGTACAAGGGCAGGGATATCATTCCATACCCGACGTAGTCCGACTGTGTGTGCTGTCCAAAAGCGGTGATGACATGTCAAGCCCGACGTCGTTCGACCGTGTGTGTTATCCAAGGGCAGTGATGGCATATCACGCCCGACGTTGCCGACCGTGTGTACTGTCCAAGGACTGTGACGTCATGCGACGCCCGATGTCATTTGACCGTTTGTGCTGCCCAAAGACGATGTTGGCATGCCACGCCCGACATTGTCCGACCATGCGTGCTGTCCAAGGGCGGTGATGTATGTCCTGTCCAAGGGCGGTGATTTCATGCCACGCCCGACGTCATTTGACCGTTTGTGCCGCCCAAAAACGCTGATGGCATGCCACACCCGACATCGTCCGACCGTGCGTGCAGTCCAAGGGTCGTGATGTCAATCCACGCCCGACGTCGTTCGACTGTATGTGCAGTCCAAGGGTGGTGATGTCATGCCACGCTCGACGTTGCCGAGCGTGTATGTTGTTCATGGGCGGTGGTGTAATGCCACGCCCGACGTCGTCCTACTGTGCGTGCAGTCCAAGGGTAATGATGTCAAGCCACGCCCGACATCGTTCGACATTGTTTGCCATCTAAGGGCTATGATGGAATGCCACTCCCGACGTCGTTCGACTTTGTGTGCTGCTCAAAGGTGATGATGGCATGCCACGCCCAACGTCGTTCGACCGTGTGTGCTGTCTCAAGGCGGAGATGTTATGCCAAGCCCGATGTAGTCTGACCGTGTGTGCTGCCCAAGAGCGGTGATGTCATGCCACTCCCGACGTCGCCCGACAGTGTGTACTGTCTAAGGGAGGTGATGTCATGCCATGCCCGACGTTGCCGATCGTGTGTGCTATGCAATGGCAGTGATGTCATGCCACACTCGATGTTGCCGACCGTGTGTGCTGTCCAAGGGCGGTGATGTCATGCCACGCCCGACGTCATCCGACAGTGCATTCAGTCCAAGGGCGGTGATGTCATGCCACGCCCAACGTTGCCGACCGTGTGTGCTGTCCAAGGGGGGTGATGTCATGCCACGCCCGACGTCATCCAACCATGCGTGCTGTCCAAAGGCAGTGATGGCATGTCAGGCCCTACTTCGTTCGACCGTGGGTGCTGCCCAAAAGCGATGATGGCATGCCACGCCCGACGTCGTTCCACTGTGTGTGTTGTCCAAGGGTGGTGATGTCATGCCACACCCAACGTTGCGCATCGTGTGTGCTGCCAAAGGGCGTGATGTCATGCCACGCCTGACGTTGTCCAACTGTGTGTGCTGTCCAAGGTTGGTGTTGGCATGCCACACCCGACAATGCCGACCATGTGTGTTGTCCAAGGGCGGTGATGGCATATCACACCCGACGTTGCTGACCGTTTGTGCTGTCCACGGGCGTTGATGTCATGCCACGCCCGACGTCATTCGACCGTGTGTGCTGTCCAAGGGCGGTGATGTCATGCCACGCCCGACGTTGTCTGACCGTCTATGCTGTTCAAGGGCGGTGATGGCATGCCACGCCCGACGTCATTCGACTGTGTGTGCTGTCTAAGGGCGGTGATGTCATACCACGCCCGACGTCGTCCGACCGTGCGTGCAATCCATGGGCGGTGATGTAGATCCACACCCGACATTTTTCGACCATGTGTGCTGTCCAAAGGCGGTGATAGCATCTCACGCCCGACGTCGTTTGACCATAAGTGCTATTCAAAGGCGTTGACATCATGCCACGCCCAACGTGGTTCGACCGTGTGTGATTACCAAAGGCGGTGATAGCATGTAACGCCTGACGTCGTCTGACCATGTTTGTCGTCAAAGGGCTATGATGGCATGCCACGCGCGACGTCGTTCGACCGTTTATGCTGCCAAAAGGCGATGATGTTATGCCACACCCGACATAGTTAGACCGTGTGTGTTGTCAAAAGGCGGTGATGTTATGCCACACCCGACATAATTAGACCGTGTGTACTGTCCAAGGACGGTGATGTCATGCCAAGCCCGACGACGTCCGACCGTGTGTGTTGTCCAAGGGCGGTGATGACATGCCACGCCTGACGTTGCCGATCGTGTCTGCTGTCCAAGGGCGGTGATGTCATGGCATCCCCGACGTTGCCGACCGTGTGTGCTGTCCAAGGTCAGTGATGTCATAACACGCCCGACGTTGTTCGACCGTGTGTACTGTCCAAGGGAGGTGATGTCATGACACGCCGAATGTCGTTCGACCGTGTGTCCTGCCCAACAGTGATGATGGCATGCCACACTCGATGTCGTTTTACCGAGTGTGTTGTCTAAAGGCGGTGATGGCATGTCACACACGACGTTGTTCGACCGTGTGTGCTGTCCAAAGGCTGTGATGTCATGCCACGCCCAACGTCGTTTGACGGTAAATGCTGCCCATTGGCGGTGATGGATTGCCACGCCTGACGTCGTTCGACCGTGTGAGCTGTCCAAAGGCATTGATGTCATGCCACGCTCAAAGTAGTCCAACCGTATGTGTTGCCCAATGGCGGTGATTTCATGCCACGCCCGACATCATTCGACCGTTTGTGCTGTCCAAGGGCGGTGATGTCAAGCCACGCCCAACGTCATTCGACAGTGTGTGCAGTCCAAGGGAGGTAATGTCATGCCACGCCCGATGTCGTTCAGCCGTGTGTGCTGCCCAACGGCAATGATATCATATAACACTCGATGTCGTTCGACCGAGTGTGATGTCCAAAGGCGGTGATGGCATGTCACGCCCGACGTCGTTCGATCGTGTGTGCTGTCCAAAGGCGGTGATGTCATGCCACGCCCAACATCGTTCGACCTTGTGTGCTATCCAAAGGAGGTGATATTATGCCACGCCCGACGTCGTCCGACCGTGTGTGCTGTCCAAGGGCGGTGATGCATGTCACGCCTGACATTGCCGACCGTGTGTGCTGTCCAAGGGAGGTGATGTCATGCCACGCCCGACGTTGTCGACTGTGTTTCCTGTCCAAGGGCGGTGATGTCATTCCATGCCCGACGTTGTCTGACCGTGCGTGCATTCGAAGGGTGGTGATGTCATGACACGCCTGATGTCATTCGACCGTGTATGCTATCCAAAGGTGGTGATGCCATGCCCGACGTCTTCCGATCGTTTGTGCTGTCCAAGGGAGGTGATGTAATGCCATGCCCGATGTCCTTCGACCGTGTGTGCTGCCCAAGGGCGATGATATCATGCCACACCCGACGTCGTTCGACCGAGTGTGCTGTCCAAAGGCGGTAATGTCGTGCCACTTGCAACGTCGTTTGACTGTGAGTGCTGCCCAAAGGCAATGATGGAATGCCATGCCCGACGTCGTTCGACCGTGCGTGCAGTCCAAGGGCGGTGATGTAAAGCCACACCCGACGTCATTCGACCGTGTGTGCTGTCCAAAGGCGGTGATGGCATGTCACGCCTGACGTTGTCTGACCGTGTTTGCCGTCCAAGGGCTATTAAGGCATGCCACACCCGATGTCGTTCGACCATGTGTGTTGCCCAAAGCGATGATGGCATGCCATGCGAAAAATCGTTCGACCGTGTGTGTTGTCCAAAGGCGGTGATGTTACGCCAATCCCGATGTTGTCTGACCATTTGTACTTTACAAGGGCGATGATGTCATGCCACGCCCGACTTTTTTCGACCGTGTGTGCTGTATAAGGGCGGTGATGGCATGCCACGCCCGACGTTGCCGTCCGTCTGTGCTGTCCAAGGGAGATGATGTCATGCCACGCCCGACGTTGCCGACCATGTGTGTTGTCCAAGGGGGGGTGATGTCATTTTAAGCATGACGTCGTCCGATCGTGCGTGCAGTCCAAGGGGGGTGATTTCATGCCACGCCCGACGTTATTCGACAGTGTGTGCTGTCCAAGGGCGGTGATAACATGCCACGCCCGATGTCGTTCGACCATGTGTGCAGTCCAAGAGAGGTGATGTCATGCCACGCTCGATGTCGTTCGACCGTGTGCTGCCCAACGGCGATGATATCATGCCACACCCGACGTTGTTCGACCGAGTGTGTTGTCCAAAGGCGGTGATGTCATGCCACACCCGACATTGCCGACCGTGTGTGCTGTCCAAGGGCGGTGATGACATGCCACGCCTGACGTTGCCGATCGTGTGTGCTGTCAAATGGCGGTGATGTCATGCCACGCCCGAGGTTGTCCAACCGTGCGTGCAGTCCAAGGAGGGTGATGTCATGCCACGCCGGATGTCGTTGGACTGTGTGTGCTTTCCAAAGGCGGTAATTGCATGTCACGCCCAACATCGTTCGATCGTGTTTGCCGTCCATGGGCTATGATGTCATGCCACGCCCGACGTCGTTCGACCGTGTGTGCTGCCCAAAGGCGATGAAGTCATGCCACGCTCGACGTAGTTCGACTGTGTGTGCTGCCCAAAGGCGATGATGGCATGCCACGCTCGACGTTGTTTAACCGTGTGTCGTGTCCAAAGGCGGTGATGGATTGCCACGCCCGATGTCGTTCGACCGTGTGAGTTATCCAAAGGCGGTGAAGTCATGCCACGCCCGAAGTAGTCCAACCGTATGTGTTGCCCAATGGTGGTGATGTCATGCCTTGCCCGACATCATTCGACCGTGTGTGCTGTCCAAGGGCGGTGATGTCAAGCCACGCCCGACGTCGTCCGACAGTGTGTGCAGTCCAAGGGAGGTTATGTCATGCCACAACCGATGTCGTTCAGCCGTGTGTGCTGCTCAACGGCGATGATATCATGTCACACCCGATGTCGTTTGACCGAGTGTGATGTATAAAGGCGGTGATGGCATTCACGCCCGACGTCGTTCGATCGTGTGTGTTGTCCAAAGGCGGTGATGTCATGCCACGCCCAACATCGTTCGACCTTGTGTGCTGCCCAAAGGAGGTGATATTATGCCACGCCCGACGTCCTCCGATCGTGTGTGCTATCCAAGGGCGGTGATGTCAGTCCACGCCCGACGTTGTCTGACCGTCTATGCTGTCCAAGGGCAGTGATGGTATGCCACGCCCGATGTCGTTTGATCGTAAGTGCTGTCTAAAGGCGTTAATGTCATACCACGCCCAACGTCGTTCGACCGTGTGTGCTTCCCAAAGGCGATGATGGCATGCCACACCCGACATCATTCGACTTTGTGTGCTGTCTAAGGGCGGTGATGTCATACCACGCCCGACGTCGTCCGACCGTGTGTGCAGTCCAAGGGCGGTGATGTAGATCCACACTCGACATTTTTCGACCGTGTGTGCTGATTAAAGGCGGTGATAGCATGTCACGCCCGACGTCGTTTGACCATAAGTGCTATTCAATGGCGTTGACGTCATGCCACGCCCAACGTCGTTCGATCGTGTGTGATTACTAAAGGCGGTGATGGCATGTAACGCCTGACGTCGTCCGACCATGATTGCTGTCAAAGGGCTATGATGGCATGCCACACGCGATGTCGTTTGACCATGTTTGCAGTCCAAGGGAGGTGATGTCATGCCACGCTCGATGTCGTTCGACCGTGTGCTGCCCAACGGCAATGATATCATGCCACACCCGACGTCGTTCGACCGAGTGTGTTGTCCAAAGGTGGTGATGCCATGCCACACCCGACACTGCCGACCGTGTGTGCTGTCCAAGGGCGGTGATTACATGCCACGCCTGACGTTGCCTATCGTGTGTGCTGTTCAACGGCGGTGATGTCATGCCACGCCTGAGGTTGTCCAACCGTGCGTGCAGTCCAAGGGGGGTGATGTCATGCCACGCCGGATGTTGTTGGACAGTGTGTGCTTTCCAAAGGCGGTAATGGCATGTCACGCCCAACATCGTTCGAACGTGTTTGCCGTCCATGGGCTATGATGTCATGCCACGCCTGACGTCGTTCGACCGTGTGTGCTGCCCAAAGGCGATGATGTCATGCCACGCCCGACGTAGTTCGACCGTGTGTGCTGCCCAAAGGCGATGATGGCATGCCACGCTCGACGTTGTTTAACCGTGTGTGGTGTCCAAAGGCGGTGATGTCATTCCATGCCCGACGTAGTTCGACCGTGTGTGTTGTCCAAATGTGGTGATGGCACGTGACGCCCTACGTCGTTCGACCGTGTGTGCTGTCCAAAGGTGGTGATGTCATGCCACGCCCGACGTCGTTCGACCGTGTGTGCTGTCCAAAGGCGGTGATGTCATGCCACGCCCGACGTAGTCCGACCGTATGTGCTGTCCAAAGGCGGTGATGTCATGCCACGCCCGACGTTGCCGACCATCTGTGCTGTCGAAGGGCGGTGATGTCATGCCACGCCCGACGTCCTCCAACCGTGCGTGTAGTACAAGGGCGGTGATTTCAATTCACGCTTAACATTGTTTGAACGTGTGTGCTTTCCAAAGACGGTGATGGCATGTAATGCCCGATGTCGTTCGACCGTGTGTGCTGCCTTAAGTTAATGATGGCATGCCACGCCCGACGTCGTTCGATCGTGTGTGCTGCCCAAGGGCGGTGATGTCATGCCACTCCCGACGTCGTCCGACCGTGTGTACTGTCCAAGGGCGGTGATGTCGTGCCACGACCGACGTTGTTTGACCGTGTGTGCTGTCAAAGGGCAGTGATGTCATGCAACTCCCGACGTCGTCAGACCGTGCGTGCAATCCAAGGGTGGTGATGTCATGTCATGCCTGACGTCGTCAGACCTTGTGTGTTGTCCAAGGGCGGTAATGTCTTGCCACAGCCGATGTTGCCAACCGTGTGTGCTGTCCAAGGGCACTGATGTAATGCCACATCCGACGTTGTTGACCGTGTGTGTTGTCCAAGGGCGGTGATGTCATGCCACGCCTGTCATTACCGACCACGTGTGCTGTCCAAGGGCGGTGATGTCATGCCACGCCCGACGTTATCGACCGTGTGTGCTGTCCAAGGACGGTGATGTCATTACACGCTCGACATTACCGACCGTGTGTGTTGTCCAAAGGCGGTGATGTCATGCCACGCCCGACGTTGCCGACCGTGTGTGCTGTCATAGGGCGGTGATGTCATGCCACGCCTGACGTTGCTGACCGTGTGTGTTGTCCAAGGGCGGTGATGTCATGCTAGGCCAACATTACCGACTGTGTGTGCTGTCCAAGGGCAGTAATGTCATGCCACACCCGACATTGCCGTCCGTGTGTGTTGTCCAAGGGCGGCGATGTCATTCCACGCCTGACATTATCGACCGTGTGTGCTATCCATGGGCGGTGATGTCATGCAACGTCCGACGTTGGCAACCGTATGTGCTGTCCAAGGGGGATGATGTCATGCCACGCCCGACGTCGTCCAACCGTGTGTGTATTCCAAGGGTGGTGATGTCAAGCCACGCCCAACGTCGTTCAATCGTCTGTGCTTTCCAATGGCGGTGATGGCATGTCACGCCTGACGTCGTTCGACCGTGTTTGCCGTCCAAGGGCTATGATGGCATGCCACGCCCAACGTCGTTGCACCGTGTGTGCTTCCCAAAGGCGATGATGGCATGCCGAGCTATACGTCATTCTACTGTGTGTGCTGTCCAAAGGCGGTGATGTTTTGCCACGGCTGACGTAGTCCGACCGTGTTTGCTGCCCAAGGGCGGTTATGTCATGCCACTCCCGATGTGGTCCGACCGTGTGTAATGTCCAAGGGCGGTGATGTCATGCCACGCCCGACGTTGGCGTCCGTGTGTGCTGTCCAAGGGCAGTGATGTCATGCCACTCCCGACGTCGTCCGACCGTGCATGCAGTCCAAGCGTGGTGATGTCATGCTACGCCCAACGTCGTCCGACCGTGTGTGCTTTCCAAGTGAGGTAATGCCATGCCACGATCGACATTGCCGACCCTGTTTGTAGTCCATGGGTGGTGATTTCATGCCACGCCCGACGTCGTCCGACCGTGCGTGAAGTCCTAGGGAGGTGATGTCATGCCACGCCCAACGTCGTTCGTCCGTGTTTGCTGCCCAGCGGTGATGATGGCATGCCAAGGGCGGTGATGTGTTGCCACTCCCGACGTCATCCGTTCGTGTGTAATATCCAAGGGCGGTGATGTCATGCCACGCCCGACGTTGCCGACCGTGTGTGCTGTCATAGGGAGGTGATGTCATGCCACGTCCGACGTCGTCCAACCGTGCGTGCAGTCCAAGAAGGGTGATGTCAAGCCAAACCTGACGTCGTTGGAATGTGTGTGCTTTGCAAAGGCGGTGATGGCATGTCACGCCCGACGTCGTTCGATCGTGTTTGCCGTCCATGGGCTATGATGTCAGCCCACGCCCGACGTTGCCGACTGTGTATGCTGTGCAAGGGGGGTGATGTCATGCCACGCCCGACGTCGTCCAACCATGCGTGCTGTCCAAAGGCGGTGATGTCATGCCACCCCTGACATTACTGACCTTTATGCTGTCCAAGGGGGTGATGTCATGCCACGCCCGACGTTGCCAACCGTGTGTGCTATCCAAGGGGGGTGATGTCATGCCACGCCCGACGTCGTCCAACCATGCGTGCTGTCCAAAGGCGGTGATGGCATGTCACGCCCTACGTCGTTCGACCGTGGGTGCTGCCCAAAAGCGATGATGACATGCCACGCCCGATGTCGTTCGACTGTGTGTGTTGTCCAAGGGTGGTGATGTCATGCCACGCCCAACGTTGCGCGCCGTGTGTGCTGCCAAAGGGCGGTGATGTCATGCCAAGCCTGACATCGTCCAACTGTGTGTGTTGTCCAAGGTTGGTGTTGGCATGCCACGCCCGACGTTGCCGACCATGTGTGTTGTCCAAGGGCGGTGATGGCATATCACACCTGACGTTGCTGACCGTTTGTGCTGTCCACGGGCGTTGATGTCATGCCACGCCCGACGTCCTTCGACCGTGTGTGCTGTCCAAGGGCGGTGATGTCATGCCACGCTTGACGTTGTCTGATCGTCTATGCTGTCCAAGGGCGGTGATGGCATGCCACGCCCGACGTCGTTTGATCGTAAGTGCTGTCCAAAGGCGTTGATGTCATACCACGCCCAACGTCGTTCGACCGTGTGTGCTTCCCAAAGGCGATGACGGCATGCCACGCCCGACATCATTCAACTGTGTGTGCTGTCTAAGGGCGGTGATCTCATACCATGCCCGACGTCGTCCAACCGTGGGTGCAGTCCAAGGGCGGTGATGTAGATCCACACCCGACATTTTTTGACCGTGTGTGCTGTCCAAAGGCGGTGATAGCATGTCACGCCCGACGTCGTTTGACCATAAATGCTATTCAATGGCGTTGACGTCATGCCACGCCCAACGTCGTTCGACCGTGTGTGATTACTAAAGGCGGTGATGGCATGTAACGCCTGACGTCGTCCTACCATGTTTGCCGTCAAAGGGCTATGATGGCATGCCACGCGCGACGTCGTTCGACCGTTTATGCTGCCAAAAGGCGATGATGGCATGCCACGTCCAACGTCGTTAGACCGTCTGTGCTGTCAAAAGGCGGTGATGTTATGCAACACCCGACGTAGTTGGACCATGTGTACTGTCCAAGGACGGTGATGTCATGCCAGGCCCGACGACGTCCGACCGTGTGTGCTGTCCAGGGGCATTTATGTCAATCCAAGCCCGACGTTTCCGATCGTGTGTGCTGTCCAAGGGCGGTGATGTCGTGCCATGCCTGACATTGCCGACCGTGTGTGCTGTCCAAGGGCGGTGATATCATGCCACGCCCGACGTCGTTCGACCGTGTGTGTTGTCCAAGGGCGGTGATGGCATGCCACGCCCGACGTTGCCGACCGTGTGTGCTGTCCTAGGGCGGTGATGTCATGGCACACCCGACGTTGCCGACCGTGTGTGCTGTCCAAGGGCGGTGATGTCATGACACGCCCGACGTTGTTCGACCATGTGTACTGTCCAAGGGAGGTGATGTCATGACACACCGAACGTCGTTTGACCGTGTGTCCTGCCCAACAGTGATGATGGCATGCCACACTCGATGTCGTTTTACCGAGTGTGTTGTCCAAAGGCGGTGATGGCATGTCACACACGACGTTGTTCGACCGTGTGTGCTGTCCAAAGGCGGTGATGTCATGCCACGCGCAACATCGTTTGACAGTGTGTGCTGCCCATAGGCGGTGATGGATTGCCACGTCCGACGTCGTTCGACCGTGTGAGTTATCCAAAGGCGGTGATGTCATGCCACGCCCGAAGTAGTCCAACCGTATGTGTTGCCCAATGGTGGTGATGTCATGCCACGCCCGACATCATTCGACCGTGTGTGCTGTCCAAGGGCGGTGATGTCAAGCCACGCCCAACGTCGTCCGACAGTGTGTGTAGTCCTAGGGAGGTTATGTCATGCCACAACCGATGTCGTTCAGCCGTGTGTGCTGCTCAACAGCGATGATATCATGTCACACCCGATGTCGTTTGACCGAGTGTGATATATAAAGGCGTTGATGGCATGTCACGCCCGAAGTCGTTCGATCGTGTGTGTTGTCCAAAGGCGGTGATGTCATGCCACGCCAACATCATTCGACCTTGTGTGCTGCCCAAAGGAGGTGATATTATGCCACGCTCGACGTCGTCCGATCGTGTGTGCTATCCAAGGGCGGTGATGTCATGCCACGCCCGACGTTGTCTGACCGTCTATGCTGTCCAAGGGCAGTGATGGCATGCCACGCCCTACGTCGTTTGATCGTAAGTGCTGTCCAAAGGCGTTAATGTCATACCACACCCAACGTCGTTCGACCGTGTGTGCTTCCCAAAGGCGATGATGGCATGCCACACCCGACATCATTCGACTGTGTGTGCTGTCTAAGGGCGGTGATGTCATACCACGCCCGACGTCGTCCGACAGTGGGTGCAGTCCAAGGGCGGTGATGTAGATCCACACCTGACATTTTTTGACCGTGTGTGCTGTCCAAAGGCGGTGATAGCATGTCACGCCCGACGTCGTTTGACCATAAGTGCTATTCAATGGCATTGACGTCATGCCACGCCCAACGTCGTTCGATCGTGTGTGATTACTAAAGGCGGTGATGGCATGTAACGCCTGACGTCGTCCGACCATGTTTGCCGTCAAAGGGCTATGATGGCATGCCACACGCGACGTCGTTCGACCGTTTATACTGCCAAAAGGCGATGATGGCATGCCACGTCCAACGTCATTCGACCGTGTGTGCTGTCAAAAGGCGGTGATTTTATGCGACACCCGACGTAGTTAGACCAAGTGTACTGTCCAAGGACGGTGATGTCATGCCAAGCCCGATGACGTCCGACCGTGTGTGCTGTCCAGGGGCATTTATGTCATGCCAAGCCCGACGTTGCCGATCGTGTGTGTTGTCCAAGGGCGGTGATGTCATGCCATGCCTGACATTGCCGACCGTGTGTGCTGTCCAAGGGCGGTGATATCATGCCACGCCCGACGTCGTCTGACCGTGTGTGTTGTCCAAGGGCGGTGATGGCATGCCCCGCCCGACGTTGCCGACCGTGTGTGCTGTCCAAGGGCGGTGATGTCATGGCACACCCGACGTTGCCGACCGTGTGTGCTGTCCAAGGGCGGTGATGTCATGACATGCCCGACGTTGTTCGACCGTGTGTACTGTCCAAGGGAGGTGATGTCATGACACGCCGAACGTCGTTTGACCGTGTGTCCTGCCCAACAGTGATGATGGCATGCCACACTCGATGTCGTTTTACCGAGTGTGTTGTCCAAAGGCGGTGATGGCATGTCACACACGACGTTGTTCGACCGTGTGTTGTCCAAAGGCGGTGATGTCATGCCACGCGCAACATCGTTTGACGGTGTGTGCTGCCCATTGGCGTTGATGGATTGCCACGCCCGACGTCATTCGACCGTGTGAGCTGTCCAAAGGCGGTGATGTCATGCCACGCCCGAAGTAGTCCAACCGTATGTGTTGCCCAATGGTGGTGATGTCATGCCACGCCCGACATCATTCGACCGTGTGTGCTGTCCAAGGGCGGTGATGTCAAGCCTCGCCCGACGTCGTCCGACAAGGTGTGCAGTCGAAGGGAGGTTATGTCATGCCACAACCGATGTCGTTCAGCCGCGTGTGCTGCTCAACGGCGATGATATCATGTCACAACCGATGTCGTTTGACCGAGTGTGATGTATAAAGGCGGTGATGGCATGTCACGCCCCACGTCGTTCGATCGTGTGTGTTGTCCAAAGGAGGTTATGTCATGCCACGCCCAACATCGTTCGACCTTGTGTGCTCCCCAAAGGAGGTGATATTATGCCACGCCCGATGTCGTCCGACCGTGTGTGCTGTCCAAGGGCGGTGATGTCATGCCACGCCCGACGTTGTCTGACCGTCTATGCTGTCCAAGGGCAGTGATGGCATGCCACGCCCGACGTCGTTTGATCGTAAGTGCTGTCCAAAGGCGGTGATGTCATGCCACGCCCGAAGTAGTCCAACCGTATGTGTTGCCCAATGGCGGTGATGTCATGCCACGCCCAACATCATTCGACCGTGTGTGCTGTCTAAGGGCGGTGATGTCAAGCCACGCCCGACGTCGTGCGAAAGTGTGTGCAGTCCAAGGGAGGTTATGTCATGCCACGCTCGATGTCGTTCAGCCGTGTGTGCTGCCCAACGGCGATGATATCATGTCACACCCGATGTCGTTCGACCGAGTATGATGTATAAAGGCGGTGATGGCATGTCACGCCCGACGACGTTCGATCGTGTGTGTTGTCCAAAGGCGGTGATGTCATGCCACGCCCAACATCGTTCGACCTTGTGTGCTGTCCAAAGGAGGTGATATTATGCCACGCTCGACGTCGTCCGACCGTGTGTGCTGTCCAAGGGCGGTGATGCATGCCACGCCTAACATTGCTGACCGCTTGTGCTGTCCAAGGGAGGTGATGTCATGCCACGCCCGACGTTGTCGACTGTGCGTGTTGTCCAAGGGCGGTGATGTCATTCCATGCCCGACGTTGTCCGACCGTGCGTGCATTCGAAGGGTGGTGATGTCATGCCATGCCCGATGTCCTTCGACCGTGTGTGCTGCTCAAGGGCGATGATATCATGCCACACCCGACGTCATTCGACCGAGTGTGTTGTCCAAAGGCGGTGATGTCGTGCCACTTGGAACGTCGTTTGACTGTGAGTGCTGCCAAAAGGCAATGATGAAATGCCACTCCCGACGTCGTTCGACCGTGCGTGCAGTCCAAGGGCTGTGATGTAAAGCCACACCCGACGTCATTCGAACGTGTGTGCTGTCCAAAGGCAGTGATGGCATGTCACGCCTGACGTCGTTCGACCGTGTTTGCCGTCCAAGGGCTATTATGGCATGCCACACCAGATATCGCTCGACCGTGTGTGCTGCCCAAAGCGATGATGGCATGCCATACGAAACGTCGTTCGACTGTGTGTGTTGTCCAAAGGCGGTGATGTTATGCCAATCCCGACGTTGTCCGATCGTGTGTACTTTACAAGGGCGGTGATGTCATGCCACGCCCGACGTTGTCCGACCGTATGTGTTGTATAAGGGCGGTGATGGCATGCCACGCCCGACGTTGCCATCCGTCTGTGCTGTCCAAGGGAGATGATGTCATTCCACGCCTGACGTTGCTGACCGTGTGTGCTGTCCAAGGGGGGTGATGTCATTCCAAGCCCGACGTCATTTGATCGTGCGTGCAGTCCAAAGGCAGTGATGTCATGCCACGCCCGATCTCGTTCGACCGTGTGCTGCCCAACGGCGATGATATCATGCCACACCCGACGTCGTTCAACCGAGTGTGTTGTCCAAAGGCGGTGATGTCATGCCACACCCGACATTGCCGACCGTGTGTGCTATCTAAGGGCGGTGATGACATGCCACGCCTGACGTTGCCGACCGTGTGTGCTGTCCAACGGTGGTGATGTCATGCCACACCCGACGTCGTCCAACCGTGCGTGCAGTCCAAGGAGGGTGATGTCATGCCTCGCCGGATGTCGTTTGACTGTGTGTGCTTTCCAAAGACGGTGATGGCATGTCACGGCCGACGTCGTTCGATCGTGTTTGCCGTCCATGGGCTATGATGTCATGCCACACCCGACGTCGTTCGACCGTGTGTGCTGCCCAAAGGCGATGATGTCATGCCACGCCCGACGTAGTCCGATCGTTTGTGCTACCCAAAGGCGATGATGGCATGCCACGCTCGACGTCGTTCGACCGTGTGTGCTGTCCAAAGGTGGTGATATCATGCCACGCCCGATGTCGTTTGACCGTGTGTGCTGTCCAAAGGCGGTGATGTAATGCCACGCCCGACATAGTCCGACCGTGTGTGCTGTCCAAAGGTGGTGATGTCATGCCACGCCCGACGTTGCCGACCATCTATGCTGTCGAAGGGCGGTGATGTCATGCCACGCCCGACGTCATTCGATAGTGTGTGCTGTCCAAGGGCGGTGATAACATGCCACGCCCAACGTCGTTCGACCGTGTGTGCAGTCCAAGGGAGGTGATGTCATGCCACGCTCGATGTCGTTCGACCGTGTGCTGCCCAAAGGCGATGATATCATGCCACACCCGACGTCGTTCAACCGAGTGTGTTGTCAAAAGGCGGTGATGTCATGCCACACCCGACATTGTCGACCGTGTGTGCTGTCCAAGGGCGGTGATGACATGCCACGCCTGACGTTGCCGACCGTGTGTGCTGTCCAACGGTGGTTATGTCATGCCACGCCCGACGTCGTCCAACCGTGCGTGTAGTCCAAGGAGGGTGATTTCATGCCAAACCGGATGTCGTTGGACTGTATGTGCTTTCCAAAGGCGGTGATGGCATGTCACGCCCGACGTTGTTCGATCGTGTTTGCCGTCCATGGGCTATGATGTCATGCCACGCCTGACGTCGTTCGACCGTGTGTGCTGCCCAAAGGCGATGATGTCATGCCACGCCCGACGTAGTCCGACCGTGTGTGCTACCCAAAGGCGATGATGGCATGCCACGCTCGACGTTGTTCGACCGTGTGTGGTGTCCAAAGGCGGTGATGTCAATTCACGCCCGACGTTGTTTGAACGTTTGTGATTTCCAAAGACGGTGATGGAATGTCATGCCCGATGTCGTTCGACCGTGTGTGCTGCCTTAAGTTAATGATGGCATTCCACGCCCGACGTCGTTCGATCGTGTGTGCTGCCCAAGGGCGGTGATGTCGTTCCACGCCCGACGTTGTTTAACCGTGTGTGCTGTCAAAGGTCAGTGATGTCATGCAACTTCCGACGTCGTCAGACCGTGCGTGCAATCCAAGGGTGGTGATGTCATGTCATGCTTGACGTCGTTAGACCGTGTGTGTTGTCCAAGGGCGGTAAAGTCATGCCACAGCCGATCATGCCGACCGTGTGTGCTTTCCAAAGGCGCTGATGTCATGCCATGCCCGACGTTGTTGACCGTGTGTGCTGTCCAAGGGAGGTGATGTCATGCCACGCCTGTCATTATCGACCGTGTGTGCTGTCCAAGGGCGGTGATGTCATGCCACGCCCGACGTTACCGACTGTGTGTCTGTCCAAGGACGGTGATGTCATTACACCCCCGACATTACCGACCGTGTGTGTTGTCCAAAAGCGGTGATGTCATTCCACGCCCGACGTTGCCGACCGTGTGTGTTGTCATAGGGCGGTGATATCATGCCACGCCCGACGTTGCCGACCGTGTGTATTATCCAAGGGCGGTGATGTCATGCCAGGCCAACATTACCGACTGTGTGTGCTGTCCAAGGGCAGTAATGTCATGCCACACCTGATATTGCCGTCCGTGCGAGTTGTCCAAGGGCGGCGATGTTATTCCACGCCCGACATTACCGACCGTGTGTGCTATGCATGGGCGGTGATGTCATGCAACACCCAACGTTGCCAACCGTGTGTGCTGTCCAAGCGGGATGATGTCATGCCATGCCCGACGTCGTCCAACCGTGCGTGTATTCCAAGGGTGGTGATGTAAAGCCGTGCCCAACGTCGTTTGACTGTCTGTGCTTTCAAAAGGCGGTGATGGCATGTCACGCCTGACGTTGTTCGACCGTGTTTGCCGTTCAAGGGCTATGATGGCATGCCACGCCCGACGTCGTTGCACCGTGTGTGCTTCCCAAAGGCGATGATGGCATGCCAAGCCATACGTCATTCTACTGTGTGTGCTATCCAAAGGCGGTGATGTTATGCCACGCCTGACGTAGTCCGACCGTGGTTGCTGCCCAAGGGCGGTTATGTCATGCCACTCCCGATGTGGTCCGACCGTGTGTACTGTCCAAGGGCGGTAATGTCATGCCACGCCCGACGTTGCCGTCCGTGTGTGCTGTCCAAGGGCAGTGATGTCATGCCACTCCCGACGTCGTCCGACCGTGCGTGCAGTCCAAGGGTGGTGATGTCATGCCACGCCCAACGTTGTCCGACCGTGTGTGCTCTACAAGAGAGGTAATGCCATGCCACGACCGACATTGCCGACCGTTTTTGCAGTCCAAGGGTGGTGATTTCATGCCACGCCTGACGTCGTCCGATCGTGCGTGAAGTCCTAGGGAGGTGATATCATGCCACGCCCAACATCGTTCGTCCGTGTTTGCTGCCCAACGACAATGATGGCATCCCAAACCCGACGTCATTCGACCGAGTGTGTTGTCTAAAGGTGGTAATGGCATGTCACCCTCGACGTCGTTCGATCGTGTGTGCTGTCCAAACGCGGTGATGTCATGCCACGCCCGACGTAGTCCAACCGTGTGTGCTGTCCTAGGGCGGTGATGTCATGTGACGCCCGACACGAATGTGTGTGCTGTACAAAGGTGGGGATGGCATGTCACACGCAGCGCTATTCGACCGTGTGTGTTGTCCAAGGGCAGTTATGGCATATCACGCCCGACTTTGCCGACCGTGTGTGCTGTCCAAACGCGGTGATGTCATGCCACGCCCGACGTCGTCCGACCGTGCGAGCAGTCCGAGGGCGATGATGTCATGCCACGCCCGACGTCGTTCGACCGTGTGTGTTGTCCAAGGGCGGTGATGTCATGCCATGCCCGACGTTGTTTGACCGTTTGTGCAGCCCAAAGGCGATGATGGCATGCAACGCCCGACATCGTCCGACCGTGCGTGCAGTCCAAGGGCGGTGATGTCATTCCATGCCAGACGTCGTTCGACCGTGTGTGTTGTACAAGGGTAGTGATGTCATTCCACACCCGACGTAGTCCGACCGTGTGTGCTGTCCAGAGGCGGTGATGACATGTCAAGGCCGACGTCGTTCGACCGTGTGTGTTGTCCAAGGGCAGTGATGGCATATTACGCCCGACGTTGTCGACCGTGTGTACTCTCTAAGGGCGGTGATGGCATGTCACGTGCAACGTCAATCGACCATGCGTGCAGTCCAAGGGTAGTGATGACATGCCACGCCCGACGTGGATCGACCGTATGTGCTGTCCAAGGGAGGTGATGTCATGCCACGTCCGACGTCGTCCGACCCTACGTGCTGTCCAAGGGCAGTGATGGCATGCCACGCCTAACGTTGTCGACCTTGTGTGCTGTCCAAGGGCGGTGATGTCATGCCACGCCCGACGTTACAGTCCGTGTGTGCTGTTCGAGGGCGGTGATGTCATGCCCCGCCCGAGGTCGTCCGACCGTGCGTGTAGTTCAAGGACAGTGATGTCATGCCACGCCCGACGATGTCGTTCGACCGTGTGTGCTTTCCAAGGGCGGTGATGTCATGATACGCCCGACGTTGCCGACAGTGTGTGCTGTCCAAGCGCGGTGATGTCATGCCACGCCCGACGCTCCTGATCGTGTGTGCTGTCCAGCGACGGTGATCTCATGCCACGCCCGACGTCGTCCAACCGTGCGTGAAGTCCAAGGAGGGTGATGTCATTCCATGCCCGACGTTGTTCGACCGTGTGTGCTGTCCAAAGGCGGTGATGTCATGTCAGGCCCGACGTCGTTCGACCGTGTGTGCTGTCCAAAGGCGGTGATGTCATGCCACGCCCGAAGTAGTCCGACCGTGTGTGCTGTCCAAAGGCGGTGATGTCATGCCACGCCCAACGCCGTTCGATCGTGTGTGTTGCCCAACCGCAATGATAACATGCCAAACAAAACGTCGTTCGACCGAGTGTGCTGTCCAAAGGCGGTGATGGCATGTCACACCCGACGTCGTTCGACCGTTCGTGAAGTCCAAGGGCGGTGATGTCATTCCACGCCTGACGTCGTTCGACCGAGTGTGCTGTCCAAAGGCAGTGATGGCATGCCACGCCTAACGTCGTCCGACCGTGCGTGCAGTGCAAGGGCGGTGATGGCATGTCATGCCCAACTTCGTTCGACCATGTGTGCTGTCCAAAGCCGGTGATGTCATGCCACGCCGAACGTCGTTTGACCTTGTGTGCTGCCCAAAGGTGATGATGGAATGCCATGCCCGATGTCGTTGGACCGTGTATGCTGTCCAAAGGCAGTAATTTCATGCCACGCCCAATGTTGCCGACCGAGTGTGCTGTCCAAGGGCGGTGATGTTATGCCACGCCCGACGTCGTCCGACCATGCGTGCATTCCAAGGGAGGTGATATCATGCCACGCCCGACGTTGTTCGATCGTGTGTGTTGCCCAACCGCAATGATAACATGCCAAACAAAACTTCGTTCAACCGAGTGTGCTGTCAAAAGGCGGTGATGGCATGTCACACCCGACGTTGTTCGACCGTGCGTGAAGTCTAAGGGCGGTGATGTCATTCGACGCCTGACGTCGATCGACCGTGTGTGCTGTCCAAGGGACGTGATGTCATCCCACGTCCGACGTCGTCCGACCGTGTGTGCTGTCCAAGGGCGGTGATGGCATGCCACGCCTAACATTGTCGACCTTGTGTGCTGTCTTAAGGCGGTGATGTCATGCCACGCCTGACGTTGCCGTCCGTGTGTGCTGTCCGAGGGCGGTGATATCATGTCACGCCCTAGGACATTCGATCGTGCGTGTAGTCCAAGGACAGCGATGTCATGCCACGCCCGACGTCGTTCGATCGCGTGTGCTGTCCAAGGGCGGTGATGTCATGCCACGCCCAACAATGCCGACCGTGTGTGCTGCCCAACGGCGATGATGGCATGCCACACCCGATGTCGTTTTACTGAGTGTGTTGTCCCAATGCAATGATGGCATGTAACACCCGACGTCAATTGACCGTGTGTGCTGTCCAAAGGCGGTGATGTCATGCCACGCCCAATGTCGTTTGACCGTGTTTGTTGCCCATAGGCGATGATGGAATGCCATGCATGACATCGTTCAACCGTGTGTGCTGTCCATAGGAGGTGATGTCATGCCACGCCCGATATCGTTCGACCGTGTGTGCTTTCCAAGGGCGGTGATGTCATGTTACAGCCGATGTTTCCGACCGTGTGTGCTGTCCAAAGGCGGTGATGTCATTCCACGCCCGACGTTGCCAACCGTGTGTGCTGTCCAAGGGCGGTGATTTCATGCCACGCCGGTCATACCGACCGTGTGTGCTGTCCAAGGGTGGTGATGTCATGCCACGCTCGACGTCGTCGACCGTGCGTGTTGTCCAAGGGCGGTGATGTCATGCCACGCCCAACATTACCGACCGTGTGTTTTGTCCAAGGGCGGTGATGTCATGCCACGCCCGACGTTGCCGACTGTGTGTGTTGTCCAAGGGCGGTGATGTCATGTCACGCCTAACATTACCGACTGTGTGTGCTATCCAAGGGCAGTGATTTTATGTAACACCCGATGTTGCCGTTTGTGTGTGTTGTCCAAGGGCGGTGATGTCATTCCACGCCTTACATTACCGAACGTGTGTGCTGTCCATGGGAGGTGATGTCATGCAACGCCCGACGTTGCCAACCGTGTGTGCTGTCCAAGGGGGATGATGTCAAGCCACGCCTGACGTCGTCCGACTGTGTGTTCTTTCCAAGAGCAATGATGTCATGCCACGCCCGACCTTGCCAACCATGTGTGCGATCCAAGGGCAGTGATGTCATGCCACACCTGATGTCGTCCGACTGTGCATGCGGTCCAAAGGCGGTGATGTCATGCCACGCCCGACGTCATTTGACCGAGTGTGTTTTTCAAGAGCGGTGATGGCATGCCACGCCTAACGTCGTCCGAAAGTGCGTGTAGTGCAAGGGCGGTGATGGCATGTCATTCCCAACTTTGTTTGACCGTGTGTGCTATCCAAAGGCGGTAATGTCATGCCACGCCCAACGTCGTTCGACCGTGTGTGATTACTAAAGGCGGTGATGGCATGTAACGCCTGACGTCGTCCTACCATGTTTGCCGTCAAAGGGCTATGATGGCATGCCACGCGCGACGTCGTTCGACCGTTTATGCTGCCAAAAGGCGATGATGGCATGCCACGTCCAACGTCGTTAGACCGTCTGTGCTGTCAAAAGGCGGTGATGTTATGCAACACCCGACGTAGTTGGACCATGTGTACTGTCCAAGGACGGTGATGTCATGCCAGGCCCGACGACGTCCGACCGTGTGTGCTGTCCAGGGGCATTTATGTCAATCCAAGCCCGACGTTTCCGATCGTGTGTGCTGTCCAAGGGCGGTGATGTCGTGCCATGCCTGACATTGCCGACCGTGTGTGCTGTCCAAGGGCGGTGATATCATGCCACGCCCGACGTCGTTCGACCGTGTGTGTTGTCCAAGGGCGGTGATGGCATGCCACGCCCGACGTTGCCGACCGTGTGTGCTGTCCTAGGGCGGTGATGTCATGGCACACCCGACGTTGCCGACCGTGTGTGCTGTCCAAGGGCGGTGATGTCATGACACGCCCGACGTTGTTCGACCATGTGTACTGTCCAAGGGAGGTGATGTCATGACACACCGAACGTCGTTTGACCGTGTGTCCTGCCCAACAGTGATGATGGCATGCCACACTCGATGTCGTTTTACCGAGTGTGTTGTCCAAAGGCGGTGATGGCATGTCACACACGACGTTGTTCGACCGTGTGTGCTGTCCAAAGGCGGTGATGTCATGCCACGCGCAACATCATTTGACAGTGTGTGCTGCCCATAGGCGGTGATGGATTGCCACGTCCGACGTCGTTCGACCGTGTGAGTTATCCAAAGGCGGTGATGTCATGCCACGCCCGAAGTAGTCCAACCGTATGTGTTGCCCAATGGTGGTGATGTCATGCCACGCCCGACATCATTCGACCGTGTGTGCTGTCCAAGGGCGGTGATGTCAAGCCACGCCCAACGTCGTCCGACAGTGTGTGTAGTCCAAGGGAGGTTATGTCATGCCACAACCGATGTCGTTCAGCCGTGTGTGCTGCTCAACAGCGATGATATCATGTCACACCCGATGTCGTTTGACCGAGTGTGATATATAAAGGCGTTGATGGCATGTCACGCCCGACGTCGTTCGATCGTGTGTGTTGTCCAAAGGCGGTGATGTCATGCCACGCCAACATCATTCGACCTTGTGTGCTGCCCAAAGGAGGTGATATTATGCCACGCTCGACGTCGTCCGATCGTGTGTGCTATCCAAGGGCGGTGATGTCATGCCACGCCCGACGTTGTCTGACCGTCTATGCTGTCCAAGGGCAGTGATGGCATGCCACGCCCTACGTCGTTTGATCGTAAGTGCTGTCCAAAGGCGTTAATGTCATACCACACCCAACGTCGTTCGACCGTGTGTGCTTCCCAAAGGCGATGATGGCATGCCACACCCGACATCATTCGACTGTGTGTGCTGTCTAAGGGCGGTGATGTCATACCACGCCCGACGTCGTCCGACAGTGGGTGCAGTCCAAGGGCGGTGATGTAGATCCACACCTGACATTTTTTGACCGTGTGTGCTGTCCAAAGGCGGTGATAGCATGTCACGCCCGACGTCGTTTGACCATAAGTGCTATTCAATGGCATTGACGTCATGCCACGCCCAACGTCGTTCGATCGTGTGTGATTACTAAAGGCGGTGATGGCATGTAACGCCTGACGTCGTCCGACCATGTTTGCCGTCAAAGGGCTATGATGGCATGCCACACGCGACGTCGTTCGACCGTTTATACTGCCAAAAGGCGATGATGGCATGCCACGTCCAACGTCATTCGACCGTGTGTGCTGTCAAAAGGCGGTGATGTTATGCGACACCCGACGTAGTTAGACCAAGTGTACTGTCCAAGGACGGTGATGTCATGCCAAGCCCGATGACGTCCGACCGTGTGTGCTGTCCAGGGGCATTTATGTCATGCCAAGCCCGACGTTGCCGATCGTGTGTGTTGTCCAAGGGCGGTGATGTCATGCCATGCCTGACATTGCCGACCGTGTGTGCTGTCCAAGGGCGGTGATATCATGCCACGCCCGACGTCGTCTGACCGTGTGTGTTGTCCAAGGGCGGTGATGGCATGCCACGCCCGACGTTGCCGACCGTGTGTGCTGTCCAAGGGCGGTGATGTCATGGCACACCCGACGTTGCCGACCGTGTGTGCTGTCCAAGGGCGGTGATGTCATGACATGCCCGACGTTGTTCGACCGTGTGTACTGTCCAAGGGAGGTGATGTCATGACACGCCGAACGTCGTTTAACCGTGTGTCCTGCCCAACAGTGATGATGGCATGCCACACTCGATGTCGTTTTACCGAGTGTGTTGTCCAAAGGCGGTGATGGCATGTCACACACGACGTTGTTCGACCGTGTGTTGTCCAAAGGCGGTGATGTCATGCCACGCGCAACATCGTTTGACGGTGTGTGCTGCCCATTGGCGTTGATGGATTGCCACGCCCGACGTCATTCGACCGTGTGAGCTGTCCAAAGGCGGTGATGTCATGCCACGCCCGAAGTAGTCCAACCGTATGTGTTGCCCAATGGTGGTGATGTCATGCCACGCCCGACATCATTCGACCGTGTGTGCTGTCCAAGGGCGGTGATGTCAAGCCTCGCCCGACGTCGTCCGACAAGGTGTGCAGTCGAAGGGAGGTTATGTCATGCCACAACCGATGTCGTTCAGCCGCGTGTGCTGCTCAACGGCGATGATATCATGTCACAACCGATGTCGTTTGACCGAGTGTGATGTATAAAGGCGGTGATGGCATGTCACGCCCCACGTCGTTCGATCGTGTGTGTTGTCATAAGGAGGTTATGTTATGCCACGCCCAACATCGTTCGACCTTGTGTGCTCCCCAAAGGAGGTGATATTATGCCACGCCCGATGTCGTCCGACCGTGTGTGCTGTCCAAGGGCGGTGATGTCATGCCACGCCCGACGTTGTCTGACCGTCTATGCTGTCCAAGGGCAGTGATGGCATGCCACGCCCGACGTCGTTTGATCGTAAGTGCTGTCCAAAGGCGGTGATGTCATGCCACGCCCGAAGTAGTCCAACCGTATGTGTTGCCCAATGGCGGTGATGTCATGCCACGCCCAACATCATTCGACCGTGTGTGCTGTCTAAGGGCGGTGATGTCAAGCCACGCCCGACGTCGTGCGAAAGTGTGTGCAGTCCAAGGGAGGTTATGTCATGCCACGCTCGATGTCGTTCAGCCGTGTGTGCTGCCCAACGGCGATGATATCATGTCACACCCGATGTCGTTCGACCGAGTATGATGTATAAAGGCGGTGATGGCATGTCACGCCCGACGACGTTCGATCGTGTGTGTTGTCCAAAGGCGGTGATGTCATGCCACGCCCAACATCGTTCGACCTTGTGTGCTGTCCAAAGGAGGTGATATTATGCCACGCTCGACGTCGTCCGACCGTGTGTGCTGTCCAAGGGCGGTGATGCATGCCACGCCTAACATTGCTGACCGCTTGTGCTGTCCAAGGGAGGTGATGTCATGCCACGCCCGACGTTGTCGACTGTGCGTGTTGTCCAAGGGCGGTGATGTCATTCCATGCCCGACGTTGTCCGACCGTGCGTGCATTCGAAGGGTGGTGATGTCATGCCATGCCCGATGTCCTTCGACCGTGTGTGCTGCTCAAGGGCGATGATATCATGCCACACCCGACGTCATTCGACCGAGTGTGTTGTCCAAAGGCGGTGATGTCGTGCCACTTGGAACGTCGTTTGACTGTGAGTGCTGCCAAAAGGCAATGATGAAATGCCACTCCCGACGTCGTTTGACCGTGCGTGCAGTCCAAGGGCTGTGATGTAAAGCCACACCCGACGTCATTCGAACGTGTGTGCTGTCCAAAGGCAGTGATGGCATGTCACGCCTGACGTCGTTCGACCGTGTTTGCCGTCCAAGGGCTATTATGGCATGCCACACCCGATATCGCTCGACCGTGTGTGCTGCCCAAAGCGATGATGGCATGCCATACGAAACGTCGTTCGACTGTGTGTGTTGTCCAAAGGCGGTGATGTTATGCCAATCCCGACGTTGTCCGATCGTGTGTACTTTACAAGGGCGGTGATGTCATGCCACGCCCGACGTTGTCCGACCGTATGTGTTGTATAAGGGCGGTGATGGCATGCCACGCCCGACGTTGCCATCCGTCTGTGCTGTCCAAGGGAGATGATGTCATTCCACGCCCGACGTTGCTGACCGTGTGTGCTGTCCAAGGGGGGTGATGTCATTCCAAGCCCGACGTCGTTTGATCGTGCGTGCAGTCCAAAGGCAGTGATGTCATGCCACGCCCGATCTCGTTCGACCGTGTGCTGCCCAACGGCGATGATATCATGCCACACCCGACGTCGTTCAACCGAGTGTGTTGTCCAAAGGCGGTGATGTCATGCCACACCCGACATTGCCGACCGTGTGTGCTATCTAAGGGCGGTGATGACATGCCACGCCTGACGTTGCCGACCGTGTGTGCTGTCCAACGGTGGTGATGTCATGCCACACCCGACGTCGTCCAACCGTGCGTGCAGTCCAAGGAGGGTGATGTCATGCCTCGCCGGATGTCGTTGGACTGTGTGTGCTTTCCAAAGACGGTGATGGCATGTCACGGCCGACGTCGTTCGATCGTGTTTGCCGTCCATGGGCTATGATGTCATGCCACACCCGACGTTGTTCGACCGTGTGTGCTGCCCAAAGGCGATGATGTCATGCCACGCCCGACGTAGTCCGATCGTTTGTGCTACCCAAAGGCGATGATGGCATGCCACGCTCGACGTCGTTCGACCGTGTGTGCTGTCCAAAGGCGGTGATATCATGCCACGCCCGATGTCGTTTGACCGTGTGTGCTGTCCAAAGGCGGTGATGTAATGCCACGCCCGACATAGTCCGACCGTGTGTGCTGTCCAAAGGTGGTGATGTCATGCCACGCCCGACGTTGCCGACCATCTATGCTGTCGAAGGGCGGTGATGTCATGCCACGCCCGACGTCATTCGATAGTGTGTGCTGTCCAAGGGCGGTGATAACATGCCACGCCCAACGTCGTTCGACCGTGTGTGCAGTCCAAGGGAGGTGATGTCATGCCACGCTCGATGTCGTTCGACCGTGTGCTGCCCAAAGGCGATGATATCATGCCACACCCGACGTCGTTCAACCGAGTGTGTTGTCAAAAGGCGGTGATGTCATGCCACACCCGACATTGTCGACCGTGTGTGCTGTCCAAGGGCGGTGATGACATGCCACGCCTGACGTTGCCGACCGTGTGTGCTGTCCAACGGTGGTTATGTCATGCCACGCCCGACGTCGTCCAACCGTGCGTGTAGTCCAAGGAGGGTGATTTCATGCCAAACCGGATGTCGTTGGACTGTATGTGCTTTCCAAAGGCGGTGATGGCATGTCACGCCCGACGTTGTTCGATCGTGTTTGCCGTCCATGGGCTATGATGTCATGCCACGCCTGACGTCGTTCGACCGTGTGTGCTGCCCAAAGGCGATGATGTCATGCCACGCCCGACGTAGTCCGACCGTGTGTGCTACCCAAAGGCGATGATGGCATGCCACGCTCGACGTTGTTCGACCGTGTGTGGTGTCCAAAGGCGGTGATGTCAATTCACGCCCGACGTTGTTTGAACGTTTGTGATTTCCAAAGACGGTGATGGAATGTCATGCCCGATGTCGTTCGACCGTGTGTGCTGCCTTAAGTTAATGATGGCATTCCACGCCCGACGTCGTTCGATCGTGTGTGCTGCCCAAGGGCGGTGATGTCGTTCCACGCCCGACGTTGTTTAACCGTGTGTGCTGTCAAAGGTCAGTGATGTCATGCAACTCCCGACGTCGTCAGACCGTGCGTGCAATCCAAGGGTGGTGATGTCATGTCATGCTTGACGTCGTTAGACCGTGTGTGTTGTCCAAGGGCGGTAAAGTCATGCCACAGCCGATCATGCCGACCGTGTGTGCTTTCCAAAGGCGCTGATGTCATGCCATGCCCGACGTTGTTGACCGTGTGTGCTGTCCAAGGGAGGTGATGTCATGCCACGCCTGTCATTATCGACCGTGTGTGCTGTCCAAGGGCGGTGATGTCATGCCACGCCCGACGTTACCGACTGTGTGTCTGTCCAAGGACGGTGATGTCATTACACCCCCGACATTACCGACCGTGTGTGTTGTCCAAAAGCGGTGATGTCATTCCACGCCCGACGTTGCCGACCGTGTGTGTTGTCATAGGGCGGTGATATCATGCCACGCCCGACGTTGCCGACCGTGTGTATTATCCAAGGGCGGTGATGTAATGCCAGGCCAACATTACCGACTGTGTGTGCTGTCCAAGGGCAGTAATGTCATGCCACACCTGATATTGCCGTCCGTGCGAGTTGTCCAACGGCGGCGATGTTATTCCACGCCCGACATTACCGACCGTGTGTGCTATGCATGGGCGGTGATGTCATGCAACACCCAACGTTGCCAACCGTGTGTGCTGTCCAAGCGGGATGATGTCATGCCATGCCCGACGTCGTCCAACCGTGCGTGTATTCCAAGGGTGGTGATGTAAAGCCGTGCCCAACGTCGTTTGACTGTCTGTGCTTTCAAAAGGCGGTGATGGCATGTCACGCCTGACGTTGTTCGACCGTGTTTGCCGTTCAAGGGCTATGATGGCATGCCACGCCCGACGTCGTTGCACCGTGTGTGCTTCCCAAAGGCGATGATGGCATGCCAAGCCATACGTCATTCTACTGTGTGTGCTATCCAAAGGCGGTGATGTTATGCCACGCCTGACGTAGTCCGACCGTGGTTGCTGCCCAAGGGCGGTTATGTCATGCCACTCCCGATGTGGTCCGACCGTGTGTACTGTCCAAGGGCGGTAATGTCATGCCACGCCCGACGTTGCCGTCCGTGTGTGCTGTCCAAGGGCAGTGATGTCATGCCACTCCCGACGTCGTCCGACCGTGCGTGCAGTCCAAGGGTGGTGATGTCATGCCACGCCCAACGTTGTCCGACCGTGTGTGCTCTACAAGAGAGGTAATGCCATGCCACGACCGACATTGCCGACCGTTTTTGCAGTCCAAGGGTGGTGATTTCATGCCACGCCTGACGTCGTCCGATCGTGCGTGAAGTCCTAGGGAGGTGATATCATGCCACGCCCAACATCGTTCGTCCGTGTTTGCTGCCCAACGACAATGATGGCATCCCAAACCCGACGTCATTCGACCGAGTGTGTTGTCTAAAGGTGGTAATGGCATGTCACCCTCGACGTCGTTCGATCGTGTGTGCTGTCCAAACGCGGTGATGTCATGCCACGCCCGACGTAGTCCAACCGTGTGTGCTGTCCTAGGGCGGTGATGTCATGTGACGCCCGACACGAATGTGTGTGCTGTACAAAGGTGGGGATGGCATGTCACACGCGGCGCTATTCGACCGTGTGTGTTGTCCAAGGGCAGTTATGGCATATCACGCCCGACTTTGCCGACCGTGTGTGCTGTCCAAACGCGGTGATGTCATGCCACGCCCGACGTCGTCCGACCGTGCGAGCAGTCCGAGGGCGATGATGTCATGCCACGCCCGACGTCGTTCGACCGTGTGTGTTGTCCAAGGGCGGTGATGTCATGCCATGCCCGACGTTGTTTGACCGTTTGTGCAGCCCAAAGGCGATGATGGCATGCAACGCCCGACATCGTCCGACCGTGCGTGCAGTCCAAGGGCGGTGATGTCATTCCATGCCAGACGTCGTTCGACCGTGTGTGTTGTACAAGGGTAGTGATGTCATTCCACACCCGACGTAGTCCGACCGTGTGTGCTGTCCAGAGGCGGTGATGACATGTCAAGGCCGACGTCGTTCGACCGTGTGTGTTGTCCAAGGGCAGTGATGGCATATTACGCCCGACGTTGTCGACCGTGTGTACTCTCTAAGGGCGGTGATGGCATGTCACGTGCAACGTCAATCGACCATGCGTGCAGTCCAAGGGTAGTGATGACATGCCACGCCCGACGTGGATCGACCGTATGTGCTGTCCAAGGGAGGTGATGTCATGCCACGTCCGACGTCGTCCGACCCTACGTGCTGTCCAAGGGCAGTGATGGCATGCCACGCCTAACGTTGTCGACCTTGTGTGCTGTCCAAGGGCGGTGATGTCATGCCACGCCCGACGTTACAGTCCGTGTGTGCTGTTCGAGGGCGGTGATGTCATGCCCCGCCCGAGGTCGTCCGACCGTGCGTGTAGTTCAAGGACAGTGATGTCATGCCACGCCCGACGATGTCGTTCGACCGTGTGTGCTTTCCAAGGGCGGTGATGTCATGATACGCCCGACGTTGCCGACAGTGTGTGCTGTCCAAGCGCGGTGATGTCATGCCACGCCCGACGCTCCTGATCGTGTGTGCTGTCCAGCGACGGTGATCTCATGCCACGCCCGACGTCGTCCAACCGTGCGTGAAGTCCAAGGAGGGTGATGTCATTCCATGCCCGACGTTGTTCGACCGTGTGTGCTGTCCAAAGGCGGTGATGTCATGTCAGGCCCGACGTCGTTCGACCGTGTGTGCTGTCCAAAGGCGGTGATGTCATGCCACGCCCGAAGTAGTCCGACCGTGTGTGCTGTCCAAAGGCGGTGATGTCATGCCACGCCCAACGCCGTTCGATCGTGTGTGTTGCCCAACCGCAATGATAACATGCCAAACAAAACGTCATTCGACCGAGTGTGCTGTCCAAAGGCGGTGATGGCATGTCACACCCGACGTCGTTCGACCGTTCATGAAGTCCAAGGGCGGTGATGTCATTCCACGCCTGACGTCGTTCGACCGAGTGTGCTGTCCAAAGGCAGTGATGGCATGCCACGCCTAACGTCGTCCGACCGTGCGTGCAGTGCAAGGGCGGTGATGGCATGTCATGCCCAACTTCGTTCGACCATGTGTGCTGTCCAAAGCCGGTGATGTCATGCCACGCCGAACGTCGTTTGACCTTGTGTGCTGCCCAAAGGTGATGATGGAATGCCATGCCCGATGTCATTGGACCGTGTGTGCTGTCCAAAGGCAGTAATTTCATGCCACGCCCAATGTTGCCGACCGAGTGTGCTGTCCAAGGGCGGTGATGTTATGCCACGCCCGACGTCGTCCGACCATGCGTGCATTCCAAGGGAGGTGATATCATGCCACGCCCGACGTTGTTCGATCGTGTGTGTTGCCCAACCGCAATGATAACATGCCAAACAAAACTTCGTTCAACCGAGTGTGCTGTCAAAAGGCGGTGATGGCATGTCACACCCGACGTCGTTCGACCGTGCGTGAAGTCTAAGGGCGGTGATGTCATTCGATGCCTGACGTCGATCGACCGTGTGTGCTGTCCAAGGGACGTGATGTCATCCCACGTCCGACGTCGTCCGACCGTGTGTGCTGTCCAAGGGCGGTGATGGCATGCCACGCCTAACATTGTCGACCTTGTGTGCTGTCTTAAGGCGGTGATGTCATGCCACGCCTGACGTTGCCGTCCGTGTGTGCTGTCCGAGGGCGGTGATATCATGTCACGCCCTAGGACATTCGATCGTGCGTGTAGTCCAAGGACAGCGATGTCATGCCACGCCCGACGTCGTTCGATCGCTAGTGCTGTCCAAGGGCGGTGATGTCATGCCACGCCCAACAATGCCGACCGTGTGTGCTGCCCAACGGCGATGATGGCATGCCACACCCGATGTCGTTTTACTGAGTGTGTTGTCCCAATGCAATGATGGCATGTAACACCCGACGTCAATTGACCGTGTGTGCTGTCCAAAGGCGGTGATGTCATGCCACGCCCAATGTCGTTTGACCGTGTTTGTTGCCCATAGGCGATGATGGAATGCCATGCATGACATCGTTCAACCGTGTGTGCTGTCCATAGGAGGTGATGTCATGCCACGCCCGATATCGTTCGACCGTGTGTGCTTTCCAAGGGCGGTGATGTCATGTTACAGCCGATGTTTCCGACCGTGTGTGCTGTCCAAAGGCGGTGATGTCATTCCACGCCCGACGTTGCCAACCGTGTGTGCTGTCCAAGGGCGGTGATTTCATGCCACGCCGGTCATACCGACCGTGTGTGCTGTCCAAGGGTGGTGATGTCATGCCACGCTCGACGTCGTCGACCGTGCGTGTTGTCCAAGGGCGGTGATGTCATGCCACGCCCAACATTACCGACCGTGTGTTTTGTCCAAGGGCGGTGATGTCATGCCACGCCCGACGTTGCCGACTGTGTGTGTTGTCCAAGGGCGGTGATGTCATGTCACGCCTAACATTACCGACTGTGTGTGCTATCCAAGGGCAGTGATTTTATGTAACACCCGATGTTGCCGTTTGTGTGTGTTGTCCAAGGGCGGTGATGTCATTCCACGCCTTACATTACCGAACGTGTGTGCTGTCCATGGGAGGTGATGTCATGCAACGCCCGACGTTGCCAACCGTGTGTGCTGTCCAAGGGGGATGATGTCAAGCCACGCCTGACGTCGTCCGACTGTGTGTTCTTTCCAAGAGCAATGATGTCATGCCACGCCCGACCTTGCCAACCATGTGTGCGATCCAAGGGCAGTGATGTCATGCCACACCTGATGTCGTCCGACTGTGCATGCGGTCCAAAGGCGGTGATGTCATGCCACGCCCGACGTCATTTGACCGAGTGTGTTTTTCAAGAGCGGTGATGGCATGCCACGCCTAACGTCGTCCGAAAGTGCGTGTAGTGCAAGGGCGGTGATGGCATGTCATTCCCAACTTTGTTTGACCGTGTGTGCTATCCAAAGGCGGTAATGTCATGCCACGCCCAACGTCGTTTGACCGTGTGTGCTGCCCAAAGGCGATGATGGAATGCCATGCCCGATGTCGTTCGACTGTGTGTGCTGTCCAAAGGCGGTGATTTCATTCCACGCCCGACGTTGCTGACCGAGTGTGCTGTCCAAGGGCGGTGATGTTATGCCACGCCTGACGTCGTCCGACCATGTGTGCATTTCAAGGGATGTGATATCATGCCACGCCCGACGTCGTTCGATCGTGTGTGCTGCCCAACCGCAATGATGAAATGCCACACCAAACGTCGTTCGACCGAGTGTGCTATCCAAAGGGGGTGATGGCATGTCACGCCCGACGTCGTTCGACCGTGCGTGCAGTCCAAGGGCGGTGATGTCATGCCACACCCGACGTTCCCATCCGTTTGTGCTGTCCAAGGGCGATGATGTCATGCCACGCCCGACGTTGTCGACCGTGTGTGTGTCCAAGGAGGGTGATGTCATGCCAAGCCCGACGTCGTCCGATCGTGTGTACAGTCCAAGGGAGATGATGTCATACCATGCCCGACGTCATTCGACCGTGCGTGCTGTCCAAGGGAGGTGATAACATGCCACGCTTGACGTCGTCTGACCGTGTGTGCAGTCCAAGGGAGGTAATGTCATGCCACACCCGATGTTGTTCTACCGTGTGTGCGGCCCAACAGCGATTATATCATGCCACACCCGACGTCGTTCGACCGTGTGTGCTGCCCAAAGGTGATGATGGAATGCCACGCCCGACGTCATTCGACTGTGTGTGTTGTCCAAAGGAGGTGATGTCATGCCACGCCCGACGTAGTCCGACCGTGTGTGCTGCCCAAGGGCGGTGATGTCATTCCACGCCCGACGTCGTTCGACCGTGTGTGCTGTCAAAGGGCGGTGATGTCATGCCACGCCCGACATTGTTCCACCGTGATTGCTGCCCAAAGGCGATGATGGCATGCCTCGCCCGACGTCATTCGACCGTGTGTGCTATCCAAGGGCGGTAATGTCATACCACGCCCGACGTCGTCCGACCATGCGTACAGTCCAAGGGCGGTGATATGAAGCCACACCCGACATCGTTTGACCGTGTGTGCTGTTCAAAGGCGGTGATGGCATGTCATGCCTGACGTCGTCTAACCGTGTTTTCCGTCCAAGGGCTATGATGGCATGTCACGCCCGACGTTGTTCAACCGTGTGTGCTGCCCGAAGGCGATGATGGCATGCCATGCCTAACGCCGTTCGACCGTGTGTGCTGTCCAAAGACGGTGATGTTATGCCACGCCGGACGTAGTCCGACCGTGTGTACTTTCCAAGGGCAGTGATGTCGTGCCATGCCGGACGTCGTCCGACCGTGTGTGCTGTCCAAGGGCAGTGATTTCATGCCACGCCTGACGTCGTCCGACCGTGGGTGTAGTCCAAGGGCTGTGATGTGATGCCACGCCAAACTTCATTTGACCGTGTGTGCTGTTTAAGGGCGGTAATGTCATGCCACGCCCGATGTCGTTCAACCGAGTGTGCTGTCCAAAGGCGGTGATGGCATGTCACGCCCAACATCGTTCGATTGTGTGTGCTGCCTATAGGCGGTGATATCGTGCCACGCCCAACGTCATTTGACCATGTGTGCTGCCCAAAGGCGATGATGAAATGCCACGCCCGACATCGTTTGACCGTGTGTGCTGTCCAAAGGCGGTGATGTCATGCAACACCTGATGTAGCCTGACGTAGTCCGACCGTGTGTAATGTCCAAGGGCAGTGATGTCATGCCATGCCCGTCGTTGCCGACCTAGTCCGACCGTGTGTGCTATGCAAAGGCTGTTATGGCATGTCATGCCCGACTTCATATGACCGTGTGTGTTGTCCAAAAGCGATGATGTCATGCCTTGCCCAATGTCGTTCGACTGTGTGTGCTGCCCAAAGGCGATGATGGCATGCCACGCCCGACGTCATTCAACCGTGTGTGTTGTCCAAGGGCAGTGATGTCATGCCACGCCTGACGTCGTCTGACTGTGTGCTGTCCAAGGGCGGTGATGGCATGCCATGCCTGACGTTGCGAACCGTGTGTGATGTCCAAGGGCGGTGATGTCATGCCACGCCTGACGTCATTCGACCGCGTGTGCAGTCCAAGGGGGGTGATGTCATGCCATACTCGACATCGTTCGACCGTGTTTGCTGTACAAAGGCGGTGATGTCATGCCACACCCGACGTCGTTTGACCGTTTGTGCTGCCCAAAGGCGATGATGCCATGCCACGCCCGACGTCGTTCGACCATGTGTGCTGGCCAAGGGCGGTGATTTCATGCCACGCCCGACGTCGTTTGACCGTGAATGCTGCCCAAAGGCGATGATGGCATGCCACCTCCGACGTCGTTCGACCGTGTGTGCTTTCCAAGGGCAGTGATGTCATGCCACGCCCGACGTCGTTCAACTGTATGTGTTGTCCAAAGGCGGAAATGGCATGCCACGCCCGACGTTTCTGACCGTGTGTGATGTCCAAGGGCGGTGATGTCATGCCATGTTGCCGACCGTCTGTGCTGTCCTAGTGCGGGGATGTCATGCCATGCACGATGTTGCCGTCGGTATGTTCTTTCCTAGTGCGGTGACGTCATGCCATGCCCGACGTAGTTCGACCATCCGTGTAGTCCAAAGGCGGAAATGGCATGCCACGCCCGACGTTTCTGACCGTGTGTGATGTCCAAGGGCGGTGATGTCATGCCATGTTGCCGACCGTGTGTGCTGTCCTAGTGCGGGGATGTCATGCCATGCACGATGTTGCCGTCGGTATGTTCTTTCCTAGTGCGGTGACGTCATGCCATGCCCGACGTAGTTCGACCATCCGTGTAGTCCAAAGGTGGTGATGTCATGCCACGCTCGACATCGTTCGGCCGTGTGTGCTGTATAAGGGCGGTGATGTCATGCCATGCCCAACGTCGTTCAACCTTCGTGCAGTCCAAAGGCGGTGATGTCATGCCACGCTCGACGTCGTTCGGCCGTGTGTGCTGTACAAGTGCGGTGATGTCATGCCACGCCCGACGTCGTCTGACTGTATGTGCTGTCCAAGGGCGGTGATAGCATGCCATGCCCGACGTTTCCGACCGTGTGTGATGTCCAAGGGCGGTGATGTCATGCCACGCCCGATGTTGCTGTCCGTGTGTGCTTTCTAGTGCGGTGATGTCATGCCATGCCTGATGTCGTTCGACCGTGCGTGCAGTCCAAAGGTGGTGATGTCATGCCACACTCGACGTCGTTCGGCCGTGTGTGCTGTACAAGGGCGGTGATGTCTTGCCACGCCCGACGTCATTTGACCGTTTGTGCTACCCAAAGGCGATGATGACATGCCACGCCTAACGTCGTTCAAAAATGTATGCTGTCCAAGGGCGATGTTATCATGCCACGAACGACGTCGTTTGATTGTGTGTGCTGCCTAAAGGCGATGATGGCATGCCACGCCCAATGTCATCCGACCGTGTGTGCTGTCCAAGGGCGGTGATAGCATGCCACGCCCGACGTCGTCCAACTGTGTGTGCTGTCTAAGGGCGGTGATGTCATGCCACGCTTGACGTTGCCAATCGTGTGTGTTGTCCAATAGCGGTGATGTCATGCCACGCCCGACTTCGTCCGACAGTGCGTGCAGTACAAGGGCGGTGATGTCAAGCCACACTTGACGTCGTTCGAATGTGTGTGCTGTCCAAAGGCGGTGTGGGAATGTTACGCCTGACGTCGTTCGTCCGTGTTTGCCGTCCAAGGGCTATGATGGCATGTCACGCCTGACGTTGTTCGACCGTGTGTGCTATCCAAAGGCGGTGATGTTATGCCGCGCCCGACGTAGTTCGACCGTGCGTGCTGCCCAAGGGCGGTGATGTGTTGCCACTGCCAACGTCATCTGACCGTGTGTACTGTCCAAGGGCGGTGATGTCATGCCACGCCCGACGTTGCCGACCGTGTGTGCTGTCCAAGGGCGGTGATGTCATGCCATGCCCGACGTCGTCCAACCGTGCGTGCAGTCCAAGGAGGGCGATGTCAAGCCAAACCTGACGTCGTTGGAATGTGTGTGCTTTGCAAAGGCGGTGATGGCATGTCACGCCCGACGTCGTTCGATCGTGTTTGCCGTCCAAGGGCTATGATGTTAGCCCACGCCCGACGTTGCCGACCGTGTGTGCTGTCCAAGGGCGGTGATGTCATGCCACTCCCGACATTACCGACCCTGTATGCTATCCAAGGGGGGTGATGTCATGCCACGCCCGACGTTGCCGACCGTGTGTGCTGTCCAAGGGGGGTGATGTCATGCCACGCCCGACGTCGTCCAACCATGCGTGCTGTCCAAAGGCAGTGATGGCATGTCAGGCCCTACGTCGTTCGACCGTGGGTGCTGCCCAAAAGTGATGATGGCATGCCACGCCCGACGTCGTTCCACTGTGTGTGTTGTCCAAGGGTGGTGATGTCATGCCACACCCAACGTTGCGCATCGTGTGTGCTGCCAAAGGGCGTGATGTCATGCAACGCCTGACGTTGTCCAACTGTGTGTGCTGTCCATTGTTGGTGTTGGCATGCCACACCCGACAATGCCGACCATGTGTGTTGTCCAAGGGCGGTGATGGCATATCACACCCGACGTTGCTGACCGTTTGTGCTGTCCACGGGCGTTGATGTCATGCCACGCCCGACGTCATTCGACCGTGTGTGCTGTCCAAGGGCGGTGATGTCATGCCATGCCCGACGTTGTCTGACCGTCTATGCTGTTCAAGGGCGGTGATGGCATGCCACGCCCGACGTCATTCGACTGTGTGTGCTGTCTAAGGGCGGTGATGTCATACCACGCCCGACGTCGTCCGACCGTGCGTGCAATCCATGGGCGGTGATGTAGATCCACACCCGACATTTTTCGACCATGTGCTCTGTCCAAAGGCGGTGATAGCATGTCACGCCCGACCTCGTTTGACCATAAGTGCTATTCAAAGGCGTTTACATCATGCCACGCCCAACGTGGTTCGACCGTGTGTGATTACCAAAGGCGGTGATGGCATGTAACGCCTGACGTCGTCTGACCATGTTTGTCGTCAAAGGGCTATGATGGCATGCCACGCGCGACGTCGTTCGACCGTTTATGCTGCCAAAAGGCGATGATGTTATGCCACACCCGACATAGTTAGACCGTGTGTGTTGTCAAAAGGCAGTGATGTTATGCCACACCCGACATAGTTAGACCGTGTGTACTGTCCAAGGACGGTGATGTCATGCCAAGCCCGACGACGTCCGACCGTGTGTGTTGTCCAAGGGCGGTGATGACATGCCACGCCTGACGTTGCCGACCGTGTCTGCTGTCCAAGGGCGGTGATGTCATGGCACCCCCGACGTTGCCGACCGTGTGTGCTGTCCAAGGTCGGTGATGTCATAACACGCCCGACGTTGTTCGACCGTGTGTACTGTCCAAGGGAGGTGATATCATGACATGCCGAATGTCGTTCGACCGTGTGTCCTGCCCAACAGTGATGATGGCATGCCACACTCGATGTCGTTTTACCGAGTGTGTTGTCTAAAGGCGGTGATGGCATGTCACACACGACGTTGTTCGACCGTGTGTGCTGTCCAAAGGCTGTGATGTCATGCAACGCCCAACGTCGTTTGACGGTAAATGCTGCCCATTGGCGGTGATGGATTGCCACGCCTGACGTCGTTCGACCGTGTGAGCTGTCCAAAGGCGTTGATGTCATGCCACGCTCAAAGTAGTCCAACCGTATGTGTTGCCCAATGGCGGTGATTTCATGCCACGCCCGACATCATTCGACCGTTTGTGCTGTCCAAGGGCGGTGATGTCAAGCCACGCCCAACGTCATTCGACAGTGTGTGCAGTCCAAGGGAGGTAATGTCATGCCACGCCTGATGTCGTTTAGCCGTGTGTGCTGCCCAACGGCGATGATATCATATCACACTCGATGTCGTTCGACCGAGTGTGATGTCCAAAGGCGGTGATGGCATGTCACGCCCGACGTCGTTCGATCGTGTGTGCTGTCCAAAGGCGGTGATGTCATGCCACGCCCAACATCGTTCGACCTTGTATGCTATCCAAAGGAGGTGATATTATGCCACGCCCGACGTCGTCCGACCGTGTGTGCTGTCCAAGGGCGGTGATGCATGTCAGGCCTGACATTGCCGACCGTGTGTGCTGTCCAAGGGAGGTGATGTCATGCCACGCCCGACGTTGTCGACTGTGTTTGCTGTCCAAGGGCGGTGATGTCATTCCATGCCCGACGTTGTCTGACCGTGCGTGCATTCGAAGGGTGGTGATGTCATGACACGCCTGATGTCATTCGACCGTGTATGCTATCCAAGGGTGGTGATGTCATGCCACGCCCGACGTCTTCCTATCGTTTGTGCTGTCCAAGGGAGGTGATGTCATGCCATGCCCGATGTCCTTCGACCGTGTGTTCTGCCCAAGGGCGATGATATCATGCCACACCCGACGTCGTTCGACCGAGTGTGCTGTCTAAAGGCGGTAATGTTGTGCCACTTGCAACGTCGTTTGACTGTGAGTGCTGCCCAAAGGCAATGATGGAATGCCATGCCCGACGTCGTTCGACCGTGCGTGCAGTCCATGGGCGGTGATGTAAAGCCACACCCGACGTCATTCGACCGTGTGTGCTGTCCAAAGGCGGTGATGGCATGTCACGCCTGACGTCATCTGACCGTGTTTGCCATCCAAGGGCTATTAAGGCATGCCACACCCGATGTCGTTCGACCATGTGTGTTGCCCAAAGCGATGATGGCATGCCATGCGAAACATCGTTCGACCGTGTGTGTTGTCCAAAGGCGGTGATGTTACGCCAATCCCGACGTTGTCTGACCATTTGTACTTTACAAGGGCGATGATGTCATGCCACGCCCGACTTTTTTCGACCGTGTGTGCTGTATAAGGGCGGTGATGGCATGCCACGCCCGACGTTGCCGTCCGTCTGTGCTGTCCAAGGGAGATGATGTCATGCCACGCCCGACGTTGCCGACCATGTGTGTTGTCCAAGGGGGGTGATGTCATTTTAAGCATGACGTCGTCCGATCGTGCGTGCAGTCCAAGGGGGGTGATTTCATGCCACGCCCGACGTTATTCGACAGTGTGTGCTGTCCAAGGGCGGTGATAACATGCCACGCCCGATGTCGTTCGACCATGTGTGCAGTCCAAGAGAGGTGATGTCATGCCACGCTCGATGTCGTTCGACCGTGTGCTGCCCAACGGCGATGATATCATGCCACACCCGACGTTGTTCGACCGAGTGTGTTGTCCAAAGGCGGTGATGTCATGCCACACCCGACATAGCCGACCGTGTGTGCTGTCCAAGGGCGGTGATGACATGCCACGCCTGACGTTGCCGATCGTGTGTGCTGTCAAATGGCGGTGATGTCATGCCACGCCCGAGGTTGTCCAACCGTGCGTGCAGTCCAAGGAGGGTGATGTCATGCCACGCGGGATGTCGTTGGACTGTGTGTGCTTTCCAAAGGCGGTAATGGCATGTCACGCCCAACATCGTTCGATCGTGTTTGCCGTCCATGGGCTATGATGTCATGCCACGCCCGACGTCGTTCGACCGTGTGTGCTGCCCAAAGGCGATGAAGTCATGCCACGCTCGACGTAGTTCGACTGTGTGTGCTGCCCAAAGGCGATGATGGCATGCCACGCTCGACGTTGTTTAACCGTGTGTGGTGTCCAAAGGCGGTGATGGATTGCCACGCCCGATGTCGTTCGACCGTGTGAGTTATCCAAAGGCGGTGAAGTCATGCCACGCCCGAAGTAGTCCAACCGTATGTGTTGCCCAATGGTGGTGATGTCATGCCTTGCCCGACATCATTCGACCGTGTGTGCTGTCCAAGGGCGGTGATGTCAAGCCACGCCCGACGTCGTCCGACAGTGTGTGCAGTCCAAGGGCGGTTATGTCATGCCACAACCGATGTCGTTCAGCCGTGTGTGCTGCTCAACGGCGATGATATCATGTCACACCCGATGTCGTTTGACCGAGTGTGATGTATAAAGGCGGTGATGGCATTCACGCCCGATGTCGTTCGATCGTGTGTGTTGTCCAAAGGCGGTGATGTCATGCCACGCCCAACATCGTTCGACCTTGTGTGCTGCCCAAAGGAGGTGATATTATGCCACGCCCGACGTCGTCCGATCGTGTGTGCTATCCAAGGGCGGTGATGTCATGCCACGCCCGACGTTGTCTGACCGTCTATGCTGTCCAAGGGCAGTGATGGTATGCCACGCCCGATGTCGTTTGATCGTAAGTGCTGTCCAAAGGCGTTAATGTCATACCACGCCCAACGTCGTTCGACCGTGTGTGCTTCCCAAAGGCGATGATGGCATGCCACACCCGACATCATTCGACTTTGTGTGCTGTCTAAGGGCGGTGATGTCATACCACGCCCGACGTCGTTCGACCGTGTGTGCAGTCCAAGGGCGGTGATGTAGATCCACACCCGACATTTTTCGACCGTGTGTGCTGATTAAAGGCGGTGATAGCATGTCACGCCCGACGTCGTTTGACCATAAGTGCTATTCAATGGCGTTGACGTCATGCCACGCCCAACGTCGTTCGATCGTGTGTGATTACTAAAGGCGGTGATGGCATGTAACGCCTGACGTCGTCCGACCATGTTTGCTGTCAAAGGGCTATGATGGCATGCCACACGCGATGTCGTTTGACCATGTGTGCAGTCCAAGGGAGGTGATGTCATGCCACGCTCGATGTCGTTCGACCGTGTGCTGCCCAACGGCAATGATATCATGCCACACCCGACGTCGTTCGACCGAGTGTGTTGTCCAAAGGTGGTGATGCCATGCCACACCCGACATTGCCGACCGTGTGTGCTGTCCAAGGGCGGTGATTACATGCCACGCCTGACGTTGCCGATCGTGTGTGCTGTTCAACGGCGGTGATGTCATTCCACGCCTGAGGTTGTCCAACCGTGCGTGCAGTCCAAGGGGGGTGATGTCATGCCACGCCGGATGTTGTTGGACAGTGTGTGCTTTCCAAAGGCGGTAATGGCATGTCACGCCCAACATCGTTCGATCGTGTTTGCCGTCCATGGGCTATGATGTCATGCCACGCCCGACGTCGTTCGACCGTGTGTGCTGCCCAAAGGCGATGATGTCATGCCATGCCCGACGTAGTTCGACCGTGTGTGCTGCCCAAAGGCGATGATGGCATGCCACGCTCGACGTTGTTTAACCGTGTGTGGTGTCCAAAGGCGGTGATGTCATTCCATGCCCGACGTAGTCCGACCGTGTGTGTTGTCCAAATGTGGTGATGGCACGTGACGCCCGACGTCGTTCGACCGTGTGTGCTGTCCAAAGGTGGTGATGTCATGCCACGCCCGACGTCGTTCGACCGTGTGTGCTGTCCAAAGGCGGTGATGTCATGCCACGCCCGACGTAGTCCGACCGTATGTGCTGTCCAAAGGCGGTGATGTCATGCCACGCCCGACGTTGCCGACCATCTGTGCTGTCGAAGGGCGGTGATGTCATGCCACGCCCGACGTCCTCCAACCGTGCGTGTAGTACAAGGGCGGTGATTTCAATTCACGCTTAACATTGTTTGAACGTGTGTGCTTTCCAAAGACGGTGATGGCATGTAATGCCCGATGTCGTTCGACCGTGTGTGCTGCCTTAAGTTAATGATGGCATGCCACGCCCGACGTCGTTCGATCGTGTGTGCTGCCCAAGGGCGGTGATGTCATGCCACTCCCGACGTCGTCCGACCGTGTGTACTGTCCAAGGGCGGTGATGTCGTGCCACGACCGACGTTGTTTGACCGTGTGTGCTGTCAAAGGGCAGTGATGTCATGCAACTCCCGACGTCGTCAGACCGTGCGTGCAATCCAAGGGTGGTGATGTCATGTCATGCCTGACGTCGTCAGACCTTGTGTGTTGTCCAAGGGCGGTAATGTCTTGCCACAGCCGATGTTGCCAACCGTGTGTGCTGTCCAAGGGCACTGATGTAATGCCACATCCGACGTTGTTGACCGTGTGTGCTGTCCAAGGGCGGTGATGTCATGCAACGCCTGTCATTACCGACCACGTGTGCTGTCCAAGGGCGGTGATGTCATGCCACGCCTGACGTTATCGACCGTGTGTGCTGTCCAAGGACGGTGATGTCATTACACGCTCGACATTACCGACCGTGTGTGTTGTCCAAAGGCGGTGATGTCATGCCACGCCCGACGTTGCCGACCGTGTGTGCTGTCATAGGGCGGTGATGTCATGCCACGCCTGACGTTGCTGACCGTGTATGTTGTCCAAGGGCGGTGATGTCATGCTAGGCCAACATTACCGACTGTGTGTGCTGTCCAAGGGCAGTAATGTCATGCCACACCCAACATTGCCGTCCGTGTGTGTTGTCCAAGGGCGGCGATGTCATTCCACGCCTGACATTATCGACCGTGTGTGCTATCCATGGGCGGTGATGTCATGCAACGTCCGACGTTGGCAACCGTATGTGCTGTCCAAGGGGGATGATGTCATGCCACGCCCGACGTCGTCCAACCGTGTGTGTATTCCAAGGGTGGTGATGTCAAGCCACGCCCAACGTCGTTCAATCGTCTGTGCTTTACAATGGCGGTGATGGCATGTCACGCCTGACGTCGTTCGACCGTGTTTGCCGTCCAAGGGCAATGATGGCATGCCACGCCCAACGTCGTTGCACCGTGTGTGCTTCCCAAAGGCGATGATGGCATGCCGAGCTATACGTCATTCTACTGTGTGTGCTGTCCAAAGGCGGTGATGTTTTGCCACGGCTGACGTAGTCCGACCGTGTTTGCTGCCCAAGGGCGGTTATGTCATGCCACTCCCGATGTGGTCCGACCGTGTGTAATGTCCAAGGGCGGTGATGTCATGCCACACCCGACGTTGGCGTCCGTGTGTGTTGTCCAAGGGCAGTGATGTCATGCCACTCCCGACGTCGTCCGACCGTGCATGCAGTCCAAGGGTGGTGATGTCATGCTACGCCCAACGTCGTCCGACCGTGTGTGCTTTCCAAGTGAGGTAATGCCATGCCACGATCGACATTGCCGACCCTGTTTGCAGTCCATGGGTGGTGATTTCATGCCACGCATGACGTCGTCCGACCGTGCGTGAAGTCCTAGGGAGGTGATGTCATGCCACGCCCAACGTCGTTCGTCCGTGTTTGCTGCCCAGCGGTGATGATGGCATGCCAAGGGCGGTGATGTGTTGCCACTCCCGACGTCATCCGACCATGTGTAATATCAAAGGGCGGTGATGTCATGCCACGCCCGACGTTGCCGACCGTGTGTGCTGTCATAGGGAGGTGATGTCATGCCACGTCCGACGTCGTCCAACCGTGCGTGCAGTCCAAGAAGGGTGATGTCAAGCCAAACCTGACGTCGTTGGAATGTGTGTGCTTTGCAAAGGCGGTGATGGCATGTCACGCCCGACGTCGTTCGATCTTGTTTGCCGTCCATGGGCTATGATGTCAGCCCACGCCCGACGTTGCCGACTGTGTATGCTGTCCAAGGGGGGTGATGTCATGCCACGCCCGACGTCGTCCAACCATGCGTGCTTTCCAAAGGCGGTGATGTCATGCCACCCCTGACATTACTGACCCTTTATGCTGTCCAAGGGGGTGATGTCATGCCACGCCCGACGTTGCCAACCGTGTGTGCTATCCAAGGGGGGTGATGTCATGCCACGCCTGACGTCGTCCAACCATGCGTGCTGTCCAAAGGCGGTGATGGCATGTCACGCCCTACGTCGTTCGACCGTGGGTGCTGCCCAAAAGCGATGATGGCATGCCACGCCCGATGTCGTTCGACTGTGTGTGTTGTCCAAGGGTGGTGATGTCATGCCACGCCCAACGTTGCGCGCCGTGTGTGCTGCCAAAGGGCGGTGATGTCATGCCAAGCCTGACATCGTCCAACTGTGTGTTTTGTCCAAGGTTGGTGTTGGCATGCCACGCCCGACGTTGCCGACCATTTGTGTTATCCAAGGGCGGTGATGGCATATCACACCTGACGTTGCTGACCGTTTGTGCTGTCCACGGGCGTTGATGTCATGCCACGCCCGACGTCATTCGACCGTGTGTGCTGTCCAAGGGCGGTGATGTCATGCCACGCTTGACGTTGTCTGACCGTCTATGCTGTCCAAGGGCGGTGATGGCATGCCACGCCCGACGTCGTTTGATCGTAAGTGCTGTCCAAAGGCGTTGATGTCATACCACGCCCAACGTCGTTCGACCGTGTGTGCTTCCCAAAGGCGATGACGACATGCCACGCCCGACATCATTCAACTGTGTGTGCTGTCTAAGGGCGGTGATCTCATACCATGCCCGACGTCGTCCAACCGTGGGTGCAGTCCAAGGGCGGTGATGTAGATCCACACCCGACATTTTTTGACCGTGTGTGCTGTCCAAAGGCGGTGATAGCATGTCACGCCCGACGTCGTTTGACCATAAATGCTATTCAATGGCGTTGACGTCATGCCACGCCCAACGTCGTTCGACCGTGTGTGATTACTAAAGGCGGTGATGGCATGTAACGCCTGACGTCGTCCTACCATGTTTGCCGTCAAAGGGCTATGATGGCATGCCACGCGCGACGTCGTTCGACCGTTTATGCTGCCAAAAGGCGATGATGGCATGCCACGTCCAGCGTCGTTCGACCGTCTGTGCTGTCAAAAGGCGGTGATGTTATGCAACACCCGACGTAGTTGGACCATGTGTACTGTCCAAGGACGGTGATGTCATGCCAAGCCCGACGACGTCCGACCGTGTGTGCTGTCCAGGGGCATTTATGTCATGCCAAGCCCGACGTTTCCGACCGTGTGTGCTGTCCAAGGGCGGTGATGTCATACCATGCCTGACATTGCCGACCGTGTGTGCTGTCCAAGGGCGGTGATATCATGCTACGCCCGACGTCGTTCGACCGTGTGTGTTGTCCAAGGGCGGTGATGGCATGCCACGCCCGACGTTGCCGACCGTGTGTGCTGTCCTAGGGCGGTGATGTCATGGCACACCCGACGTTGCCGACCGTGTGTGCTGTCCAAGGGCGGTGATGTCATGACACGCCCGACGTTGTTCGACCATGTGTACTGTACAAGGGAGGTGATGTCATGACACGCCGAACGTCGTTTGACCGTGTGTCCTGCCCAACAGTGATGATGGCATGCCACACTCGATGTCGTTTTACCGAGTGTGTTGTCCAAAGGCGGTGATGGCATGTCACACACGACGTTGTTCGACCGTGTGTGCTGTCCAAAGGCAGTGATGTCATGCCACGCGCAACATCGTTTGACAGTGTGTGCTGCCCATAGGCGGTGATGGATTGCCACGTCCGACGTCGTTCGACCGTGTGAGTTATCCAAAGGCGGTGATGTCATGCCACGCCCGAAGTAGTCCAACCGTATGTGTTGCCCAATGGTGGTGATGTCATGCCACGCCCGACATCATTCGACCGTGTGTGCTGTCCAAGGGCGGTGATGTCAAGCCACGCCCGACGTCGTCCGACAGTGTGTGCAGTCCAAGGGAGGTTATGTCATGCCACAACCGATGTCGTTCAGCCGTGTGTGCTGCTCAACAGCGATGATATCATGTCACACCCGATGTCGTTTGACCGAATGTGATGTATAAAGGTGTTGATGGCATGTCACGCCCGACGTCGTTCGATCGTGTGTGTTGTCCAAAGGCGGTGATGTCATGCCACGCCAACATCATTCGACCTTGTGTGCTGCCCAAAGGAGGTGATATTATGCCACGCCCGACGTCGTCCGATCGTGTGTGCTATCCAAGGGCGGTGATGTCATGCCACGCCCGACGTTGTCTGACCGTCTATGCTGTCCAAGGGCAGTGATGGCATGCCACGCCCTACGTCGTTTGATCGTAAGTGCTGTCCAAAGGCGTTAATATCATACCACACCCAACGTCGTTCGACCGTGTGTGCTTCCCAAAGGCGATGATGGCATGCCACACCCGACATCATTCGACTGTGTGTGCTGTCTAAGGGCGGTGATGTCATACCACGCCCGATGTCGTCCGACAGTGGGTGCAGTCCAAGGGCGGTGATGTAGATCCACACCTGACATTTTTTGACCGTGTGTGCTGTCCAAAGGCGGTGATAGCATGTCACGCCCGACGTCGTTTGACCATAAGTGCTATTCAATGGCGTTGACGTCATGCCACGCCCAACGTCGTTCGATCGTGTGTGATTACTAAAGGCGGTGATGGCATGTAACGCCTGACGTCGTCCGACCATGTTTGCCGTCAAAGGGCTATGATGGCATGCCACACGCGACGTCGTTCGACCGTTTATACTGCCAAAAGGCGATGATGGCATGCCACGTCCAACGTCATTCGACCGTGTGTGCTGTCAAAAGGCGGTGATGTTATGCGACACCCGACGTAGTTAGACCCAAGTGTACTGTCCAAGGACGGTGATGTCATGCCAAGCCCGATGACGTCCGACCGTGTGTGCTGTCCAGGGGCATTTATGTCATGCCAAGCCCGACGTTGCCGATCGTGTGTGTTGTCCAAGGGCGGTGATGTCATGCCATGCCCGACATTGCCGACCGTGTGTGCTGTCCAAGGGCGGTGATATCATGCCACGCCCGACGTCGTCCGACCGTGTGTGTTGTCCAAGGGCGGTGATGGCATGCCACGCCCGACGTTGCCGACCGTGTGTGCTGTCCAAGGGCGGTGATTTCATGGCACACCCGACGTTGCCGACCGTGTGTGCTGTCCAAGGGCGGTGATGTCATGACATGCTCGACGTTGTTCGACCGTGTGTACTGTCCAAGGGAGGTGATGTCATGACACGCCGAACGTCGTTTGACCGTGTGTCCTGCCCAACAGTGATGATGGCATGCCACACTCGATGTCGTTTTACCGAGTGTGTTGTCCAAAGGCGGTGATGGCATGTCACACACGACGTTGTTCGACCGTGTGTTGTCCAAAGGCGGTGATGTCATGCCAAGCGCAACATCGTTTGACGGTGTGTGCTGCCCATTGGCGTTGATGGATTGCCACGCCCGACGTCATTCGACCGTGTGAGCTGTCCAAAGGCGGTGATGTCATGCCACGCCTGAAGTAGTCCAACCGTATGTGTTGCCCAATGGTGGTGATGTCATGCCACGCCCGACATCATTCGACCGTGTGTGCTGTCCAAGGGCGGTAATGTCAAGCCTCGCCCGACGTCGTCCGACAAGGTGTGCTGTCGAAGGGAGGTTATGTCATGCCACAACCGATGTCGTTCAGCCGCGTGTGCTGCTCAACGGCGATGATATCATGTCACACCCGATGTCGTTTGATCGAGTGTGATGTATAAAGGCGGTGATGGCATTCACGCCCGACGTCGTTCGATCGTGTGTGTTGTCCAAAGGCGGTGATGTCATGCCACGCCCAACATCGTTCGACCTTGTGTGCTGCCCAAAGGAGGTGATATTATGCCACGCCCGATGTCGTCCGACCGTGTGTGCTGTCCAAGGGCGGTGATGTCATGCCACGCCCGACGTTGTCTGACCGTCTATGCTGTCCAAGGGCAGTGATGGCATGCCACGCCCGACGTCGTTTGATCGTAAGTGCTGTCCAAAGGCGTTAATGTCATACCACGCCCAACGTCGTTCGACCGTGTGTGCTTCCCAAAGGCGATGATGGCATGCCACACCCGACATCATTCGACTGTGTGTGCTGTCTAAGGGCGGTGATGTCATACCACGCCCGACGTCGTCCGACAGTGGGTGCAGTCCAAGGGCGGTGATGTAGATCCACACCCGAAATTTTTCGACCGTGTGTGCTGATTAAAGGCGGTGATAGCATGTCACGCCCGACGTCGTTTGACCATAAGTGCTATTCAATGGCGTTGACGTCATGCCACGCCCAACGTCGTTCGACCGTGTGTGATTACTAAAGGCGGTGATGGCATGTAACGCCTGATGTCGTCCGACCATGTTTGCCGTCAAAGGGCTATGATGGCATGCCACACGCGACGTCGTTCGACCGTTTATACTGCCAAAAGGCGATGATGGCATGCCACGTCCAACGTCATTCGACCGTGTGTGCTGTCAAAAGGCGGTGATGTTATGCGACACCCGACGTAGTTAGACCAAGTGTACTGTCCAAGGACGGTGATGTCATGCCAAGCCCGACGACGTCCGACCGTGTGTGCTTTCCAGGGGCATTTATGTCATGCCAAGCCCGACGTTGCCGATCGTGTGTGTTGTCCAAGGGCGGTGATGTCATGCCATGCCCGACATTGCCGACCGTGTGTGCTGTCCAAGGGCGGTGATATCATGCCATGCCCGACGTCGTCCGACCGTGTGTGTTGTCCAAGGGCGGTGATGGCATGCCACGCCCGACGTTGCCGACCGTGTGTGCTGTCCAAGGGCGGTGATGTCATGGCACACTCGATGTTGCCTACCGTGTGTGCTGTCCAAGGGCGGTGATGTCATGACATGCCCGACGTTGTTCGACCGTGTGTACTGTCCAAGGGAGGTGATGTCATGACACGCCGAACGTCGTTTGACCGTGTGTCCTGCCCAACAGTGATGATGGCATGCCACACTCGATGTCGTTTTACCGAGTGTGTTGTCCAAAGGCGGTGATGGCATGTCACACACGACGTTGTTCGATCGTGTGTTGTCCAAAGGCGGTGATGTCATGCCACGCGCAACATCGTTTGACGGTGTGTTCTGCCCATTGGCGTTGATGGATTGCCACGCCCAACGTCATTCGACCGTGTGAGCTGTCCAAAGGCGGTGATGTCATGCCACGCCCGAAGTAGTCCAACCGTATGTGTTGCCCAATGGTGGTGATGTCATGCCACGCCCGACATCATTCGACCGTGTGTGCTGTCCAAGGGCGGTGATGTCAAGCCTCGCCCGACGTCGTCCGACAAGGTGTGAAGTCGAAGGGAGGTTATGTCATGCCACAACCGATGTCGTTCAGCCGCGTGTGCTGCTCAACGGCGATGATATCATGTCACACCCGATGTCGTTAGACCGAGTGTGATGTATAAAGGCAGTGATGGCATGTCACGCCCGACGTCTTTCGATCGCATGTGTTGTCCAAAGGAGGTGATGTCATGCCACGCCGAACATCGTTCGACCTTGTGTGCAGTCCAAAGGAGGTGATATTATGCCACGCCCGATGTCGTCCGACCGTGTGTGCTGTCCAAGGGTGGTGATGCATGCCACACCTAAAATTGCCGACCGTGTGTGCTGTCCAAGGGAGGTGATGTCATGCCACGCCCGACATTGTCGACTGTGTGTGCTATCCAAGGGCGGTGATGTCATTCCATGCCCGACGTTGTCCGATCGTGCGTGCATACGATGGGTGGTGATGTCATGCTATGCCCGATGTCCTTCGATCGTGTGTGCGGCCCAAGGGCGATGATATCATGCCACACCCGACGTCATTCGATCGAGTGTGCTGTCCAAAGGCGGTGATGTCGTGCCACTTGCAACGTCGTTTGACTGTGAGTGCTGCCCAAAGGCAATGATGGAATGCCACGCCCGACGTCGTTCGACCGTGCGTGCAATCCAAGGGCGGTGATGTAAAGCCACACCCGACGTCATTCGACGTGTGTGCTGTCCAAAGGCGGTGATGGCATGTCACGCCTGACGTCGTTCGACCGTGTTTGCCGTCCAAGGGCCATTATGGCATGCCACACCCGATGTCGTTCGACCGTGTGTGCTGCCCAAAGCGATGATGGCATGCCAAGCGAAACGTCGTTAGACTGTGTATGTTGTCCAAAGGCGGTGATGTTATGCCAATCCCGACGTTGTCCGACCGTGTGTACTTTACAAGGGCGGTGATGTCATGCCTCGCTCGACGTTGTCCGACCGTCTGTGCTGTATAAGGGCGGTGATGGCATGCCACGCCCGACGTTGCCGTCCGTCTGTGCTGTCCCAGGGAGATGATGTCATGCCACGCCCGACGTTGCCGACCGTGTGTGCTGTCCAAGGGGGGTGATGTCATTCCAAGCCCGACGTCGTTCGACCATGTGTGCAGTCCAAGGGAGGTGATGTCATGTCACGCTCGATGTCATTCGACAGTGTGCTGCCCAACGGCGATGATATCACGCAACACCCGACGTCGTTCAACCGAGTGTGCTGTCCAAAGGCGGTGATGTAATGCCACACCCGACATTGCCGACCGTGTGTGATGTCCAAGGGCGGTGATGACATGCTACGCCTGACATTGCCGATCGTTTGTGCTGTCGAACGGCGGTGATGTCATGCCACGCACGACGTCGTCCAACCTTGCGTGCAGTCCAAGGAGGGTAATGTCATGCCATGCAGGATGTCGTTGGACTGTGTGTGCTTTCCAAAGGCGGTGATGGCGTGTCCCCCCCGACGTCGTTCGATCGTGTTTGCTGTCCATGGGCTATGATGTCATGCCACACCCGACGTCGTTTGACCGGGTGTGCTGCCCAAAGGTGATGATGTAATGCCACGCCCGACGTAGTCCGATCGTGTGTGCTGCCTAAAGGCGATGATGGCATGCCACGCTCGACGTTTTTCGACCGTGTGTGGTGTCCAAAGGCGGTAATGTCATTCCATGCCCGACGTAGTCCGACCGTGTGTGTTGTCCAAATGTTGTGATGGCACGTCACGCCCGACGTCGTTCAACCGTGTGTGCTGACCAAAGGCGGTGATGTCATGCCACGCCCGATGTCGTTCGACCGTTTGTGCTGTCCAAAGGCGGTGATGTCATGCCACGCCCGACGTAGTCCGACTGTGTGTGTTGTCCAAAGGCGGTGATGTCATGCCACGCCCGACGTTGCCGACCATCTGTGCTGTCGAAGGGCGGTGATGTCATGCCACGCCCGACGTCATTCGACAGTGTGTGCTGTCCAAGGGCGGTGATAACATGCCACGCCCAACGTCGTTCGACAGAGTGTGTTGTCCAAGGGCGGTGATAACATGCCATGCCCTAGGTCGTTCGACCGTGTGTGCAGTCCAAGGGAGGTGATGTCATGCCACGCTAGATGTCGTTCGACCGTGTGCTTCCCAACGGCGATGATATCATGCCACACCCGACGTCGTTCGACTGAGTGTGTTGTCCAAAGGCGGTGATGTCATGCCACACCCGATAATGCCGACCGTGTGTGATGTCCAAGGGCGGTGATGACATGCCACGCTTGACGTTGCCGACCGTGTGTGCTGTCCAACGGCGGTTATGTCATGCCACGCCCGACGTCGTCCAACCGTGCGTGCAGTACAAGGAGGGTGATGTCATGCCAAACCGGATGTTGTTGGACTGTATGTGCTTTCCAAAGGCGGTGATGGCATGTCACGCCCAACGTCGTTCGATCGTGTTTGCCGTCCATGGCTATGATGTCATGCCACGCCTAACGTCGTTCGACCGTGTGTGCTGCCCAAAGGCGATGATGTCATGCCACGCCCGACGTAGTTCGACCGTGTGTGCTGCCCAAAGGCGATGATGGCATGCCACGCTCGACGTTGCTCGACCGTGTGTGGTGTCCAAAGGTGGCGATGCCAATTCACGCACGACGTTGTTTGAACGTGTGTGCTTTCCAAAGACGGTGATGGAATGTCATGCCCGACGTCGTTCGACCGTGTGTGCTGCCTTAAGTTAATGATGGCATGCCACGACCGACGTCGTTCGATCGTGTGTGCTACCCAAGGGCGTTGATGTCATGCCACTCCCGACGTCATCCGACCGTGTGTACTGTCCAAGGGCGGTGATGTCGTGCCACGCCCGACGTTGTTTGACCGTATGTGCTGTCAAAGAGCAGTGATGTCATGCAACTCCCGACGTCGTCAGACCTTGCGTGCAATCCAATGGTGGTGATGTCATGTCATGCCTGACATCGTCAGACCGTGTGTGTTGTCCAAGGGCGGTAATGTCATGCCACAGCCGATGTTGCCGACCGTGTGTGCTGTCCAAGGGCGCTGATGTAATGCCACGCCCGACGTTGTTGACCGTCTGAGCTGTCCAAGGGCGGTGATGTCATGCCACGCCTGTCATTACTGACCGTGTGTGCTGTCCAAGGGCGGTGATGTCATGCCACGCCCGACGTTATCGATCGTGTGTGCTGTCCAAGGACGGTGATGTCATTACACGCTCGACAATACCGACCGTGTGTGTTGTCCAAAGGCGGTGATGTCATGCCACGCCCGACGTTGCCGACTGTGTGTGCTGTCATAGGGCGGTGATGTCATGCCACGCCTGACGTTGCCGACCGTATGTGTTCTCCAAGGGCGGTGATGTTATGCTAGGCCAACATTACCGACTGTGTGTGCTGTCCAAGGGCAGTAATGTCATGCCACACTAGACGTTGCCGTCCGTGTGTGTTGTCCAAGGGCGGTGATGTCATTCCACGCCCGATATTACCAACCGTGTGTGCTATCCATGGGCGGTGATGTCATGCAACCCCCGACGTTGGCAACCGTGTGTGCTGTCCAAGGGGGATGATGTCATGCCACGCCCGACGTCGTCCAACTGTGCGTGTATTCCAAGGGTGGTGATGTCATGCCACACCCGACGTTGCCGACCGTGTGTGCTGTCCAAGGGCGGTGATATCATGCCACGCCTGACGTCATCCGATCGTGTGTGTTGTCCAAGGGTGGTGATGGCATGCCACGCCCGACGTTGCCGACCGTGTGTGCTGTCCAAGGGCGGTGATGTCATGGCACACCTGACGTTGCCGACCGTGTATGCTGTCCAAGGGCGGTGATGTCATGACACGCCCGACGTTGTTTTACCGTGTGTACTGTCCAAGGGAGGTGATGTCATGACACGCAGAACGTCGTTCGACCGTGTGTCCTACCCAACAGTGATGATGGCAGGCCACACTCGATGTCGTTTTACCGAGTGTGTTGTCCAAAGGCGGTGATGGCATGTCACACACGACGTTGTTCGACCGTGTGTGCTGTCCAAAGGCCATGATGTCATGCCACGCGCAACATCGTTTAACGGTGTGTGCTGCCCATTGGCGGTGATAGATTGCCACGCCTGACGTCGTTCGACCATGTGAGCTGTCCAAAGGCGGTGATGTCATGCCACGCCCGAAGTAGTCCAACCGTATGTGTTGCCCATTGGCGGTGATGTCATGCCACGCCCAACATCATTCGACCGTGTGTGCTGTCTAAGGGCGGTGATGTCAAGCCACGCCCGACGTCGTGCGAAAGTGTGTGCAGTCCAAGGGAGGTTATGTCATGCCACGCCCGATGTCGTTCAGCCGTGTGTGCTGCCCAACGGCGATGATATCATGTCACACCCGATGTCGTTCGACCGAGTATGATGTATAAAGGCGGTGATGGCATGTCACGCCCGACGACGTTCGATCGTGTGTGTTGTCCAAAGGCGGTGATGTCATGCCACGCCCAACATCGTTCGACCTTGTGTGCTGTCCAAAGGAGGTGATATTTTGCCACGCTCGACGTCGTCCGACCGTGTGTGCTGTCCAAGGGCGGTGATGCATGCCACGCCTAACATTGCTGACCGCGTGTGCTGTCCAAGGGAGGTGATGTCATGCCACGCCCGACGTTGTCGACTGTGCGTGTTGTCCAAGGGCGGTGATGTCATTCCATGCCCGACGTTGTCCGACCGTGCGTGCATTCGAAGGGTGGTGATGTCATGCCATGCCCGATGTCCTTCGACCGTGTGTGCTGCTCAAGGGCGATGATATCATGCCACACCCGACGTCATTCGACCGAGTGTGTTGTCCAAAGGCGGTGATGTCGTGCCACTTGGAACGTCGTTTGACTGTGAGTGCTGCCAAAAGGCAATGATGAAATGCCACTCCCGACGTCGTTCGACCGTGCGTGCAGTCCAAGGGCTGTGATGTAAAGCCACACCCGACGTCATTCGAACGTGTGTGCTGTCCAAAGGCAGTGATGGCATGTCACGCCTGACGTCGTTCGACCGTGTTTGCCGTCCAAGGGCTATTATGGCATGCCACACCCGATATCGCTCGACCGTGTGTGCTGCCCAAAGCGATGATGGCATGCCATACGAAACGTCGTTCGACTGTGTGTGTTGTCCAAAGGCGGTGATGTTATGCCAATCCCGACGTTGTCCGATCGTGTGTACTTTACAAGGGCGGTGATGTCATGCCACGCCCGACGTTGTCCGACCGTATGTGTTGTATAAGGGCGGTGATGGCATGCCACGCCCGACGTTGCCATCCGTCTGTGCTGTCCAAGGGAGATGATGTCATTCCACGCCCGACGTTGCAGACCGTGTGTGCTGTCCAAGGGGGGTGATGTCATTCCAAGCCCGACGTCGTTTGATCGTGCGTGCAGTCCAAAGGCGGTGATGTCATGCCACGCCCGATCTCGTTCGACCGTGTGCTGCCCAACGGCGATGATATCATGCCACACCCGACGTCGTTCAACCGAGTGTGTTGTCCAAAGGCGGTGATGTCATGCCACACCCGACATTGCCGACCGTGTGTGCTATCTAAGGGCGGTGATGACATGCCACGCCTGACGTTGCCGACCGTGTGTGCTGTCCAAACGCGGTGATATCATGCCACGCCCGATGTCGTTTGACCGTGTGTGCTGTCCAAAGGCGGTGATGTAATGCCACGCCCGACATAGTCCGACCGTGTGTGCTGTCCAAAGGTGGTGATGTCATGCCACGCCCGACGTTGCCGACCATCTATACTGTCGAAGGGCGGTGATGTCATGCCACGCCCGACGTCATTCGATAGTGTGTGCTGTCCAAGGGCGGTGATAACATGCCACGCCCAACATCGTTCGACCGTGTGTGCAGTCCAAGGGAGGTGATGTCATGCCACGCTCGATGTCGTTCGACCGTGTGCTGCCCAAAGGCGATGATATCATGCCACACCCGACGTTGTTCAACCGAGTGTGTTGTCCAAAGGCGGTGATGTCATGCCACACCCGACATTGCCGACCGTGTGTGCTATCTAAGGGCGGTGATGACATGCCACGCCTGACGTTGCCGACCGTGTGTGCTGTCCAACGGTGGTGATGTCATGCCACACCCGACGTCGTCCAACCGTGCGTGCAGTCCAAGGAGGGTGATGTCATGCCTCGCCGAATGTCGTTGGACTGTGTGTGCTTTCCAAAGACGGTGATGGCATGTCACGGCCGACGTCGTTCGATCGTGTTTGCCGTCCATGGGCTATAATGTCATGCCACACCCGGCGTCGTTCGACCGTGTGTGCTGCCCAAAGGCGATGATGTCATGCCACGCCCGACGTAGTCTGATCGTTTGTGCTGCCCAAAGGCGATGATGGCATGCCACGCTCGACGTCGTTCGACCGTGTGTGCTGTCCAAAGGCGGTGATATCATGCCACGCCCGATGTCGTTTGACCGTGTGTGCTGTCCAAAGGCGGTGATGTAATGCCACGCCCGACATAGTCCGACCGTGTGTGCTGTCCAAAGGTGGTGATGTCATGCCACGCCCGACGTTGCCGACCATCTATGCTGTCGAAGGGCGGTGATGTCATGCCACGCCCGACGTCATTCGATAGTGTGTGCTGTCCAAGGGCGGTGATAACATGCCACGCCCAACGTCGTTCGACCGTGTGTGCAGTCCAAGGGAGGTGATGTCATGCCACGCTCGATGTCGTTCGACCGTGTGCTGCCCAAAGGCGATGATATCATGCCACACCCGACGTTGTTAAACCGAGTGTGTTGTCAAAAGGCGGTGATGTCATGCCACACCCGACATTGCCGACCGGGTGTGCTGTCCAAGGGCGGTGATGACATGCCACGCCTGACGTTGCCGACCGTGTGTGCTGTCCAACGGTGGTTATGTCATGCCACGCCCGACGTCGTCCAACCGTGCGTGCAGTCCAAGGAGGGTGATTTCATGCCAAACCGGATGTCGTTGGACTGTATGTGCTTTCCAAAGGCGGTGATGGCATGTCACGCCCGACGTTGTTCGATCGTGTTTGCCGTCCATGGGCTATGATGTCATGCCACGCCTGACGTCGTTCGACCGTGTGTGCTGCCCAAAGGCGATGATGTCATGCCACGCCCGACGTAGTCCGACCGTGTGTGCTACCCAAAGGCGATGATGGCATGCCACGCTCGACGTTGTTCGACCGTGTGTGGTGTCCAAAGGCGGTGATGTCAATTCACGCCCGACGTTGTTTGAACGTTTGTGATTTCCAAAGACGGTGATGGAATGTCATGCCCGACGTCGTTCGACCGTGTGTGCTGCCTTAAGTTAATGATGGCGTTCCACGCCCGACGTCGTTCGATCGTGTGTGCTGCCCAAGGGCGGTGATGTCGTTCCACGCCCGACGTTGTTTAACAGTGTGTGCTGTCAAAGGTCAGTGATGTCATGCAACTCCCGACGTCGTCAGACCGTGCGTGCAATCCAAGGGTGGTGATGTCATGTCATGCTTGACGTCGTTAGACCGTGTGTGTTGTCCAAGGGCGGTAAAGTCATGCCACAGCCGATCATGCCGACCGTGTGTGCTTTCCAAAGGCGCTGATGTCATGCCATGCTCGACGTTGTTGACCGTGTGTGCTGTCCAAGGGAGGTGATGTCATGCCACGCCTGTCATTATCGACCGTGTGTGCTGTCCAAGGGCGGTGATGTCATGCCACGCCCGACGTTACCGACCGTGTGTGCTGTCCAAGGACGGTGATGTCATTACACCCCCGACATTACCGACCGTGTGTGTTGTCCAAAAGCGGTGATGTCATGCCACGCCCGACGTTGCCGACCGTGTGTGTTGTCATAGGGCGGTGATATCATGCCACGCCCGACGTTGCCGACCGTGTGTATTATCCAAGGGCGGTGATGTCATGCCAGGCCAACATTACCGACTGTGTGTGCTGTCCAAGGGCAGTAATGTCATGCCACACCCGATGTTGCCGTCCGTGCGAGTTGTCCAAGGGCGGCGATGTTATTCCACGCCCGACATTACCGACCGTGTGTGCTATGCATGGGCGGTGATGTCATGCAACACCCAACGTTGCCAACCGTGTGTGCTGTCCAAGCGGGATGATGTCATGCCATGCCCAACGTCGTCCAACCGTGCGTGTATTCCAAGGGTGGTGATGTAAAGCCGTGCCCAACGTCGTTTGACAGTCTGTGCTTTCAAAAGGCGGTGATGGCATGTCACGCCTGACGTTGTTCGACCGTGTTTGCCGTCCAAGGGCTATGATGGCATGCCACGCCCGACGTCGTTGCACCGTGTGTGCTTCCCAAAGGCGATGATGGCATGCCAAGCCATACATCATTCTACTGTGTGTGCTATCCAAAGGCGGTGATGTTATGCCACGCCTGACGTAGTCCGACCGTGGTTGCTGCCCAAGGGCGGTTATGTCATGCCACTCCCGATGTGGTCCGACCGTGTGTACTGTCCAAGGGCGGTAATGTCATGCCACGCCCGACGTTGCCGTCCGTGTGTGCTGTCCAAGGGCAGTGATGTCATGCCACTCCCGACGTCGTCCGACCGTGCGTGCAGTCCAAGGGTGGTGATGTCATGCCACGCCCAACGTCGTCCGACCGTGTGTGCTTTACAAGAGAGGTAATGCCATGCCACGACCGACATTGCCGACCGTTTTTGCAGTCCAAGGGTGGTGATTTCATGCCACGCCTGACGTCGTCCGACCGTGCGTGAAGTCCTAGGGAGGTGATATCATGCCACGCCCAACATCGTTCGTCCGTGTTTGCTGCCCAACGACAAAGATGGCATCCCAAACCCGACGTCATTCGACCGAGTGTGTTGTCTAAAGGTGGTGATGGCATGTCACCCTCGACATTGTTCGATCGTGTGTGCTGTCCAAATGCGGTGATGTCATGCCACGCCCGACGTAGTCCAACCGTGTGTGCTGTCCTAGGGCGGTGATGTCATGTGACGCCCGACACGAATGTGTGTGCTGTACAAAGGTGGGGATGGCATGTCACACGCGGCGCTATTCGACCGTGTGTGTTGTCCAAGGGCAGTTATGGCATATCACGCCCGACGTTGCCGACCGTGTGTGCTGTCCAAACGCGGTGATGTCATGCCACGCCCGACGTCGTTCGACCGTGCGAGCAGTCCGAGGGCGATGATGTCATGCCACGCCCGACGTCGTTCGACCGTGTGTGTTGTCCAAGGGCGGTGATGTCATGCCATGCCCGACGTTGTTTGACCGTTTGTGCAGCCCAAAGGCGATGATGGCATGCAACGCCCGACATCGTCCGACCGTGCGTGCAGTCCAAGGGCGGTGATGTCATTCCATGCCAGACGTCGTTCGACCGTGTGTGTTGTACAACGGTAGTGATGTCATTCCACACCCGACGTAGTCCGACCGTGTGTGCTGTCCAAAGGCGGTGATGACATGTCAAGGCCGACGTCGTTCGACCGTGTGTGTTGTCCAAGGGCAGTGATGGCATATTACGCCCGACGTTGTCGACCGTGTGTACTCTCTAAGGGCGGTGATGGCATGTCACGTGCAACGTCGTTCGACCATGCGTGCAGTCCAAGGGTAGTGATGACATGCCACGCCCGACGTGGATCGACCGTATGTGCTGTCCAAGGGAGGTGATGTCATGCCACGTCCGACGTCGTCCGACCCTACGTGCTGTCCAAGGGCAGTGATGGCATGCCACGCCTAACGTTGTCGACCTTGTGTGCTGTCCAAGGGCGGTGATGTCATGCCACGCCCGACGTTACAGTCCGTGTGTGCTGTTCGAGGGCGGTGATGTCATGCCCCGCCCGAGGTCGTCCGACCGTGCGTGTAGTTCAAGGACGGTGATGTCATGCCACGCCCGACGATGTCGTTCGACCGTGTGTGCTTTCCAAGGGCGGTGATGTCATGATACGCCCGACGTTGCCGACAGTGTGTGCTGTCCAAGCGCGGTGATGTCATGCCACGCCCGACGCTCCTGATCGTGTGTGCTGTCCAGCGACGGTGATCTCATGCCTAGCCCAACGTCGTCCAACCGTGCGTGAAGTCCAAGGAGGGTGATGTCATTCCATGCCCGACGTTGTTCGACCGTGTGTGCTGTCCAAAGGCGGTGATGTCATGTCAGGCCCGACGTCGTTCGACCGTGTGTGCTGTCCAAAGGCGGTGATGTCATGCCACGCCCGAAGTAGTCCGACCGTGTGTGCTGTCCAAAGGTGGTGATGTCATGCCACGCCTGACGTTGCCGACCATCTACGCTGTCCAAGGGCGGTGATGTCATATGCCACGCCCGACGTCCTCAAACCGTGCGTGTAGTCCAAGGGTGGTGATTTAAATCCACGCCCGACGTTGTTTGAACATGTGTGCTTTCCAAAGGCGGTGATGAAATGTCATGCCCAATGTCATTCAATCGTGTGTGCTGCCCAAGGGCGGTGATGTCATGCCTCTCCCGACGTCGTCCGACCGTGTGTACTGTCCAAGGGCGGTTATGTCGTGCCACGCCCGACGTCGTTAGACCGTGTGTGCTGTCCAAGGGCAGTGATGTCATGCAATTCCCGACGTCGTCAGACCGTGCGTGCAATCCAAGGGTGGTGATGTCATGTCATGCCCGACATCGTCCGACTGTGTGTGCGGTCCAAGGGCAGTGATGGCATGCCACACCCGATGTTTCCGACCGTGTGTGATGTCCAAGGGCGGCGATGTCATGCCTTGCCCGACGTTGCCGAACATGTGTGTTGTCCAAGGGCGGTGATGTCATGCCATGCGCGACGTCTTCCGACCATGCGTGCAGTCCAAGGGAGGTGATGACATGCCACACCTGACGTCGTTCGACCGTGTGTGCTACCCAACAGCGATGATGGCATGCCACACCCGATGTCGTTTTACTGAGTGTGATGTCCTAAGGCGGTGATGGCATGTTACACCCGACGTTAATTGATCGTGTGTGCTCTCCAAAGGCGGTGATGTCATGCCACGCCAACGTCGTTTGACTGTGTTTGCTGCCCATAGGCGATGATGGAATGCCACGCCTGACGTCGTTCAACCGTGTGTGCTGTCCAAAGACGGTGATGTCATGCCACGCCCGACATCATTCAACCGTGTGTGCTTTCCAAAGGTGGTGATCTCATGCCACAACCGACGTTGTTTGACTGTTTGTGCAGCCCAAAGGCGATGATGGAATGCCACGTCTGACATCGTCCGACCGTGTGTCCAGTCCAAGGGCGGTGATGTCATGCCACGCCAGACGTCGTTCGACCGTGTGTGCAGTACAAGGGCAGTGATATCATTCCATGCCCGACGTAGTCCGACCGTGTGTGCTGTCCAAAAGCGGTAATGACATGTCAAGCCCGACGTTGCCAACCGTGTGTACTGTCCAAGGGCGGTGACGTCATGCGACGCCCAACGTCGTTCGAACGTGTGTGCTGTCCAAGGGCGGTGATGTTATGCCACGCCCGACGTCATTTGACCGTTTGTGCTGCCCAAAGACGATGATGGCATGCCACGCCCGACATCGTCCGACCATGCGTGCGGTCCAAGGGCGGTGATGTCTGTGTTGTCCAAGGGCGGTGACGTCATGCCACGCCCGACATCATTTGACCATTTGTGCCGCCCAAAGACGTTGATGGTATGCCACGCCCGAGATCGTCCGACCGTGCGTGCAGTCCAACGGTCGTGATGTCATGCCACGCCCAGCGTCGTTCGACCGTATGTGCAGTCCAAGGGTGGTGATGTCATGCCACGCACGACTTTGCCAACCGTGTGTGTTGTTCAAGGGCGGTGGTGTAATGCCACGCCCGACGTCGTCCTACAGTGCGTGCAGTCCAAGGGCGGTGATGTCAAGCCACGCCCGACATCGTTCGACATTGTTTGCCATCTAAGGGCTATAATGGAATGCCACGCCCGATGTCGTTAGATTGTGTGTGCTGCTCAAAGGTGATGATGGCATGCCACTCCCGACGTCATTCGACCGTGTGTGCTGTCTCAAGGCGGAGATGTTATGCCAAGCCCGATGAAGTGTGACCATGTGTGTTGCCCAAGGGCGGTTATGTCATGCCACTCCCGACGTCGCTCGACAGTGTGTACTGTCTAAGGGCGGTGATGTCATGCCATGCCTGACGTTGCCGACCGTGTGTGCTGTGTTATGGTAGTGATGTCATGCCACGCTCGATGTTGCCGACCGTGTGTGCTGTCCAAGGGCGGTAATGTCATGCCACGCCCGACGTCATCCGACCGTGCATTCAGTCCAAGGGCCTTGATGTCATGCCACGCCCGACGTCCTTCGACCGTGTGTGCTGTCCATAGGCAGTGATGTCATGCCACGCCCGACGTTGCCGACCGTGTGTGCTATCCAAGGGCAGTGATGTCACGCTACGCCCAACGTTTCCAATCGTGTGTGCTCTCCAAGGGCAGTGATATCATTCCACGCCCGACGTCGTCCGACCGTTCTTCCAGTCCAAGGGCGGTGATGTCATGCCATGCCCGACGTCGTTTGATCGTGTGTGCTATCCAAAGGCGGTGATGTCATGCAACGCCCGACGTCGTCCGACTGTATGTACTGTCCTAGGGCGGTGATGTCATGCCACGCCCGACGTTGCTGATTGTGTGTGCTGTCCAAGGGCGGGGATGTCATGCCACGCCCGACGTCGTCCGACTGTGTGTGTTGTCCAAGAGCGGTGATGTCATGCCACGCCGGACATTGCCGACTGTGTGTGCGGTCCAAGGGCGGTGATGTCATGCTACGCCTGACGTCGTTCGACCGAGTGTGTTTTTCAAGGGCGGTGATGGTATGCCACGCCTGACGTCGTCCGACCATGTGTGCTGCCCAAAGGCGATGATGGAATGCCATGCCCGATGTCGTTCTATCGTGTGTGCTGTCCAAAGGCGGTGATTTCACGCCATGCCTGACGTTGCCGACCGAGTGTACTGTCCTAGGGCGTTGATGTTATGCCACGCCCGATGTCGTCCGACCATGCGTGCATTCCAAGGGAGGTGATATCATGCCACGCCCGACGTCGTTCGATCGTGTGTGCTGCCAAACCGCGATGATGACATGCCACACCAAACGTCGTTCGACCGAGTGTGCTGCCCAAAGGCGGTGATGGCACGTAACGCTCGACGTCGTTAAACCGTGCGTGCAGTCCAAGGGTGGTGATATCATGCCACGCCCGACGTCAATCGACCGTGTTTGCTGTCCAAGGGAGGTGATGTCATGCCACGTCCAACGTCGTCCGACCGTGTGCTCTGTCCAAGGGCGGTGATGGCATGCTACGCCCGATGTTTTCGTCAGTGTGATGTCCGAGGGCGGTGATGTCATGCCACGCCCGACATCGTCTGACCGTGCGTGTAGTCCAAGGACGGTGATGTCATGCCACGCCCTACGTTGTTTGACCGTGTTTGCTGTCCAAGGGCGGTGATGTCATGCCACGCTCTACATTGTCTGACCGTGCGTGCTGTCCAAGGGTGGTGATGTCATGCCATGCCTGACATCGTTCGACCATGTGTGCTGCCCAACGGCGATGATGGCATGTTACACCTGACGTCGTTCGACGGAATGTGCAGTCAAAAGGCGGTGATGACATGTCACGCCCAACATCGTTCTAACGTGAGTGGTGCCCAAAGGCGATGATGGCATTCCACGTCCGACGTCGTTCGACCGTGTGTGCTGTCCAAGAGCAATGATGTCATGCCAAGCCCGACGTAGTCTGACCATGTGTGCTGCCCAAAGGCGGTGATGTCATGCCACGCCCGACGTTGCCGACCGTGTGTGCTGTCCAAGGGCAGTGATGTCATGACACGCCCAATGTTACCAACCGTGTGTGCTGTCCAAGGGCAGTGATGTCATTCCACGCCCGACGTTGTCCGACCGTACGTGCAGTCCAAGGGCGGTAATGTCATGCCACGCCCAACGTCGTCCGACCGTGTGTGCTGTCCAAGGGCAGGGATTTCATGCAACGCCCGACGTCGTCCGACTGTGTGTGCTGACCAAGAGCAATGATGTCATGCCACGCCCGACGTTGCCGACCATGTGTGCGGTCCAAGGGTGGTGATGTCATGCCACACCTGATGTCGTCCGACTGTGTGTGCGGTCCAAGGGCGGTGATGTCATGCCACGCCCGATGTTGCCGACCGAGTGTGCTGTCCAAGGGCGGTGATGTTATGCCACGCCCGACGTCGTTCCACCATGCGTGTATTCCAAGGGAGGTGATATCATGCCACGCCCGACGTCGTTCGATCGTGTGTGCTGCCCAACCGCAATGATGACATGTCACGCCCGACGTCGTTCGACCGTGTGTGCAGTCCAAGGGCGGTGATGTCATTTCACGCCCGACGTCGTTAAACCGTGCATGCAGTCCAAGGGAAGTGATGTCATGCCACGCCCGACATCGATCGACCATGTGTGCTGTCCAAGGGAGGTGATGTCATCCCACGTCTGACGTCGTCCGACTGTGTGTTGTCCAAGGCCGGTGATGGCATGCCACTCCTAACGTTGTCGAGCTTGTGTGCTGTCCAAGGGCGGTGATGTCATGCCACGCCCGACGTTACCGTCCCTGTGTGCTATCCGAGGGCGGTGATGTCATGCCACGCCCGATGTCATCTGACCGTGCATGTAGTCCAAGGACGGTGATGTCATGCCACGCCCTACGTCGTTCGACCGTGTGTGCTGTCCATGGGCAGTGATGTCATGCCACGCCCTACGTCGTCTGGCCGTGCGTGCAGTCCTAGGTTGTTGATGTCATGCCACGCCTGACATCGTTCGACGATGTGTACTACCCAACGGCGATGATGGCATGCCACACCTTACGTCGTTCGACGGAATGTGCTGTTAAAAGGTGGTGATGGCATGTCACGCTCGACGTTGTTCGACCGTGTGTGCTGTCCAAAGGCGGTGATGTTATTCCACGCCCAACATCGTTCGACCGTGTGTGCTGTCCAAAGGCGGTGATGTCATGCCACGCCCGACGTCGTTCGATCGTGTGTGCTGTCCAAGAGCAATGATGTCATGCCACGCCCGACGTAGTCCGACCATGTGTGCTGCCCAAAGGCGGTGATGTCATGCCACGCCTGACGTTTTAGACCGTGTGTGCTGTCCAAGGGCGGTGATGTCATTCCACGCCCGACGTCGTTCGACCGTGTGTGCTGTCCAAGGGCGGGGATGTCATGCCATGCCCAATGTCATCCGACTGTGTGTGTTGTCCAAGAGCAATGATGTCATGCCACGCCCGATGTTGCCGACCATGTGTGCGGTCCAAGGGCGGTGAAGTCATGCCACACCTGATGTCGTCCGACTGTGCATGCGGTCCAAGGGCGGTGATGTCATACCACGCCCGACGTCATTCGACCGAGTGTGTTTTTCAAGAGCGGTGATGGCATGCAACGCCTGACGTCGTCCGACCGTGCGTGCAGTGCAAGGGCGGTGATGGCATGTCATGCCCAACTTTGTTCGACCGTGTGTGCTGTCCAAAGGCGGTGATGTCATGTCACGCCCAACGTCGTTTGACTGTGTGTGCTGCCCAAAGGAGATGATGGAATGCCATGGCCGATGTCGTTCGACCGTGTGTGGTGTCCCAAGGCTGTGATTTCATGCCACGCCCGATATTACCGACCGAGTATGCTGTCCAAGGGCGGTGATGTTATGCCACGCCCGACGTCGTCCGACCATGCGTGCATTCCAAGGGAGGTGATATCATGCCACGCCCTACGTCGTTCGATCGTGTGTGCTGCCCAACCGCAATGATGACATGCCACACAAAAAGTCGTTCGACCGAGTGTGCTGTCCAGAGGAGGTGATGGCATGTCACGCCCGACGTCGTTCGACTGTGCGTGCAGTATAAGGGCGGTGATGTCATTTCACGCCCGACGTCGATCGACCGTGCGTGCTTTCCAAGAGAGGTGATGTCATCCCACGTCCGACGTCGTCCGACCGTGTGTGTTGTCCAAGGGCGGTGATGGCATGCCACGCCTAATGTTGTCGACCTTGTGTGCTGTCCAAAGGCGGTGATGTCATGCCACGCCCGACGTTGCCGTGCGTGTGTGCTGTTAGAGGATGGTGATGTCATGCCACGCCCGAGGTCGTCCGACCGTGTGTGTAGTCCAAGGACGGTGATGTCATGCCACGCCCGACGTCGTTCGACCTTGTGTGCTGTCCAAGGGCGGTTATGTCATGCCACGCCCGACGTTGCCGACCGTGTGTGCTGAATGGCGATGATGGCATGCCACACATGATGTCGTTTTAGTGAGTGTGTTGTCCCAAGGTAGTGATGGCATGTAACACCCGACGTTAATTGACCATGTGTGCTATCCAAAGGCGGTGATGTCATGCCACTCCCAACGTCGTTTGACCGTGTTTGCTGCCCATAGGCAATGATTGAATGCCACGGATGACGTTGTTCAATCGTGTGTGCTGTCCAAAGGAGGTGATGTCATGCCATTGCCGACATCGTTCGACCGTGTGTGCTTTCCAACGGCAGTGATGTCATGCCACAGCCGACGTTTCCGACCGTGTGTGCTGTCTAAGGGTGGTGATGTCATGCCACGCCCGATGTTGCCAACCGTGTGTGCTGTCCAAGGGCGGTGATGTAATGCCACGCCCTTCATATCCGACCGTGTGTGCTGTCCAAAGGTGGTGATGTCATGCCACGCCCGACGTTGCCAATCGTGTGTGTTGTCCAAGGGCAATGATGTCATGCCAAGCCCGACATTACCGACCGTGTGTGTTGTCCAAGGGCGGTGATGTCATTCCACGCCCGACGTTGCCGACCGTGTGTGTTGTCCAAGGGCGGTGATGTCATGCCACGCCCAACATTACCGACTGTGTGTGCTGTCCAAGGGCAGTGATGTCATGCTACACCCGATGTTACCGTCCGTGTGTATTGTCCAAGGGCGGTGATGTCATTCCACGCCCGACATTACCGACCATGTGTGCTGTCCATGGGCGGTGATGTCGTGCAACGCCTGATGTTGCCAACCGTGTGTGCTGTCCAAGGGGGATGATGTCAAACCACGCCCGACGTTGTCCAATCGTGCGTGTATTCCAAGGGTGGTGATGTCAAGCCACGCCCAACGTCGTTCGACCGTGTTTGCCGTCCAAGGGCTATGATGGCATGCCACGCCCGACATCCTTTCACCGTGTGTGCTTCCCAAAGGTGATGATGGCATGCCAAGCCATACGTCATTCTACTGTGTGTTCTGTCCAAAGGCGGTGATGTTATTCCACGCCAGACGTAGTCCGATCGTGTTTGCTGCCCAAGGGCGGTTATGTCATGTCACTCTCGATGTGGTCCGACCGTGTGTACTATTTAAGGGCGGTGATGTCATGCCACGCCCGACGTTGCCGTCCGTGTGTGCTGTCCAAGGGCAGTGATGTAATGCCACTCCCGACGTCGTCCGACCGTGTGTGCTTTCCAAGGGAGGTTATGTCATGCCACCACCGACGTTGCCGACCATGTTTGTAGTCCAAGGGTGGTGATTTCATGCCACGCCGGACTTCGTCCAACCGTGCTTGAAGTCCTAGGGAGGTGATGTCATGCCACGCCCGACGTCGTTCATCCGTGTTTGCTGCCCAACAGCGATGATTACATGCGAAACCCGACGTCGTTCGACCGAGTGTGTTGTCCAAAGGTGGTGATGGCATGTCATGCTCGACATCGTTCGATCGTGTGTGTTGTCCAAATGCGGTGATGTCATGCCACGCGCGACGTAGTCCGACCGTGTGTGCTGTCCAAGGGCGGTGATGTCATGTGACGCCCGACATTACCGATCGTGTGTGCTGTCCAAAGGCGGTGATGGCATGTTACGCCCGACGTCATTCGTTCGTGTGTGTTGTCCAAGGGCAGTGATTGCATATCACGCACAACGTTGCCGACCGTGTGTGCTGTTTAAACGCGGTGATGTCATGCCACGCCCAACGTCGTCCGACCGTGCGAGCAGTCCAAGGGTGATGATGTCATGCCTCGCCCGACGTCGTTCGACCGTGTGTGCTGTCCAAGGGCGGTGTTGTCATGCCATGCCCGACGTTGTTTGACCGTTTGTGCAGCCCAAAGGCGATGATGGCATGCCACGCCCGACATTGTCCGACCGTGCGTGCAGTCCAAGGGTGGTGATGTCATGCCACGCCAGACGTTGTTCGGTCGTGTGTGCTGTACAAGGGCAGTGATGTCATTCCATGCCCGACGTAGTCCGATCGTGTGTGCTGTCCAAAGGCGGTGATGACATGTCAAGCCCGACGTCGTTCGACCGTGTGTGTTATCCAAGGGCTGTGATGGCATATCACAACCGACGTTGCCGACCGTGTGTACTGTCCAAGGGCGGTGACGTCATGCCACGCCCAACGTCGTTCGACCGTGTGTGCTGTCCAAGGGAGGTGATGTCATGCCACGCCCGACGTTATTTGACCGATTGTGCTGCCCAAAGACGATGATGGCATGCCACGCCCGACATCGTCCGACCATGCGTGCTGTCCAAGGGAGGTGATGTCATGCCACACCCGACGTCGTTCTACCGTGTGTGTTGTCCAAGTGCAATGATGTCATGCCACACCCGACGTAGTCCGACCGTGTGTGCTGCCCAAAGGCGGTGATGTCATGCCAAACCCGACGTTACCGATCGTGTGTGTTGTCCAAGGGAAGTGATGTCATGCCCCACCCGACATTGCCAACCGTGTGTGCTGTCCAAGGGCGGTGATGTCATTTTACGCCCGACGTCGTCTGACCGTGCGTGCAGTCCAAGGGCAGTGATGTCATGCCATGCCCGACGTCGTTCGACCGTGTGTGCTATCCAAAGGCGGTGATGTCATGCCACGCCCGACATCGTTCGACCGTGTGTGCTGTCCAAGGGCGGTAATGTCATGCCACGCCCGACGTCACTTGACCGTTTCTGCTGCCCAAAGACGATGATGGCATGCCACGCCTGACATCGTCCGACCATGCGTGCTGTCCACAGGCGGTGATGTCATGCCACGCCTGACATTGTTCGATTGTGTGTGCTTTCCAAGGGCGCTGATGTCATGCCACGCCCGACGTCATTTGACCATTTATGTCACCGAAAGACGCTGATGGCATGTCACGCCCGACATCGTCCGACCGTGCGTGCAGTCCAAGGGCGGTGATGTAATGCCACGCATGACGTTGCTGACTGTGTGTGTTGTCCAAGGGCCGTGGTGTAATGCCACGCCCGACGTCGTCCTACTGTGCGTGCAGTCCAAGGATAGTGATGTCAAGCCACGCCCGACATCGTTCAACATTGTTTTCCATCTAAGGGCTATGATGGCATGCCACACCCGACGTCGTTCGACCGTGTGTCCTGTCTCAAGACGGAGATGTTATGCCAAGCCAGATGTAGTATGATCGTGTGTGCTGCCCAAGGGCGGTGATGTCATGCCACTCCCGACATCGTCCGACAGTGTGTACTATCTAAGGGAGGTGATGTCATGCCATGCCCGACATTGTCGACCGTGTGTGCTGTGCAATGGCAGTGATGTCATGCAACGCTTGATGTTGCCGACCGTGTGTGCTGTCCAAGGGCAATGATGTCATGCCATGCCCGACGTCATCCGACCGTGCGTTCAGTCCAACGACAGTGATGTCATGCCACGCCCGACATCCTTCGACCGTGTGTGCTGTCCAAAGGCTGTTATGTCATGCCACGCCCGACGTTGCCAACCGTGTGTTCTGTCCAAGGGCAGTGATGTCATGCCACGCCCGACGTTGCCAACCGTGTGTGCTGTCCAAGGGCGGTGATGTCATTTCATGCCCGACGTCGTCCAACCATGCGTGCAGTCCAAGGGCGGTGATGTCAAGCCATGCCCGACGTCATTCGACCGTGTGTGATATCCAAAGGCGATGATGTCATGCCACGCCCGACATCGTCCGACTGTGTGTACTGTCTAAGGGCGGTGATGTCATGCCACGCCCGACGTTGCCAACCGTGTGTGCTGTCCAAGGCGGGGATGTCATGCCACGCCCGACGTCGTCCGACTGTGTGTGTTATCCAAGAGCGGTGATGGCATGCCACACTCGATGTCGTTTTACCGAGTGTGTTGTCTAAAGGCGGTGATGGCATGTCACACACGACGTTGTTCGACCGTGTGTGCTGTCCAAAGGCTGTGATGTCATGCCACGCCCAACGTCGTTTGACGGTAAATGCTGCCCATTGGCGGTGATGGATTGCCACGCCTGACGTCGTTCGACCGTGTGAGCTGTCCAAAGGCGGTGATGTCATGCCACGCTCGAAGTAGTCCAACCGTATGTGTTGCCCAATGGCGGTGATTTCATGCCACGCCCGACATCATTCAACCATTTGTGCTGTCCAAGGGCGGTGATGTCAAGCCACGCCCAACGTCATTCGACAGTGTGTGCAGTCCAAGGGAGGTAATGTCATGCCACGCCCAATGTCGTTCAGCCGTGTGTGCTGCCCAACGGCGATGATATCATATCACACTCGATGTCGTTCGACCGAGTGTGATGTCCAAAGGCGGTGATGGCATGTCACGCCCGACGTCGTTCGATCGTGTGTGCTGTCCAAAGGCGGTGATGTCATGCCACGCCCAACATCGTTCGACCTTGTGTGCTATCCAAAGGAGGTGATATTATGCCACGCCCGACGTCGTCCGACCGTGTGTGCTGTCCAAGGGCGGTGATGCATGTCACGCCTGACATTGCCGACCGTGTGTGCTGTCCAAGGGAGGTGATGTCATGCCACGCCCGACGTTGTCGACTGTGTTTGCTGTCCAAGGGCGGTGATGTCATTCCATGCCCGACGTTGTCTGACCGTGCGTGCATTCGAAGGGTGGTGATGTCATGACACGCCTGATGTCATTCGACCGTGTATGCTATCCAAGGGTGGTGATGTCATGCCACGCCCGACGTCTTCCGATCGTTTGTGCTGTCCAAGGGAGGTGATGTCATGCCATGCCCGATGTCCTTCGACCGTGTGTGCTGCCCAAGGGCGATGATATCATGCCACACCCGACGTCGTTCGACCGAGTGTGCTGTCCAAAGGCGGTAATGTCGTGCCACTTGCAACGTCGTTTGACTGTGAGTGCGGCCCAAAGGCAATGATGGAATGCCATGCCCGACGTCGTTTGACCGTGCGTGCAGTCCAAGGGTGGTGATGTAAAGCCACACCCGACGTCATTCGACCGTGTGTGCGGTCCAAAGGCGGTGATGGCATGTCACGCCTGATGTCGTCTGACCGTGTTTGCCGTCCAAGGGCTATTAAGGCATGCCACACCCGATGTCGTTCGACCATGTGTGTTGCCCAAAGCGATGATGGCATGCCATGCGAAACATCGTTCGACCGTGTGTGTTGTCCAAAGGCGGTGATGTTACGCCAATCCCGCTGTGTCTGACCATTTGTACTTTACAAGGGCGATGATGTCATGCCATGCCCGACTTTTTTCGACCGTGTGTGCTGTATAAGGGCGGTGAAGGCATGCCACGCCCGACGTTGCCGTCCGTCTGTGCTGTCCAAGGGAGATGATGTCATGCCACGCCCGACGTTGCCGACCATGTGTGTTGTCCAAGGGGGGTGATGTCATTTTAAGCGTGACGTCGTCCGATCGTGCGTGCAGTCCAAGGGGGGTGATTTCATGCCACGCCCGACGTTATTCGACAGTGTGTGCTGTCCAAGGGCGGTGATAACATGCCACGCCCGATGTCGTTCGACCATGTGTGCAGTCCAAGAGAGGTGATGTCATGCCACGCTCGATGTCGTTCGACCGTGTGCTGCCCAACGGCGATGATATCATGCCACACCCGACGTTGTTCGACCGAGTGTGTTGTCCAAAGGCGGTGATGTCATGCCACACCCGACATTGCCGACCGTGTGTGCTGTCCAAGGGCGGTGATGACATGCCACGCCTGACGTTGCCGATCGTGTGTGCTGTCAAACGGCGGTGATGTCATGCCACGCCCGAGGTTGTCCAACCGTGCGTGCAGTCCAAGGAGGGTGATGTCATGCCACGCCGGATGTCGTTGGACTGTGTGTGCTTTCCAAAGGCGGTAATGGCATGTCACGCCCAACATCGTTCGATCGTGTTTGCCGTCCATGGGCTGTGATGTCATGCCACGCCCGACGTCGTTCGACCGTGTGTGCTGCCCAAAGGCGATGAAGTCATGCCACGCCCGACGTAGTTCGACCGTGTGTGCTGCCCAAAGGCGATGTTGGCATGCCACGCTCGACGTTGTTTAACCGTGTGTGGTGTCCAAAGGCGGTGATGGATTGCCACGCCCGATGTCGTTCGACCGTGTGAGTTATCCAAAGGCGGTGAAGTCATGCCACGCCCGAAGTAGTCCAACCGTATGTGTTGCCCAATGGTGGTGATGTCATGCCTTGCCCGACATCATTCGACCGTGTGTGCTGTCCAAGGGCGGTGATGTCAAGCCACGCCCGACGTCGTCCGACAGTGTGTGCAGTCCAAGGGAGGTTATGTCATGCCACAACCGATGTCGTTCAGCCGTGTGTGCTGCTCAACGGCGATGATATCATGTCACACCCGATGTCGTTTGACCGAGTGTGATGTATAAAGGCGGTGATGGCATTCACGCCCGACGTCGTTCGATCGTGTGTGTTGTCCAAAGGCGGTGATGTCATGCCACGCCCAACATCGTTCCACCTTGTGTGCTGCCCAAAGGAGGTGATATTATGCCACGCCCGACGTCGTCCGATCGTGTGTGCTATCCAAGGGCGGTGATGTCATGCCACGCCCGACGTTGTCTGACCGTCTATGCTGTCCAAGGGCAGTGATGGTATGCCACGCCCGACGTCGTTTGATCGTAAGTGCTGTCCAAAGGCGTTAATGTCATACCACGCCCAACGTCGTTCGACCGTGTGTGCTTCCCAAAGGCGATGATGGCATGCCATACCCGACATCATTTGACTTTGTGTGCTGTCTAAGGGCGGTGATGTCATACCACGCCCGACGTCGTCCGACCGTGGGTGCAGTCCAAGGGCGGTGATGTAGATCCACACCCGACATTTTTCGACCGTGTGTGCTGATTAAAGGCGGTGATAGCATGTCACGCCCGACGTCGTTTGACCATAAGTGCTATTCAATGGCGTTGACGTCATGCCACGCCCAACGTCGTTCGATCGTGTGTGATTACTAAAGGCGGTGATGGCATGTAACGCCTAACGTCGTCCGACCATGTTTGCTGTCAAAGGGCTATGATGGCATGCCACACGCGATGTCGTTTGACCATGTGTGCAGTCCAAGGGAGGTGATGTCATGCCACGCTCGATGTGGTTCGACCGTGTGCTGCCCAACGGCGAAGATACCATGCCACACCTGACGTCGTTCGACCTAGTGTGTTGTCCAAAGGTGGTGATGCCATGCCACACCCGACATTGCCGACCGTGTGTGCTGTCCAAGGGCGGTGATGACATGCCACGCCTGACGTTGCCGATCGTGTGTGCTGTTCAACGGCGGTGATGTCATGCCACGCCTGAGGTTGTCCAACCGTGCGTGCAGTCCAAGGGGGGTGATGTCATGCCACGCCGGATGTTGTTGGACAGTGTGTGCTTTCCAAAGGCGGTAATGGCATGTCACGCCCAACATCGTTCGATCGTGTTTGCCGTCCATGGGCTATGATGTCATGCCACGCCCGACGTCGTTCGACCGTGTGTGCTGCCCAAAGGCGATGATGTCATGCCACGCCCGACGTAGTTCGACCGTGTGTGCTGCCCAAAGGCGATGATGGCATGCCACGCTCGACGTTGTTTAATCGTGTGTGGTGTCCAAAGGCGGTGATGTCATTCCATGCCCGACGTAGTCCGACCGTGTGTGTTGTCCAAATGTGGTGATGGCACGTGACGCCCGACGTTGTTTAACCGTGTGTGCTGTCCAAAGGTGGTGATGTCATGCCACGCCCGACGTCGTTCGACCGTGTGTGCTGTCCAAAGGCGGTGATGTCATGCCACGCCCGACGTAGTCCGACCGTATGTGCTGTCCAAAGGCGGTGATGTCATGCCACGCCCGACGTTGCCGACCATCTGTGTTGTCGAAGGGCGGTGATGTCATGCCACGCCCGACGTCCTCCAACCGTGCGTGTAGTACAAGGGCGGTGATTTCAATTCACGCTTAACATTGTTTGAACGTGTGTGCTTTCCAAAGACGGTGATGGCATGTAATGCTCGATGTCGTTCGACCGTGTGTGCTGCCTTAAGTTAATGATGGCATGCCACGCCCGACGTCGTTCGATCGTGTGTGCTGCCCAAGGGCGGTGATGTCATGCCACTCCCGACGTCGTCCGACCGTGTGTACTGTCCAAGGGCGGTGATGTCGTGCCACGACCGACGTTGTTTGACCGTGTGTGCTGTCAAAGGGCAGTGATGTCATGCAACTCCCGACGTCGTCAGACCGTGCGTGCAATCCAAGGGTGGTGATGTCATGTCATGCCTGACGTCGTCAGACCTTGTGTGTTGTCCAAGGGCGGTAATGTCTTGCCACAGCTGATGTTGCCGACCGTGTGTGCTGTCCAAGGGCACTGATGTAATGCCGCATCCGACGTTGTTGACCGTGTGTGCTGTCCAACGGCGGTGATGTCATGCCACGCCTGTCATTACCGACCACGTGTGCTGTCCAAGGGCGGTGATGTCATGCCACGCCCGACGTTATCGACCATGTGTGCTGTCCAAGGACGGTGATGTCATTACACGCTCGACATTACCGACCGTGTGTGTTGTCCAAAGGCGGTGATGTCATGCCACGCCCGACGTTGCCGACCGTGTGTGCTGTCATAGGGCGGTGATGTCATGCCACGCCTGACGTTGCTGACCGTGTGTGTTGTCCAAGGGCGGTGATGTCATGCTAGGCCAACATTACCGACTATGTGTGCTGTCCAAGGGCAGTAATGTCATGCCACACCCGACGTTGCCGTCCGTGTGTGTTGTCCAAGGGCGGCGATGTCATTCCACGCCTGACATTATCGACCGTGTGTGCTATCTATGGGCGGTGATGTCATGCAACGTCCGAAGTTGGCAACCGTATGTGCTGTCCAAGGGGGATGATGTCATGCCACGCCCGACGTCGTCCAACCGTGTGTGTATTCCAAGGGTGGTGATGTCAAGCCACGCCCAACGTCGTTCAATCGTCGGTGCTTTCCAATGGCGGTGATGGCATGTCACGCCTGACGTCGTTCGACCGTGTTTGCCGTCCAAGGGCTATGATGGCATGCCACGCCCAACGTCATTCTACTGTGTGTGCTTCCCAAAGGCGATGATGGCATGCCAAGCCATACGTCATTCTACTGTGTGTGCTGTCCAAAGGCGGTGATGTTTTGCCACGGCTGACGTAGTCCGACCGTGTTTGCTGCCCAAGGGCGGTTATGTCATGCCACTCCCGATGTGGTCCGACCGTGTGTAATGTCCAAGGGCGGTGATGTCATGTCACGCCCGACGTTGGCGTCCGTGTGTGCTATCCAAGGGCAGTGATGTCATGCCACTCCCGACGTCGTCCGACCGTGCATGCAGTCCAAGGGTGGTGATGTCATGCTACGCCCAACGTCGTCCGACCGTGTGTGCTTTCCAAGTGAGGTAATGCCATGCCGCGATCGACATTGCCGACCCTGTTTGCAGTCCATGGGTGGTGATTTCATGCCACGCCTGACGTCGTCCGACCGTGCGTGAAGTCCTAGGGAGGTGATGTCATGCCACGCCCAACGTCGTTCGTCCGTGTTTGCTGCCCAGCGGCGATGATGGCATGCCAAGGGCGGTGATGTGTTGCCACTCCCGACGTCATCCGACCGTGTGTAATATCCAAGGGCGGTGATGTCATGCCACGCCCGACGTTGCCGACCGTGTGTGCTGTCATAGGGAGGTGATGTCATGCCACGTCCGACGTCGTCCAACCGTGCGTGCAGTCCAAGAAGGGTGATGTCAAGCCAAACCTGACGTCGTTGGAATGTGTGTGCTTTGCAAAGGCGGTGATGGCATGTCACGCCCGACGTCGTTCGATCGTGTTTGACGTCCATGGGCTATGATGTCAGCCCACGCCCGACGTTGCCGACTGTGTATGCTGTCCAAGGGGGGTGATGTCATGCCACGCCCGACGTCGTCCAACCATGCGTGCTGTCCAAAGGCGGTGATGTCATGCCACCCCTGACATTACTGACCCTTTATACTGTCCAAGGGGGTGATGTCATGCCACGCCCGACGTTGCCAACCGTGTGTGCTATCCAAGGGGGGTGATGTCATGCCACGCCCGACGTCGTCCAACCATGCGTGCTGTCCAAAGGCGGTGATGGCATGTCACGCCCTACGTCGTTCGACCGTGGGTGCTGCCCAAAAGCGATGATGGCATGCCACGCCCGATGTCGTTCGACTGTGTGTGTTGTCCAAGGGTGGTGATGTCATGCCACACCAAACGTTGCGCGCCGTGTGTGCTGCCAAAGGGCGGTAATGTCATGTCAAGCCTGACATCGTCCAACTGTGTGTGTTGTCCAAGGTTGGTGTTGGCATGCCACGCCCGACGTTGCCGACCATGTGTGTTATCCAAGGGCGGTGATGGCATATCACACCTGACGTTGCTGACCGTTTGTGCTGTCCACGGGCGTTGATGTCATGCCACGCCCGACGTCATTCGACCGTGTGTGCTGTCCAAGGGCGGTGATGTCATGCCACGCTTGACGTTGTCTGACCGTCTATGCTGTCCAAGGGCGGTGATGGCATGCCACGCCCGACGTCGTTTGATCGTAAGTGCTGTCCAAAGGCGTTGATGTCATACCACGCCCAACGTCGTTCGACCGTGTGTGCTTCCCAAAGGCGATGACGGCATGCCACGCCCGACATCATTCAACTGTGTGTGCTGTCTAAGGGCGGTGATCTCATACCACGCCCGACGTCGTCCGACCGTGGGTGCAGTCCAAGGGCGGTGATGTAGATCCACACCCGACATTTTTTGACCGTGTGTGCTGTCCAAAGGCGGTGATAGCATGTCACGCCCGACGTCGTTTGACCATAAGTGCTATTCAATGGCGTTGACGTCATGCCACGCCCAACGTCGTTCGACCGTGTTTGATTACTAAAGGCGGTGATGGCATGTAACGCCTGACGTCGTCCTACCATGTTTGCCGTCAAAGGGCTATGATGGCATGCCACGCGCGACGTCGTTCGACCGTTTATGCTGCCAAAAGGCGATGATGGCATGCCACGTCCAACGTCGTTCGACCGTCTGTGCTGTCAAAAGGCGGTGATGTTATGCAACACCCGACGTAGTTGGACCATGTGTACTATCCAAGGACGGTGATGTCATGCCAAGCCCGACGACGTCTGACCGTGTGTGCTGTCCAGGGGCATTTATGTCATGCCAAGCCCGACGTTTCCGATCGTGTGTGCTGTCCAAGGGCGGTGATGTCATGCCATGCCTGACATTGCCAACCGTGTGTGCTGTCCAAGGGCGGTGATATCATGCCACGCCCGACGTCGTTCGACCGTGTGTGTTGTCCAAGGGCGGTGATGGCATGCCACGCCCGACGTTGCCGACCGTGTGTGCTGTCCTAGGGCGGTGATGTCATGGTACACCCGACGTTGCCGACCGTGTGTGCTGTCCAAGGGCGGTGATGTCATGACACGCCCGACGTTGTTCGACCATGTGTACTGTCCAAGGGAGGTGATGTCATGACACGCCGAACGTCGTTTGACCGTGTGTCCTGCCCAACAGTGATGATGGCATGCCACACTCGATGTCGTTTTCTCGAGTGTGTTGTCCAAAGGCGGTGATGGCATGTCACACACGACGTTGTTCGACCGGGTGTGCTGTCCAAAGGCGGTGATGTCATGCCACGCGCAACATCGTTTGACAGTGTGTGCTGCCCATAGGCGGTGATGGATTGCCACGTCCGACGTCGTTCGACCGTGTGAGTTATCCAAAGGCGGTGATGTCATGCCACGCCCGAAGTAGTCCAACCGTATGTGTTTCCCAATGGTGGTGATGTCATGCCACGCCCGACATCATTCGACCGTGTGTGATGTCCAAGGGCGGTGATGTCAAGCCACGCACGACGTCGTCCGACAGTGTGTGCAGTCCAAGGGAGGTTATGTCATGCCACAACCGATGTCGTTCAGCCGTGTGTGCTGCTCAACGGCGATGATATCATGTCACACCCGATGTCGTTTGACCGAGTGTGATGTATAAAGGCGTTGATGGCATGTCACGCCCGACGTCGTTCGATCGTGTGTGTTGTCCAAAGGCGGTGATGTCATGCCACGCCAACATCGTTCGACCTTGTGTGCTGCCCAAAGGAGGTGATATTATGCCACGCCCGACGTCGTCCGATCGTGTGTGCTATCCAAGGGCGGTGATGTCATGCCACGCCCGACGTTGTCTGACCGTCTATGCTGTCCAAGGGCATTGATGGCATGCCACGCCCGACGTCGTTTGATCGTAAGTGCTGTCCAAAGGCGTTAATGTCATACCACACCCAACGTCGTTCGACCGTGTGTGCTTCCCAAAGGCGATGATGGCATGCCACACCCGACATCATTCGACGGTGTGTGCTGTCTAAGGGCGGTGATGTCATACCACGCCCGACGTCGTCCGACAGTGGGTGCAGTCCAAGGGCGGTGATGTAGATCCACACCTGACATTTTTTGACCGTGTGTGCTGTCCAAAGGCGGTGATAGCATGTCACGCCCGACGTCGTTTGACCATAAGTGCTATTCAATGGCGTTGACGTCATGCCACGCCCAACGTCGTTCGATCATGTGTGATTACTAAAGGCGGTGATGGCATGTAACGCCTGACGTCGTCCGACCATGTTTGCCGTCAAAGGGCTATGATGGCATGCCACACGCGACGTCGTTCGACCATTTATACTGCCAAAAGGCGATGATGGCATGCCACGTCCAACGTCATTCGACCGTGTGTGCTGTCAAAAGGCGGTGATGTTATGCGACACCCGACGTAGTTAGACCAAGTGTACTGTCCAAGGACGGTGATGTCATGCCAAGCCCGATGACGTCCGACCGTGTGTGCTGTCCAGGGGCATTTATGTCATGCCAAGCCCGACGTTGCCGATCGTGTGTGTTGTCCAAGGGCGGTGATGTCATGCCATGCCCGACATTGCCGACCGTGTGTGCTGTCCAAGGGCGGTGATATCATGCCACGCCCGACGTCGTCCGACCGTGTGTGTTGTCCAAGGGCGGTGATGGCATGCCACGCCCGATGTTGCCGACCGTGTGTGCTGTTCAAGGGCGGTGATGTCATGGCACACCCGACGTTGCCGACCGTGTGTGCTGTCCAAGGGCGGTGATGTCATGACATGCCCGACGTTGTTCGACCGTGTGTACTGTCCAAGGGAGGTGATGTCATGACACGCCGAACGTCGTTTGACCGTGTGTCCTGTCCAACAGTGATGATGGCATGCCACACTCGATGTCGTTTTACCGAGTGTGTTGTCCAAAGGCGGTGATGGCATGTCACACACGACGTTGTTCGACCGTGTGTTGTCCAAAGGCGGTGATGTCATGCCACGCGCAACATCGTTTGACGGTGTGTGCTGCCCATTGGCGTTGATGGATTGCCACGCCCGACGTCATTCGACCGTGTGAGCTGTCCAAAGGCGGTGATGTCATGCCATGCCCGAAGTAGTCCAACCGTATGTGTTGCCCAATGGTGGTGATGTCATGCCACGCCCGACATCATTCGACCGTGTGTGCTGTCCAAGGGCGGTGATGTCAAGCCTCGCCCGACGTCGTCCGACAAGGTGTGCAGTCAAAGAGAGGTTATGTCATGCCACAACCGATGTCGTTCAGCCGCGTGTGCTGCTCAACAGCGATGATATCATGTCACACCCGATGTCGTTTGACCGAGTGTGATGTATAAAGGCGGTGATGGCATGTCACGCCCGACGTCGTTCGATCGTGTGTGTTGTCCAAAGGAGGTGATGTCATGCCACGCCCAACATCGTTCGACCTTGTGTGCTGCCCAAAGGAGGTGATATTATGCCACGCCCGATGTCGTCCGACCGTGTGTGCTGTCCAAGGGCGGTGATGTCATGCCACGCCCGACGTTGTCTGACCGTCTATGCTTTCCAAGGGCAGTGATGGCATGCCACGCCCGACGTCGTTTGATCGTAAGTGCTGTCCAAAGGCGTTAATGTCATACCACGCCCAATGTCGTTCGACCGTGTGTGCTTCCCAAAGGCGATGATGGCATGCCACACCCGACATCATTCGACTGTGTGTGCTGTCTAAGGGCGGTGATGTCATACCACGCCCGACGTCGTCCGACAGTGGGTGCAGTCCAAGGGCGGTGATGTAGATCCACACCCGAAATTTTTCGACCGTGTGTGCTGATTAAAGGCGGTGATAGCATGTCACGCCCGACGTCGTTTGACCATAAGTGCTATTCAATGGCGTTGACGTCATGCCACGCCCAACGTCGTTCGACCGTGTGTGATTACTAAAGGCGGTGATGGCATGTAACGCCTGACGTCGTCCGACCATGTTTGCCGTCAAAGGGCTATGATGGCATGCCACACGCGACGTCGTTCGACCGTTTATACTGCCAAAAGGCGATGATGGCATGCCACGTCCAACGTCATTCGACCGTGTGTGCTGTCAAAAGGCGGTGATGTTATGCGACACCCGACGTAGTTAGACCAAGTGTACTTTCCAAGGACGGTGATGTCATGCAAAGCCCGACGACGTCCGACCGTGTGTGCTTTCCAGGGGCATTTATGTCATGCCAAGCCCGACGTTGCCGATCGTGTGTGTTGTCCAAGGGCGGTGATGTCATGCCATGCCCGACATTGCCGACCGTGTGTGCTGTCCAAGGGTGGTGATATCATGCCACGCCCGACGTCGTCCGACCGTGTGTGTTGTCCAAGGGCGGTGATGGCATGCCACGCCCGACGTTGCCGACCGTGTGTGCTGTCCAAGGGCGGTGATGTCATGGCACACCCGACGTTGCCGACCGTGTGTGATGTCAAAGGGCGGTGATGTCATGACATGCCCGACGTTGTTCGACCGTGTGTACTGTCCAAGGGAGGTGATGTCATGACACGCCGAACGTCGTTTGACCGTGTGTCCTGCCCAACAGTGATGATGGCATGCCACACTCGATGTCATTTTACCGAGTGTGTTGTCCAAAGGCGGTGATGGCATGTCACACACGACGTTGTTCGATCGTGTGTTGTCTAAAGGCGGTGATGTCATGCCACGCGCAACATCGTTTGACGGTGTGTTCTGCCCATTGGCGTTGATGGATTGCCACGCCCGACGTCATTCGACCGTGTGAGCTGTCCAAAGGCGGTGATTTCATGCCACGCCCGAAGTAGTCCAACCGTATGTGTTACCCAATGGTGGTGATGTCATGCCACGCCCGACATCATTCGACCGTGTGTGCTGTCCAAGGGCGGTGATGTCAAGCCTCGCCCGACGTCGTCCGACAAGGTGTGCAGTCGAAGGGAGGTTATGTCATGCCACAACCGATGTCGTTCAGCCGCCTGTGCTGCTCAACGGCGATGATATCATGTCACACCCGATGTCGTTAGACCGAGTGTGATGTATAAAGGCGGTGATGGCATGTCACGCCCGACGTCGTTCGATCGCATGTGTTGTCCAAAGGCGGTGATGTCATGCCACGCCGAACATCGTTCGACCTTGTGTGCTGTCCAAAGGAGGTGATATTATGCCACGCCCGATGTCGTCCGACCGTGTGTGCTGTCCAAGGGCGGTGATGCATGCCACACCTAAAATTGCCGACCGTGTGTGCTGTCCAAGGGAGGTGATGTCATGCCACGCCCGACGTTGTCGACTGTGTGTGCTATCCAAGGGCGGTGATGTCATTCCATGCCCGACGTTGTCCGATCGTGCGTGCATACGATGGGTGGTGATGTCATGCCATGCCCGATGTCCTTCGATCGTGTGTGCTGCCCAAGGGCGATGATATCATGCCACACCCGACGTCGTTCGATCGAGTGTGCTGTCCAAAGGCGGTGATGTCGTGCCACTTGCAACGTCGTTTGACTGTGAGTGCTGCCCAAAGGCAATGATGGAATGCCATGCCCGACGTCGTTCGACCGTGCGTGCAATCTAAGGGCGGTGAAGTAAAGCCACACCCGACGTCATTCGACGTGTGTGCTGTCCAAAGGCGGTGATGGCATGTCACGCCTGACGTCGTTCGACCGTGTTTGCCGTCCAAGGGCCATTATGGCATGCCACACCCGATGTCGTTCGACCGTGTGTGTTGCCCAAAGCGATGATAGCATGCCAAGCGAAACGTCGTTAGACTGTGTATGTTGTCCAAAGGCGGTGATGTTATGCCAATCCCGACGTTGTCCGACCGTGTGTACTTTACAAGGGCGGTGATGTCATGCCTCGTTCGACGTTGTCCGACCGTCTGTGCTGTATAAGGGCGGTGATGGCATGCCACGCCCGACGTTGCCGTCCGTCTGTGCTGTCCCAGGGAGATGATGTCATGCCACGCCCGACGTTGCCGACCGTGTGTGCTGTCCAAGGGGGGTGATGTCATTCCAAGCCCGACGTCGTTCGACTATGTGTGCAGTCCAAGGGAGGTGATGTCATGCCACGCTCGATGTCATTTGATAGTGTGCTGCCCAACGGCGATGATATCATGCCACACCCGACGTCGTTCAACCGAGTGTGCTGTCCAAAGGCGGTGATGTCATGCCACACCCGACATTGCCGACCGTGTGTGCTGTCCAAGGGCGGTGATGACATGCTACGCCTGACATTGCCGATCGTGTGTGCTGTCGAACGGCGGTGATGTCATGCCACGCACGACGTCGTCCAACCGTGCGTGCAGTCCAAGGAGGGTAATGTCATGCCATGCCGGATGTCGTTGAACTGTGTGTGCTTTCCAAAGGCGGTGATGGCATGTCCCCCCCGACGTCGTTCGATCGTGTTTGCTGTCCATGGGCTATGATGTCATGCCACACCCGACGTCGTTTGACCGGGTGTGCTGCCCAAAGGCGATGATGTAATGCCACGCCCGACGTAGTCCGATCGTGTGTGCTGCCTAAAGGCGATGATGGCATGCCACGCTCGACGTTGTTCGACCGTGTGTGGTGTCCAAAGGCGGTAATGTCATTCCATGCCCGACGTAGTCCGACCGTGTGTGTTGTCCAAATGTTGTGATGGCACGTCACGCCCGACGTCGTTCGACCGTGTGTGCTGACTAAAGGCGGTGATGTCATGCCACGCCCGATGTCGTTCAACCGTTTGTGCTGTCCAAAGGCGGTGATGTCATGCCATGCCCGACGTAGTCCGACTGTGTAAGTTGTCCAAAGGCGGTGATGTCATGCCACGCCCGACGTTGCCGACCATCTGTGCTGTCGAAGGGCGGTGATGTCATGCCACGCCCGACGTCATTCGACTGTGTGTGCTGTCCAAGGGCGGTGATAACATGCCACGCCCAACGTCGTTCGACAGTGTGTGTTGTCCAAGGGCGGTGATAACATGCCATGCCCTAGGTCGTTTGACCGTGTGTGCAGTCCAAGGGAGGTGATGTCATGCCACGCTAGATGTCGTTCGACCGTGTGCTTCCCAACGGCGATGATATCATGCCACACCCGACGTCGTTCGACTGAGTGTGTTGTCCAAAGGCGGTGATGTCATGCCACACCCGATAATGCCGATCGTGTGTGCTGTCCAAGGGCGGTGATGACATGCCACGCTTAACGTTGCCGACCGTGTGTGCTGTCCAACGGCGGTTATGTCATGCCACGCCCGACGTAGTCCAACCGTGCGTGCAGTCCAAGGAGGGTGATGTCATGCCAAACCGGATGTTGTTGGACTGTATGTGCTTTCCAAAGGCGGTGATGGCATGTCACGCCCAACGTCGTTCGATCGTGTTTGCCGTGCATGGCTATGATGTCATGCCACGCCTAACGTCGTTCGACCGTGTGTGCTGCCCAAAGGCGATGATGTCATGCCACGCCCGACGTAGTCCGACCGTGTGTGCTACCCAAAGGCGATGATGGCATGCCACGCTCAACGTTGCTCGACCGTGTGTGGTGTCCAAAGGTGGCGATGCCAATTCACGCAGGACGTTGTTTGAACGTGTGTGCTTTCCAAAGACGGTGATGGAATGTCATGCCCGACGTCGTTCGACCGTGTGTGCTGCCTTAAGTTAATGATGGCATGCCACGACCGACGTCGTTCGATCATGTGTGCTACCCAAGGGCGTTGATGTCATGCCACTCCCGACGTCATCCGACCGTGTGTACTGTCCAAGGGCGGTGATGTCGTGCCACGCCCGACGTTGTTTGACCGTGTGTGCTGTCAAAGGGCAGTGATGTCATGCAACTCCCGACGTCGTCAGACCTTGCGTGCTATCCAATGGTGGTGATGTCATGTCATGCCTGACATCGTCAGACCGTGTGTGTTGTCCAAGGGCGGTAATGTCATGCCACAGCCGATGTTGCCGACCGTGTGTGCTGTCCAAGGGCGCTGATGTAATGCCACGCCCGACGTTGTTGACCGTCTGAGCTGTCCAAGGGCGGTGATGTCATGCCACGCCTGTCATTACCGACCGTGTGTGCTGTCCAAGGGCGGTGATGTCATGCCACGCCCGACGTTATCGACCGTGTGTGCTGTCCAAGGACGGTGATGTCATTACACGCTCGACAATACCGACCGTGTGTGTTGTCCAAAGGCGGTGATGTCATGCCACGCTTGACGTTGCCGACCGTGTGTGCTGTCATAGGGCGGTGATGTCATGCCACGCCTGACGTTGCCGACCGTATGTGTTGTCCAAGGGCGGTGATGTTATGCTAGGCCAACATTACCGACTGTGTGTGCTGTCCAAGGGCAGTAATGTCATGCCACACTAGACGTTGCCGTCCGTGTGTGTTGTCCAAGGGCGGTGATGTCATTCAACGCCCGATATTACCAACCGTGTGTGCTATCCATGGGCGGTGATGTCATGCAACCCCCGACGTTGGCAACCGTGTGTGCTGTCCAAGGGGGATGATGTCATGCCACGCCCAACGTCGTCCAACTGTGCGTGTATTCCAAGGGTGGTGTTGTCATGCCACACCCGACGTTGCCGACCGTGTGTGCTGTCCAAGGGCGGTGATATCATGCCACGCCTGACGTCGTCCGATCGTGTGTGTTGTCCAAGGGTGGTGATGGCATGCCACGCCCGACGTTGCCGACCGTGTGTGCTGTCCAAGGGCGGTGATGTCATGGCACACCCGACGTTGCCGACCGTGTATGCTGTCCAAGGGCGGTGATGTCATGACACGCCCGACGTTGTTTGACCGTGTGTACTGTCCAAGGGAGGTGATGTCATGACACGCAGAACGTCGTTCGACCGTGTGTCCAACCCAACAGTGATGATGGCAGGCCACACTCGATGTCGTTTTACCGAGTGTGTTGTCCAAAGGCGGTGATGGCATGTCACACACGACGTTGTTCGACCGTGTGTGCTGTCCAAAGGCGGTGATGTCATGCCACGCGCAACATCGTTTGACGGTGTGTGCTGCCCATTGGCGGTGATAGATTGCCACGCCTGACGTCGTTCGACCATGTGAGCTGTCCAAAGGCGGTGATGTCATGCCACGCCCGAAGTAGTCCAACCGTATGTGTTGCCCAATGGCGGTGATGTCATGCCACGCCCAACATCATTCGACCGTGTGTGCTGTCTAAGGGCGGTGATGTCAAGCCACGCCCGACGTTGTGCGAAAGTGTGTGCAGTCCAAGGGAGGTTATGTCATGCCACGCCCGATGACGTTCAGCCGTGTGTGCTGCCCAACGGCGATGGTATCATGTCACACCCGATGTCGTTCGACCGAGTATGATGTATAAAGGCGGTGATGGCATGTCACGCCCGACGACGTTCGATTGTGTGTGTTGTCCAAAGGCGGTGATGTCATGCCACGCCCAACATCGTTCGACCTTGTGTGCTGTCCAAAGGAGGTGATATTATGCCACGTTCGACGTCGTCCGACCGTGTGTGCTGTCCAAGGGCGGTGATGCATGCCACGCCTAACATTGCTGACCGCGTGTTCTGTCCAAGGGAGGTGATGTCATGCCACGCTCGACGTTGTCGACTGTGCGTGTTGTCCAAGGGCGGTGATGTCATTCCATGCCCGACGTTGTCCGACCGTGCGTGCATTCGAAGGGTGGTGATGTCATTCCATGCCCGATGTCCTTCGACTGTGTGTGCTGCTCAAGGGCGATGATATCATGCCACACCCGACGTCATTCGACCGAGTGTGTTGTCCAAAGGCGGTGATGTCGTGCCACTTGGAACGTCGTTTGACTGTGAGTGCTGCCAAAAGGCAATGATGGAATGCCACTCCCGACGTCGTTCGACCGTGCGTGCAGTCCAAGGGCTGTTATGTAAAGCCACACCCGACGTCATTCGAACGTGTGTGCTGTCCAAAGGCAGTGATGGCATGTCACGCCTGACGTCGTTCGACCGTGTTTGCCGTCCAAGGGCTATTATGGCATGCCACACCCGATATCGCTCGACCGTGTGTGCTGCCCAAAGCGATGATGGCATGCCATGCGAAACGTCGTTCGACTGTGTGTGTTGTCCAAAGGCGGTGATGTTATGCCAATCCCGACGTTGTCCGATCGTGTGTACTTTAAAAGGGCGGTGATGTCATGCCACGCCCGTCGTTGTCCGACCGTATGTGTTGTATAAGGGCGGTGATGGCATGCCACGCCCGACGTTGCCATCCGTCTGTGCTGTCCAAGGGAGATGATGTCATTCCACGCCCGACGTTGCTGACCGTGTGTGCTGTCCTAGGGGGGTGATGTCATTCCAAGCCCGACGTCGTTTGATCGTGCGTAAAGTCCAAAGGCGGTGATGTCATGCCACGCCCGATCTCGTTCGACCGTGTGCTGCCCAACGGCGATGATATCATGCCACACCCGACGTCGTTCAACCGAGTGTGTTGTCCAAAGGCGGTGATGTCATGCCACACCCGACCGTGTGTGCTATCTAAGGGCGGTGATGACATGCCACGCCTGACGTTGCCGACCGTGTGTGCTGTCCAACAGTGGTGATGTCATGCCACACCCGACGTCGTCCAACCGTGCGTGCAGTCCAAGGAGGGTGATGTCATGCCACGCCGGATGTCGTTGGACTGTGTGTGCTTTCCAAAGACGGTGATGGCATGTCACGGCCGACGTCGTTCGATCGTGTTTGCCGTCCATGGGCTATGATGTCATGCCACACCCGACGTCGTTCGACCGTGTGTGCTGCCCAAAGGCGATGATGTCATGCCACGCCCGACGTAGTCCGATCGTTTGTGCTGCCCAAAGGCGATGATGGCATGCCACGCTCGACGTCGTTCGACCGTGTGTGCTGTCCAAAGGCGGTGATATCATGCCACGCCCGATGTCGTTCGACCGTGTGTGCTGTCCAAAGGCGGTGATGTAATGCCACGCCCGACATAGTCCGACCGTGTGTGCTGTCCAAAGGTGGTGATGTCATGCCACGCCCGACGTTGCCGACCATCTATGCTGTCGAAGGGCGATGATGTCATGCCACGCCCGACGTCATTCGATAGTGTGTGCTGTCCAAGGGCGGTGGTAACATGCCACGCCCAACGTCGTTCGACCGTGTGTGCAGTCCAAGGGAGGTGATGTCATGCCACGCTCGATGTCGTTCGACCGTGTGCTGCCCAAAGGCGATGATATCATGCCACACCCGACGTCGTTCGACCGAGTGTGTTGTCAAAAGGCGGTGATGTCATGCCACACCCGACATTGCCGACCGTGTGTGCTGTCCAAGGGCGGTGATGACATGCCACGCCTGACGTTGCCGACCATGTGTGCTGTCCAACGGTGGTTATGTCATGCTACGCCCGACGTCGTCCAACCGTGCGTGCAGTCCAAGGAGGGTGATTTCATGCAAAACCGGATGTCGTTGGACTGTATGTGCTTTCCAAAGGCGGTGATGGCATGTAACGCCCGACGTTGTTCGATCGTGTTTGGCGTCCATGGGCTATGATGTCATGCCACGCCTGACGTCGTTCGACCGTGTGTGCTGCCCAAAGGCGATGATGTCATGCCACGCCCGACGTAGTCCGACCGTGTGTGCTACCCAAAGGTAATGATGGCATGCCACGCTCGACGTTGTTCGACCGTGTGTGGTGTCCAAAGGCGGTGATGTCAATTCACGCCCGACGTTGTTTGAACGTTTGTGATTTCCAAAGACGGTGATGGAATGTCATGCCCGACGTCGTTCGACCGTGTGTGCTGCCTTAAGTTAATGATGGCATTCCACGCCCGACGTCGTTCGATCGTGTGTGCTGCCCAAGGGCGGTGATGTCGTTCCACGCCCGACGTTGTTTAACCGTGTGTGCTGTCAAAGGTCAGTGATGTCATGCAACTCCCGACGTTGTCAGACTGTGCATGCAATCCAAGGGTGGTGATGTCATGTCATGCTTGACGTCGTTAGACCGTGTGTGTTGTCCAAGGGCGGTAAAGTCATGCCACAGCCGATCATGCCGACCGTGTGTGCTTTCCAAAGGCGCTGATGTCATGCCATGCCCGACGTTGTTGACCGTGTGTGCTGTCCAAGGGAGGTGATGTCATGCCACGCCTGTCATTATCGACCGTGTGTGCTGTCCAAGGGCGGTGATGTCATGCCACGCCCGACGTTACCGACCGTGTGTGCTGTCCAAGGACGGTGATGTCATTACACCCCCGACATTACCGACCGTGTGTGTTGTCCAAAAGCGGTGATGTCATGCCACGCCCGACGTTGCCGACCGTGTGTGTTGTCATAGGGCGGTGATATCATGCCACGCCCGACGTTGCCGACCGTGTGTATTATCCAAGGGCGGTGATGTCATGCCAGGCCAACATTACCGACTGTGTGTGCTGTCCAAGGGCAGTAAAGTCATGCCACACCCGATGTTGCCGTCCGTGCGAGTTGTCCAAGGGCGGCGATGTCATTCCACGCCCGACATTACCGACCGTGTGTGCTATGCATGGGCGGTGATGTCATGCAACACCCAACGTTGCCAACCGTGTGTGCTGTCCAAGCTGGATGATGTCATGCCATGCCCGACGTCGTCCAACCGTGCGTGTATTCCAAGGGTGGTGATGTAAAGCCACGCCCAACGTCGTTTGACAGTCTGTGCTTTCAAAAGACGGTGATGGCATGTCACGCCTGACGTTTTTCGACCGTGTTTGCCATCCAAGGGCTATGATGGCATGCCACACCCGACGTCGTTGCACCGTGTGTGCTTCCCAAAGGCGATGATGGCATGCCAAGCCATACGTCATTCTACTGTGTGTGCTATCCAAAGGCGGTGATGTTATGCCACGCCTGACGTAGTCCGACCGTGGTTGCTGCCCAAGGGCGGTTATGTCATGCCACTCCCGATGTGGTCCGACCGTGTGTACTGTCCAAGGGCGGTAATGTCATGCCACGCCCGACGTTGCCGTCCGTGTGTGCTGTCCAAGGGCAGTGATGTCATGCCACTCCCGACGTCGTCCGACCGTGCGTGCAGTCCAAGGGTGGTGATGTCATGCCACGCCCAACGTCGTCCGACCATGTGTGCTTTACAAGAGAGGTAATGCCATGCCACGACCGACATTGCCGACCGTGTTTGCAGTCCAAGGGTGGTGATTTCATGCCACGCCTGACGTCGTCCGACCGTGCGTGAAGTCCTAGGGAGGTGATATCATGCCACGCCCAACATCGTTCGTCCGTGTTTGCTGCCCAACGACAATGATGGCATCCCAAACCCGACGTCATTCGATCGAGTGTGTTGTCTAAAGGTGGTGATGGCATGTCACCCTCGACGTCGTTCGATCGTGTGTGCTTTCCAAACGCGGTGATGTCATGCCACGCCCGACGTAGTCCAACCGTGTGTGCTGTCCTAGGGCGGTGATGTCATGTGACGCCCGACACTAATGTGTGTGCTGTACAAAGGTGGGGATGGCATGTCACACGCGGCGCTATTCGACCGTGTGTGTTGTCCAAGGGCAGTTATGGCATATCACGCCCGACGTTGCCGACCGTGTGTGCTGTCAAAACGCGGTGATGTCATGCCACGCCCGACGTCGTCCGACCGTGCGAGCAGTCCGAGGGCGATGATGTCATGCCACGCCCGACGTCGTTCGACCGTGTGTGTTGTCCAAGGGCGGTGATGTCATGCCATGCCCGATGTTGTTTGACCGTTTGTGCAGCCCAAAGGCGATGATGGCATGCAACGCCCGACATCGTCCGACCGTGCGTGCAGTCCAAGGGCGGTGATGTCATTCCATGCCAGACGTCGTTCGACCATGTGTGTTGTACCAGGGTAGTGATGTAATTCCACACCCGACGTAGTCCGACCGTGTGTGTTGTCCAAAGGCGGTGATGACATGTCAAGGCCGACGTCGTTCGACCGTGTGTGTTGTCCAAGGGCAGTGATGGCATATTACGCCCGACGTTGTCGACCGTGTGTACTCTCTAAGGGCGGTGATGGCATGTCACGTGCAACGTCGTTCGACCATGCGTGTAGTCCAAGGGTAGTGATGACATGCCACGCCCGACGTGGATCGACCGTATGTGCTGTCCAAGGGAGGTGATGTCATGCCACGTCCGACGTCGTCCGACCCTACGTGCTGTCCAAGGGCAGTGATGGCATGCCACGCCTAATGTTGTCGACCTTGTGTGCTGTCCAAGGGCGGTGATGTCATGCCACGCCCGACGTTACCGTCCGTGTGTGCTGTTCGAGGGCGGTGATGTCATGCCCCGCCCGAGGTCGTCCGACCGTGCGTGTAGTTCAAGGACGGTGATATCATGCCACGCCCGACGACGTCGTTCGACCGTGTGTGCTTTCCAAGGGCGGTGATGTCATGATACGCCCGACGTTGCCGACAGTGTGTGCTGTCCAAGCGCGGTGATGTCATGCCACACCCGATGTTACCAACCGTGTGTGCTGTCCAAGGGCAGTGATGTCATTCCACGCCCGACGTCGTCCGACCGTACGTGCAATCCAAGGGCGGTAATGTCATGCCACGCCCGACGTCGTCCGACCGTGTGTGCTGTCCAAGGGCAGGGATGTCATGCAACGCCCGACGTCGTCCGACTGTGTGTGCTGACCAAGAGCAATGATGTCATGCCACGCCCGACGTTGCCGACCATGTGTGCGGTCCAAGGGTGGTGATGTCATGCCACACCTGATGTCGTCCGACTGTGTGTGCGGTCCAAGGGCGGTGATGTCATGCCACGCCCGATGTTGCCGACCGAGTGTGCTGTCCAAGGGCGGTGATGTTATGCCAGGCCCGACGTCGTTCCACCATGCGTGTATTCCAAGGGAGGTGATATCATGCCACGCCCGACGTCGTTCAATCGTGTGTGCTGCCCAACCGCAATGATGACATGTCACGCCCGACGTCGTTCGACCGTGTGTGCAGTCCAAGGGCGGTGATGTCATTTCACGCCCGACGTCGTTAAACCGTGCATGCAGTCCAAGGGAAGTGATGTCATGCCACGCCCGACATCGATCGACCATGTGTGCTGTCCAATGGAGGTGATGTCATCCCACGTCCGACGTCGTCCGACTGTGTGCTTTCCAAGGCCGGTGATGGCATGCCACTCCTAACGTTGTCGAGCTTGTGTGCTGTCCAAGGGCGGTGATGTCATGCCACGCCCGACGTTACCGTCCGTGTGTGCTATCCGAGGGCGGTAATGTCATGCCACGCCCGATGTCGTTTGACCGTGCATGTAGTCCAAGGACGGTGATGTCATGCCACGCCCTACGTCGTTCGACCGTGTGTGCTGTCCATGGGCAGTGATGTCATGCCACGCCCTACGTCGTCTGACCGTGCGTGCAGTCCTAGGGTGTTGATGTCATGCCACGCCTGACATCGTTCGGCGATGTGTACTACCCAACGGCGATGATGGCATGCCACACCTTACGTCGTTCGACGGAATGTGCTGTTAAAAGGCGGTGATGGCATGTCACGCTCGACGTTGTTCGACCGTGTGTGATGTCCAAAGGCGGTGATGTTATTCCACGCCCAACATCGTTCGACCGTGTGTGCTGTCCAAAGGCGGTGATGTCATGCCACGCCCGACGTCGTTCGACCGTGTGTGCTGTCCAAGAGCAATGATGTCATGCCACGCCCGACGTAGTCCGACCATGTGTGCTGCCCAAAGGCGGTGATGTCATGCCACGCCCGATGTTTTAGACCGTGTGTGCTGTCCAAGGGCGGTGATGTCATTCCACGCCCGACGTCGTTCGACCGTGTGTGCTGTCCAAGGGCGGGGATGTCATGCCACGCCCAACGTCATCCGACTGTGTGTGTTGTCCAAGAGCAATGATGTCATGCCACGCCCGATGTTGCCGACCATGTGTGCGGTCCAAGGGCGGTGAAGTCATGCCACACCTGATGTCGTCCGACTGTGCATGCGGTCCAAGGGCGGTGATGTCATACCACGCCCGACGTCATTCGACCGAGTGTGTTTTTCAAGAGCGGTGATGGCATGCAACGCCTGACGTCGTCCGACCGTGCGTGCAGTGCAAGGGCGGTGATGGCATGTCATGCCCAACTTCGTTCGACCATGTGTGCTGTCCAAAGGCGGTGATGTCATGTCACGCCCAACGTCGTTTGACCGTGTGTGCTGCCCAAAGGAGATGATGGAATGCCATGCCCGATGTCGTTCGACCGTGTGTGGTGTCCCAAGGCTGTGATTTCATGCCACGCCCGATATTACCGACCGAGTATGCTGTCCAAGGGCGGTGATGTTATGCCACGCCCGACGTCGTCCGACCATGCGTGCATTCCAAGGGAGGTGATATCATGCCACGCCCTACGTCGTTCGATCGTGTGTGCTGCCCAACCGCAATGATGACATGCCACACAAAAAGTCGTTCGACCGAGTGTGCTGTCCAGAGGAGGTGATGGCATGTCACGCCCGACGTCGTTCGACTGTGCGTGCAGTATAAGGGCGGTGATGTCATTTCACGCCCGACGTCGATCGACCGTGCGTGCTTTCCAAGAGAGGTGATGTCATCCCACGTCCGACGTCGTCCGACCGTGTGTGTTGTCCAAGGGCGGTGATGGCATGCCACGCCTAATGTTGTTGACCTTGTGTGCTGTCCAAAGGCGGTGATGTCATACCACGCCCGACGTTGCCGTGCGTGTGTGCTGTTAGAGGATGGTGATGTCATGCCACGCCCGAGGTCGTCCGACCGTGTGTGTAGTCCAAGGACGGTGATGTCATGCCACGCCCGACGTCGTTCGACCTTGTGTGCTGTCCAAGGGCGGTTATGTCATGCCACGCCCGACGTTGCCGACCGTGTGTGCTGAATGGCGATGATGGCATGCCACACATGATGTCGTTTTAGTGAGTGTGTTGTCCCAAGGTAGTGATGGCATGTAACACCCGACGTTAATTGACCATGTGTGCTATCCAAAGGCGGTGATGTCATGCCACTCCCAACGTCGTTTGACCGTGTTTGCTGCCCATAGGCAATGATGGAATGCCACGGATGACGTTGTTAAATCGTGTGTGCTGTCCAAAGGAGGTGATGTCATGCCATTCCCGACATCGTTCGACCGTGTGTGCTTTTCAACGGCAGTGATGTCATGCCACAGCCGACGTTTCCGACCGTGTGTGCTGTCTAAGGGTGGTGATGTCATGCCACGCCCGATGTTGCCAACCGTGTGTGCTGTCCAAGGGCGGTGATGTAATGCCACGCCCTTCATATCCGACTGTGTGTGCTGTCCAAAGGTGGTGATGTCATGCCACGCACGACGTTGCCAATCGTGTGTGTTGTCCAAGGGCAATGATGTCATGCCACGCCCGACATTACCGACCATGTGTGTTGTCCAAGGGCGGTGATGTCATTCCACGCCCGACGTTGCCGACCGTGTCTGTTGTCCAAGGGCGGTGATGTCATGCCACGCCCAACATTACCGACTGTGTGTGCTGTCCAAGGGCAGTGATGTCATGCTACACCCGATGTTACCGTCCGTGTGTATTGTCCAAGGGCGGTGATGTCATTCCACGCCCGACATTACCGACCATGTGTGCTGTCCATGGGCGGTGATGTCGTGCAACGCCTGATGTTGCCAACCGTGTGTGCTGTCCAAGGGGGATGATGTCAAACCACGTCCGACGTTGTCCAATCGTGCGTGTATTCCAAGGGTGGTGATGTCAAGCCACGCCCAACGTCGTTCGACCGTGTTTGCCGTCCAAGGGCTATGATGGCATGCCACGCCCGACGTCCTTTCACCGTGTGTGCTTCCCAAAGGTGATGATGGCATGCCAAGCCATACGTCATTCTACTATGTGTTCTGTCCAAAGGCGGTGATGTTATTCCACGCCAGACGTAGTCCGACCGTGTTTGCTGCCCAAGGGCGGTTATGTCATGTCACTCTCGATGTGGTCCGACCGTGTGTACTATTTAAGGGCGGTGATGTCATGCCACGCCCGACGTTGCCGTCCGTGTGTGCTGTCCAAGGGCAGTGATGTAATGCCACTCCCGACGTCGTCCGACCGTGTGTGCTTTCCAAGGGAGGTTATGTCATGCCACAACCGACGTTGCCGACCGTGTTTGTAGTCCAAGGGTGGTGATTTCATGCCACGCCGGACTTCGTCCAACCGTGCTTGAAGTCCTAGGGAGGTGATGTCATGCCACGCCCGACGTCGTTCATCCGTGTTTGCTGCCCAACAGCGATGATTACATGCGAAACCCGACGTCGTTCGACCGAGTGTGTTGTCCAAAGGTGGTGATGGCATGTCATGCTCGACATCGTTCGATCGTGTGTGCTGTCCAAATGCGGTGATGTCATGCCACGCGCGACGTAGTCCGACCGTGTGTGCTGTCCAAGGGCGGTGATGTCATGTGACGCCCGACATTACTGATCGTGTGTGCTGTCCAAAGGCGGTGATGGCATGTTACGCCCGACGTCATTCGTTCGTGTGTGTTGTCCAAGGGCAGTGATTGCATATCACGCACAACGTTGCCGACCGTGTGTGCTGTTTAAACGCGGTGATGTCATGCCACGCCCAACGTCGTCCGACCGTGCGAGCAGTCCAAGGGTGATGATGTCATGCCTCGCCCGACGTCGTTCGACCGTGTGTGCTGTCCAAGGGCGGTGTTGTCATGCCATGCCCGACGTTGTTTGACCGTTTGTGCAGCCCAAAGGCGATGATGGCATGCCACGCCCGACATCGTCCGACCGTGCGTGCAGTCCAAGGGTGGTGATGTCATGCCACGCCAGACGTTGTTCGGTCGTGTGTGCTGTACAAGGGCAGTGATGTCATTCCATGCCCGACGTAGTCCGATCGTGTGTGCTGTCCAAAGGCGGTGATGACATGTCAAGCCCGACGTCGTTCGACCGTGTGTGTTGTCCAAGGGCTGTGATGGCATATCACAACCGACGTTGCCGACCGTGTGTACTGTCCAAGGGCGGTGACGTCATGCCACGCCCAACGTCGTTCGACCGTGTGTGCTGTCCAAGGGAGGTGATGTCATGCCACGCCCGACGTTATTTGACCGATTGTGCTGCCCAAAGACGATGATGGCATGCCACGCCCGACATCGTCCGACCATGCGTGCTGTCCAAGGGAGGTGATGTCATGCCACACCCGACGTCGTTCTACCGTGTGTGTTGTCCAAGAGCAATGATGTCATGCCACGCCCGACGTAGTCCGACCGTGTGTGCTGCCCAAAGGCAGTGATGTCATGCCACACCCGACGTTAACGATCGTGTGTGTTGTCCAAGGGAAGTGATGTCATGCCCCACCCGACATTGGCAACCGTGTGTGCTGTCCAAGGGCGGTGATGTCATTTTACGCCCGACGTCGTCTGACCGTGCGTGCAGTCCAAGGGCAGTGATGTCATGCCATGCCCGACGTCGTTCGACCGTGTGTGCTATCCAAAGGCGGTGATGTCATGCCACGCCCGACATCGTTCGACCGTGTGTGCTGTCCAAGGGCGGTAATGTCATGCCACGCCCGACGTCACTTGACCGTTTCTGCTGCCCAAAGACGATGATGGCATGCCACGCCTGACATCGTCCGACCATGCGTGCTGTCCACAGGCGGTGATGTCATGCCACGCCTGACATTGTTCGATTGTGTGTGCTTTCCAAGGGCGGTGATGTCATGCCACGCCCGACATCATTTGACCGTTTATGTCACCGAAAGACGCTGATGGCATGTCACGCCCGACATCGTCCGACCGTGCGTGCAGTCCAAGGGCGGTGATGTAATGCCACGCATGACGTTGCTGACTGTGTGTGTTGTCCAAGGGCCGTGGTGTAATGCCACGCCCGACGTCGTCCTACTGTGCGTGCAGTCCAAGGATAGTGATGTCAAGCCACGCCCGACATCGTTCAACATTGTTTTCCATCTAAGGGCTATGATGGCATGCCACACCCGACGTCGTTCGACCGTGTGTCCTGTCTCAAGACGGAGATGTTATGCCAAGCCAGATGTAGTATGACCGTGTGTGCTGCCCAAGGGCGGTGATGTCATGCCACTCCCGACATCGTCCGACAGTGTGTACTGTCTAAGGGAGGTGATGTCATGCCATGCCCGACATTGTCGACCGTGTGTGCTGTGCAATGGCAGTGATGTCATGCAACGCTTGATGTTGCCGACCGTGTGTGCTGTCCAAGGGCAATGATGTCATGCCATGCCCGACGTCATCCGACCGTGCGTTCAGTCCAACGACAGTGATGTCATGCCACGCCCGACATCCTTCGACCGTGTGAGCTGTCCAAAGGCTGTTATGTCATGCCACGCCCGACGTTGCCAACCGTGTGTTCTGTCCAAGGGCAGTGATGTCATGCCACGCCCGACGTTGCCAACCGTGTGTGCTGTCCAAGGGCGGTGATGTCATTTCATGCCCGACGTCGTCCAACCATGCGTGCAGTCCAAGGGCGGTGATGTCAAGCCATGCCCGACGTCATTCGACCGTGTGTGATATCCAAAGGCGATGATGTCATGCCACGCCCGACATCGTCCGACTGTGTGTACTGTCCAAGGGCGGTGATGTCATGCCACGCCCGACGTTGCCAACCGTGTGTGCTGTCCAAGGCGGGGATGTCATGCCACGCCCGACGTCGTCCGACTGTGTGTGTTATCCAAGAGCGGTGATGGCATGCCACACTCGATGTCGTTTTACCGAGTGTGTTGTCTAAAGGCGGTGATGGCATGTCACACACGACGTTGTTCGACCGTGTGTGCTGTCCAAAGGCTGTGATGTCATGCCACGCCCAACGTCGTTTGACGGTAAATGCTGCCCATTGGCGGTGATGGATTGCCACGCCTGACGTCGTTTGACCGTGTGAGCTGTCCAAAGGCGTTGATGTCATGCCACGCTCGAAGTAGTCCAACCGTATGTGTTGCCCAATGGCGGTGATTTCATGCCACGCCCGACATCATTCAACCGTTTGTGCTGTCCAAGGGCGGTGATGTCAAGCCACGCCCAACGTCATTCGACAGTGTGTGCAGTCCAAGGGAGGTAATGTCATGCCACGCCCGATGTCGTTCAGCCGTGTGTGCTGCCCAACGGCGATGATATCATATCACACTCGATGTCGTTCGACCGAGTGTGATGTCCAAAGGCGGTGATGGCATGTCACGCCCGACGTCGTTCGATCGTGTGTGCTGTCCAAAGGCGGTGATGTCATGCCACGCCCAACATTGTTCGACCTTGTGTGCTATCCAAAGGAGGTGATATTATGCCACGCCCGACGTCGTCCGACCGTGTGTGCTGTCCAAGGGCGGTGATGCATGTCACGCCTGACATTGCCGACCGTGTGTGCTGTCCAAGGGAGGTGATGTCATGCCACGCCCGACGTTGTCGACTGTGTTTGCTGTCCAAGGGCGGTGATGTCATTCCATGCCCGACGTTGTCTGACCGTGCGTGCATTCGAAGGGTGGTGATGTCATGACACACCTGATGTCATTCGACCGTGTATGCTATCCAAGGGTGGTGATGTCATGCCACGCCCGACGTCTTCCGATCGTTTGTGCTGTCCAAGGGAGGTGATGTCATGCCATGCCCGATGTCCTTCGACCGTGTGTGCTGCCCAAGGGCGATGATATCATGCCACACCCGACGTCGTTCGACCGAGTGTGCTGTCCAAAGGCGGTAATGTCGTGCCACTTGCAACGTCGTTTGACTGTGAGTGCGGCCCAAAGGCAATGATGGAATGCCATGCCCGACGTCGTTCGACCGTGCGTGCAGTCCAAGGGTTGTGATGTAAAGCCACACCCGACGTCATTCGACCGTGTGTGCTGTCCAAAGGCGGTGATGGCATGTCACGCCTGATGTCGTCTGACCGTGTTTGCCGTCCAAGGGCTATTAAGGCATGCCACACCCGATGTCGTTCGACCATGTGTGTTGCCCAAAGCGATGATGGCATGCCATGCGAAACATCGTTCGACCGTGTGTGTTGTCCAAAGGCGGTGATGTTACGCCAATCCCGCTGTGTCTGACCATTTGTACTTTACAAGGGCGATGATGTCATGCCACGCCCGACTTTTTTCGACCGTGTGTGCTGTATAAGGGCGGTGATGGCATGCCACGCCCGACGTTGCCGTCCGTCTGTGCTGTCCAAGGGAGATGATGTCATGCCACGCCCGACGTTGCCGACCATGTGTGTTGTCCAAGGGGGGTGATGTCATTTTAAGCGTGACGTCGTCCGATCGTGCGTGCAGTCCAAGGGGGGTGATTTCATGCCACGCCCGACGTTATTCGACAGTGTGTGCTGTCCAAGGGCGGTGATAACATGCCACGCCCGATGTCGTTCGACCATGTGTGCAGTCCAAGAGAGGTGATGTCATGCCACGCTCGATGTCGTTCGACCGTGTGCTGCCCAACGGCGATGATATCATGCCACACCCGACGTTGTTCGACCGAGTGTGTTGTCCAAAGGCGGTGATGTCATACCACACCCGACATTGCCGACCGTGTGTGCTGTCCAAGGGCGGTGATGACATGCCACGCCTGACGTTGCCGATCGTGTGTGCTGTCAAACGGCGGTGATGTCATGCCACGCCCGAGGTTGTCCAACCGTGCGTGCAGTCCAAGGAGGGTGATGTCATGCCACGCCGGATGTCGTTGGACTGTGTGTGCTTTCCAAAGGCGGTAATGGCATGTCACGCCCAACATCGTTCGATCGTGTTTGCCGTCCATGGGCTATGATGTCATGCCACGCCCGACGTCGTTCGACCGTGTGTGCTGCCCAAAGGCGATGAAGTCATGCCACGCCCGACGTAGTTCGACCGTGTGTGCTGCCCAAAGGCGATGATGGCATGCCACGCTCGACGTTGTTTAACCGTGTGTGGTGTCCAAAGGCGGTGATGGATTGCCACGCCCGATGTCGTTCGACCGTGTGAGTTATCCAAAGGCGGTGAAGTCATGCCACGCCCGAAGTAGTCCAACCGTATGTGTTGCCCAATGGTGGTGATGTCATGCCTTGCCCGACATCATTCGACCGTGTGTGCTGTCCAAGGGCGGTGATGTCAAGCCACGCCCGACGTCGTCCGACAGTGTGTGCAGTCCAAGGGAGGTTATGTCATGCCACAACCGATGTCGTTCAGCCGTGTGTGCTGCTCAACGGCGATGATATCATGTCACACCCGATGTCGTTTGACCGAGTGTGATGTATAAAGGCGGTGATGGCATTCACGCCCGACGTCGTTCGATCGTGTGTGTTGTCCAAAGGCGGTGATGTCATGCCACGCCCAACATCGTTCGACCTTGTGTGCTGCCCAAAGGAGGTGATATTATGCCACGCCCGACGTCGTCCGATCGTGTGTGCTATCCAAGGGCGGTGATGTCATGCCACGCCCGACGTTGTCTGACCGTCTATGCTGTCCAAGGGCAGTGATGGTATGCCACGCCCGACGTCGTTTGATCGTAAGTGCTGTCCAAAGGCGTTAATGTCATACCACGCCCAACGTCGTTCGACCGTGTGTGCTTCCCAAAGGCGATGATGGCATGCCATACCCGACATCATTTGACTTTGTGTGCTGTCTAAGGGCGGTGATGTCATACCACGCCCGACGTCGTCCGACCGTGGGTGCAGTCCAAGGGCGGTGATGTAGATCCACACCCGACATTTTTCGACCGTGTGTGCTGATTAAAGGCGGTGATAGCATGTCACGCCCGACGTCGTTTGACCATAAGTGCTATTCAATGGCGTTGACGTCATGCCACGCCCAACGTCGTTCGATCGTGTGTGATTACTAAAGGCGGTGATGGCATGTAACGCCTAACGTCGTCCGACCATGTTTGCTGTCAAAGGGCTATGATGGCATGCCACACGCGATGTCGTTTGACCATGTGTGCAGTCCAAGGGAGGTGATGTCATGCCACGCTCGATGTCGTTCGACCGTGTGCTGCCCAACGGCGAAGATATCATGCCACACCTGACGTCGTTCGACCTAGTGTGTTGTCCAAAGGTGGTGATGCCATGCCACACCCGACATTGCCGACCGTGTGTGCTGTCCAAGGGCGGTGATGACATGCCACGCCTGACGTTGCCGATCGTGTGTGCTGTTCAACGGCGGTGATGTCATGCCACGCCTGAGGTTGTCCAACCGTGCGTGCAGTCCAAGGGGGGTGATGTCATGCCACGCCGGATGTTGTTGGACAGTGTGTGCTTTCCAAAGGCGGTAATGGCATGTCACGCCCAACATCGTTCGATCGTGTTTGCCGTCCATGGGCTATGATGTCATGCCACGCCCGACGTCGTTCGACCGTGTGTGCTGCCCAAAGGCGATGATGTCATGCCACGCCCGACGTAGTTCGACCGTGTGTGCTGCCCAAAGGCGATGATGGCATGCTAGGCTCGACGTTGTTTAACCGTGTGTGGTGTCCAAAGGCGGTGATGTCATTCCATGCCCGACGTAGTCCGACCGTGTGTGTTGTCCAAATGTGGTGATGGCACGTGACGCCCGACGTTGTTTAACCGTGTGTGCTGTCCAAAGGTGGTGATGTCATGCCACGCCCGACGTCGTTCGACCGTGTGTGCTGTCCAAAGGCGGTGATGTCATGCCACGCCCGACGTAGTCCGACCGTATGTGCTGTCCAAAGGCGGTGATGTCATGCCACGCCCGACGTTGCCGACCATCTGTGTTGTCGAAGGGCGGTGATGTCATGCCACGCCCGACGTCCTCCAACCGTGCGTGTAGTACAAGGGCGGTGATTTCAATTCACGCTTAACATTGTTTGAACGTGTGTGCTTTCCAAAGACGGTGATGGCATGTAATGCTCGATGTCGTTCGACCGTGTGTGCTGCCTTAAGTTAATGATGGCATGCCACGCCCGACGTCGTTCGATCGTGTGTGCTGCCCAAGGGCGGTGATGTCATGCCACTCCCGACGTCGTCCAACCGTGTGTACTGTCCAAGGGCGGTGATGTCGTGCCACGACCGACGTTGTTTGACCGTGTGTGCTGTCAAAGGGCAGTGATGTCATGCAACTCCCGACGTCGTCAGACCGTGCGTGCAATCCAAGGGTGGTGATGTCATGTCATGCCTGACGTCGTCAGACCTTGTGTGTTGTCCAAGGGCGGTAATGTCTTGCCACAGCCGATGTTGCCGACCGTGTGTGCTGTCCAAGGGCACTGATGTAATGCCACATCCGACGTTGTTGACCGTGTGTGCTGTCCAACGGCGGTGATGTCATGCCACGCCTGTCATTACCGACCACGTGTGCTGTCCAAGGGCGGTGATGTCATGCCACGCCCGACGTTATCGACCGTGTGTGCTGTCCAAGGACGGTGATGTCATTACACGCTCGACATTACCGACCGTGTGTGTTGTCCAAAGGCGGTGATGTCATGCCACGCCCGACGTTGCCGACCGTGTGTGCTGTCATAGGGCGGTGATGTCATGCCACGCCTGACGTTGCTGACCGTGTGTGTTGTCCAAGGGCGGTGATGTCATGCTAGGCCAACATTACCGACTATGTGTGCTGTCCAAGGGCAGTAATGTCATGCCACACCCGACGTTGCCGTCCGTGTGTGTTGTCCAAGGGCGGCGATGTCATTCCACGCCTGACATTATCGACCGTGTGTGCTATCTATGGGCGGTGATGTCATGCAACGTCCGAAGTTGGCAACCGTATGTGCTGTCCAAGGGGGATGATGTCATGCCACGCCTGACGTCGTCCAACCGTGTGTGTATTCCAAGGGTGGTGATGTCAAGCCACGCCCAACGTCGTTCAATCGTCGGTGCTTTCCAATGGCGGTGATGGCATGTCACGCCTGACGTCGTTCGACCGTGTTTGCCGTCCAAGGGCTATGATGGCATGCCACGCCCAACGTCATTCTACTGTGTGTGCTTCCCAAAGGCGATGATGGCATGCCAAGCCATACGTCATTCTACTGTGTGTGCTGTCCAAAGGCGGTGATGTTTTGCCACGGCTGACGTAGTCCGACCGTGTTTGCTGCCCAAGGGCGGTTATGTCATGCCACTCCCGATGTGGTCCGACCGTGTGTAATGTCCAAGGGCGGTGATGTCATGCCACGCCCGACGTTGGCGTCCGTGTGTGCTATCCAAGGGCAGTGATGTCATGCCACTCCCGACGTCGTCCGACCGTGCATGCAGTCCAAGGGTGGTGATGTCATGCTACGCCCAACGTCGTCCGACCGTGTGTGCTTTCCAAGTGAGGTAATGCCATGCCGCGATCGACATTGCCGACCCTGTTTGCAGTCCATGGGTGGTGATTTCATGCCACGCCCGACGTCGTCCGACCGTGCGTGAAGTCCTAGGGAGGTGATGTCATGCCACGCCCAACGTCGTTCGTCCGTGTTTGCTGCCCAGCGGCGATGATGGCATGCCAAGGGCGGTGATGTGTTGCCACTCCCGACGTCATCCGACCGTGTGTAATATCCAAGGGCGGTGATGTCATGCCACGCCCGACGTTGCCGACCGTGTGTGCTGTCATAGGGAGGTGATGTCATGCCACGTCCGACGTCGTCCAACCGTGCGTGCAGTCCAAGAAGGGTGATGTCAAGCCAAACCTGACGTCGTTGGAATGTGTGTGCTTTGCAAAGGCGGTGATGGCATGTCACGCCCGACGTCGTTCGATCGTGTTTGACGTCCATGGGCTATGATGTCAGCCCACGCCCGACGTTGCCGACTGTGTATGCTGTCCAAGGGGGGTGATGTCATGCCACGCCCGACGTCGTCCAACCATGCGTGCTGTCCAAAGGCGGTGATGTCATGCCACCCCTGACATTACTGACCCTTTATGCTGTCCAAGGGGGTGATGTCATGCCACGCCCGACGTTGCCAACCGTGTGTGCTATCCAAGGGGGGTGATGTCATGCCACGCCTGATGTCGTCCAACCATGCGTGCTGTCCAAAGGCGGTGATGGCATGTCACGCCCTACGTCGTTCGACCGTGGGTGCTGCCCAAAAGCGATGATGGCATGCCACGCCCGATGTCGTTCGACTGTGTGTGTTGTCCAAGGGTGGTGATGTCTTGCCACGCCAAACGTTGCGCGCCGTGTGTGCTGCCAAAGGGCGGTAATGTCATGTCAAGCCTGACATCGTCAAACTGTGTGTGTTGTCCAAGGTTGGTGTTGGCAAGCCACGCCCGACGTTGCCGACCATGTGTGTTATCCAAGGGCGGTGATGGCATATCACACCTGACGTTGCTGACCGTTTGTGCTGTCCACGGGCGTTGATGTCATGCCACGCCCGACGTCATTCGACCGTGTGTGCTGTCCAAGGGCGGTGATGTCATGCCACGCTTGACGTTGTCTGACCGTCTATGCTGTCCAAGGGCGGTGATGGCATGCCACGCCCGACGTCGTTTGATCGTAAGTGCTGTCCAAAGGCGTTGATGTCATACCACGCCCAACGTCGTTCGACCGTGTGTGCTTCCCAAAGGCGATGACGGCATGCCACGCCCGACATCATTCAACTGTGTGTGCTGTCTAAGGGCGGTGATCTCATACCACGCCCGACGTCGTCCGACCGTGGGTGCAGTCCAAGGGCGGTGATGTAGATCCACACCCGACATTTTTTGACCGTGTGTGCTGTCCAAAGGCGGTGATAGCATGTCACGCCCGACGTCGTTTGACAATAAGTGCTATTCAATGGCGTTGACGTCATGCCACGCCCAACGTCGTTCGACCGTGTTTGATTACTAAAGGCGGTGATGGCATGTAACGCCTGACGTCGTCCTACCATGTTTGCCGTCAAAGGGCTATGATGGCATGCCACGCGCGACGTCGTTCGACCGTTTATGCTGCCAAAAGGCGATGATGGCATGCCACGTCCAACGTCGTTCGACCGTCTGTGCTGTCAAAAGGCGGTGATGTTATGCAACACCCGACGTAGTTGGACCATGTGTACTGTCCAAGGACGGTGATGTCATGCCAAGCCCGACGACGTCCGACCGTGTGTGCTGTCCAGGGGCATTTATGTCATGCCAAGCCCGACGTTTCCGATCGTGTGTGCTGTCCAAGGGCGGTGATGTCATGCCATGCCTGACATTGCCAACCGTGTGTGCTGTCCAAGGGCGGTGATATCATGCCACGCCCGACGTCGTTCGACCGTGTGTGTTGTCCAAGGGCGGTGATGGCATGCCACGCCCGACGTTGCCGACCGTGTGTGCTGTCCTAGGGCGGTGATGTCATGGCACACCCGACGTTGCCGACCGTGTGTGCTGTCCAAGGGCGGTGATGTCATGACACGCCCAACGTTGTTCGACCATGTGTACTGTCCAAGGGAGGTGATGTCATGACACGCCGAACGTCGTTTGACCGTGTGTCCTGCCCAACAGTGATGATGGCATGCCACACTCGATGTCGTTTTCTCGAGTGTGTTGTCCAAAGGCGGTGATGGCATGTCACACACGACGTTGTTCGACCGTGTGTGCTGTCCAAAGGCGGTGATGTCATGCCACGCGCAACATCGTTTGACAGTGTGTGCTGCCCATAGGCGGTGATGGATTGCCACGTCCGACGTCGTTCGACCGTGTGAGTTATCCAAAGGCGGTGATGTCATGCCACGCCCGAAGTAGTCCAACCGTATGTGTTGCCCAATGGTGGTGATGTCATGCCACGCCCGACATCATTCGACCGTGTGTGATGTCCAAGGGCGGTGATGTCAAGCCACGCCCGACGTCGTCCGACAGTGTGTGCAGTCCAAGGGAGGTTATGTCATGCCACAACCGATGTCGTTCAGCCGTGTGTGCTGCTCAACGGCGATGATATCATGTCACACCCGATGTCGTTTGACCGAGTGTGATGTATAAAGGCGTTGATGGCATTTCACGCCCGACGTCGTTCGATCGTGTGTGTTGTCCAAAGGCGGTGATGTCATGCCACGCCAACATCGTTCGACCTTGTGTGCTGCCCAAAGGAGGTGATATTATGCCACGCCCGACGTCGTCCGATCGTGTGTGCTATCCAAGGGCGGTGATGTCATGCCACGCCCGACGTTGTCTTACCGTCTATGCTGTCCAAGGGCAGTGATGGCATGCCACGCCCGACGTCGTTTGATCGTAAGTGCTGTCCAAAGGCGTTAATGTCATACCACACCCAACGTCGTTCGACCATGTGTGCTTCCCAAAGGAGATGATGGCATGCCACACCCGACATCATTCGACGGTGTGTGCTGTCTAAGGGCGGTGATGTCATACCACGCCCGACGTCGTCCGACAGTGGGTGCAGTCCAAGGGCGGTGATGTAGATCCACACCTGACATTTTTTGACCGTGTGTGCTGTCCAAAGGCGGTGATAGCATGTCACGCCCGACGTCGTTTGACCATAAGTGCTATTCAATGGCGTTGACGTCATGCCACGCCCAACGTCGTTCGATCGTGTGTGATTACTAAAGGCGGTGATGGCATGTAACGCCTGACGTCGTCCGACCATGTTTGCCGTCAAAGGGCTATGATGGCATGCCACACGCGACGTCGTTCGACCATTTATACTGCCAAAAGGCGATGATGGCATGCCACGTCCAACGTCATTCGACCGTGTGTGCTGTCAAAAGGCGGTGATGTTATGCGACACCCGACGTAGTTAGACCAAGTGTACTGTCCAAGGACGGTGATGTCATGCCAAGCCCGATGACGTCCGACCGTGTGTGCTGTCCAGGGGCATTTATGTCATGCCAAGCCCGACGTTGCCGATCGTGTGTGTTGTCCAAGGGCGGTGATGTCATGCCATGCCCGACATTGCCGACCGTGTGTGCTGTCCAAGGGCGGTGATATCATGCCACGCCCGACGTCGTCCGACCGTGTGTGTTGTCCAAGGGCGGTGATGGCATGCCACGCCCGATGTTGCCGACCGTGTGTGCTGTTCAAGGGCGGTGATGTCATGGCACACCCGACGTTGCCGACCGTGTGTGCTGTCCAAGGGCGGTGATGTCATGACATGCCCGACGTTGTTCGACCGTGTGTACTGTCCAAGGGAGGTGATGTCATGACACGCCGAACGTCGTTTGACCGTGTGTCCTGCCCAACAGTGATGATGGCATGCCACACTCGATGTCGTTTTACCGAGTGTGTTGTCCAAAGGCGGTGATGGCATGTCACACACGACGTTGTTCGACCGTGTGTTGTCCAAAGGCGGTGATGTCATGCCACGCGCAACATCGTTTGACGGTGTGTGCTGCCCATTGGCGTTGATGGATTGCCACGCCCGACGTCATTCGACCGTGTGAGCTGTCCAAAGGCGGTGATGTCATGCCATGCCCGAAGTAGTCCAACCGTATGTGTTGCCCAATGGTGGTGATGTCATGCCACGCCCGACATCATTCGACCGTGTGTGCTGTCCAAGGGCGGTGATGTCAAGCCTCGCCCGACGTCGTCCGACAAGGTGTGCAGTCAAAGAGAGGTTATGTCATGCCACAACCGATGTCGTTCAGCCGCGTGTGCTGCTCAACAGCGATGATATCATGTCACACCCGATGTCGTTTGACCGAGTGTGATGTATAAAGGCGGTGATGGCATGTCACGCCCGACGTCGTTCGATCGTGTGTGTTGTCCAAAGGAGGTGATGTCATGCCACGCCCAACATCGTTCGACCTTGTGTGCTGCCCAAAGGAGGTGATATTATGCCACGCCCGATGTCGTCCGACCGTGTGTGCTGTCCAAGGGCGGTGATGTCATGCCACGCCCGACGTTGTCTGACCGTCTATGCTGTCCAAGGGCAGTGATGGCATGCCACGCCCGACGTCGTTTGATCGTAAGTGCTGTCCAAAGGCGTTAATGTCATACCACGCCCAACGTCGTTCGACCGTGTGTGCTTCCCAAAGGCGATGATGGCATGCCACACCCGACATCATTCGACTGTGTGTGCTGTCTAAGGGCGGTGATGTCATACCACGCCCGACGTCGTCCGACAGTGGGTGCAGTCCAAGGGCGGTGATGTAGATCCACACCCGAAATTTTTCGACCGTGTGTGCTGATTAAAGGCGGTGATAGCATGTCACGCCCGACGTCGTTTGACCATAAGTGCTATTCAATGGCGTTGACGTCATGCCACGCCCAACGTCGTTCGACCGTGTGTGATTACTAAAGGCGGTGATGGCATGTAACGCCTGACGTCGTCCGACCATGTTTGCCGTCAAAGGGCTATGATGGCATGCCACACGCGACGTCGTTCGACCGTTTATACTGCCAAAAGGCGATGATGGCATGCCACGTCCAACGTCATTCGACCGTGTGTGCTGTCAAAAGGCGGTGATGTTATGCGACACCCGACGTAGTTAGACCAAGTGTACTGTCCAAGGACGGTGATGTCATGCAAAGCCCGACGACGTCCGACCGTGTGTGCTTTCCAGGGGCATTTATGTCATGCCAAGCCCGACGTTGCCGATCGTGTGTGTTGTCCAAGGGCGGTGATGTCATGCCATGCCCGACATTGCCGACCGTGTGTGCTGTCCAAGGGTGGTGATATCATGCCACGCCCGACGTCGTCCGACCGTGTGTGTTGTCCAAGGGCGGTGATGGCATGCCACGCCCGACGTTGCCGACCGTGTGTGCTGTCCAAGGGCGGTGATGTCATGGCACACCCGACGTTGCCGACCGTGTGTGATGTCCAAGGGCGGTGATGTCATGACATGCCCGACGTTGTTCGACCGTGTGTACTGTCCAAGGGAGGTGATGTCATGACACGCCGAACGTCGTTTGACCGTGTGTCCTGCCCAACAGTGATGATGGCATGCCACACTCGATGTCGTTTTACCGAGTGTGTTGTCCAAAGGCGGTGATGGCATGTCACACACGACGTTGTTCGATCGTGTGTTGTCTAAAGGCGGTGATGTCATGCCACGCGCAACATCGTTTGACGGTGTGTTCTGCCCATTGGCGTTGATGGATTGCCACGCCCGACGTCATTCGACCGTGTGAGCTGTCCAAAGGCGGTGATGTCATGCCACGCCCGAAGTAGTCCAACCGTATGTGTTACCCAATGGTGGTGATGTCATGCCACGCCCGACATCATTCGACCGTGTGTGCTGTCCAAGGGCGGTGATGTCAAGCCTCGCCCGACGTCGTCCGACAAGGTGTGCAGTCGAAGGGAGGTTATGTCATGCCACAACCGATGTCGTTCAGCCGCCTGTGCTGCTCAACGGCGATGATATCATGTCACACCCGATGTCGTTAGACCGAGTGTGATGTATAAAGGCGGTGATGGCATGTCACGCCCGACGTCGTTCGATCGCATGTGTTGTCCAAAGGCGGTGATGTCATGCCACGCCGAACATCGTTCGACCTTGTGTGCTGTCCAAAGGAGGTGATATTATGCCACGCTCGATGTCGTCCGACCGTGTGTGCTGTCCAAGGGCGGTGATGCATGCCACACCTAAAATTGCCGACCGTGTGTGCTGTCCAAGGGAGGTGATGTCATGCCACGCCCGACGTTGTCGACTGTGTGTGCTATCCAAGGGCGGTGATGTCATTCCATGCCCGACGTTGTCCGATCGTGCGTGCATACGATGGGTGGTGATGTCATGCCATGCCCGATGTCCTTCGATCGTGTGTGCTGCCCAAGGGCGATGATATCATGCCACACCCGACGTCGTTCGATCGAGTGTGCTGTCCAAAGGCGGTGATGTCGTGCCACTTGCAACGTCGTTTGACTGTGAGTGCTGCCCAAAGGCAATGATGGAATGCCACGCCCGACGTCGTTCGACCGTGCGTGCAATCTAAGGGTGGTGATGTAAAGCCACACCCGACGTCATTCGACGTGTGTGCTGTCCAAAGGCTGTGATGGCATGTCACGCCTGACGTCATTCGACCGTGTTTGCCGTCCAAGGGCCATTATGGCATGCCACACCCGATGTCGTTCGACCGTGTGTGCTGCCCAAAGCGATGATGGCATGCCAAGCGAAACGTCGTTAGACTGTGTATGTTGTCCAAAGGCGGTGATGTTATGCCAATCCCGACGTTGTCCGACCGTGTGTACTTTACAAGGGCGGTGATGTCATGCCTCGCTCGACGTTGTCCGACCGTCTGTGCTGTATAAGGGCGGTGATGGCATGCCACGCCCGACGTTGCCGTCCGTCTGTGCTGTCCCAGGGAGATGATGTCATGCCACGCCCGACGTTGCCGACCGTGTGTGCTGTCCAAGGGGGGTGATGTCATTCCAAGCCCGACGTCGTTCGACTATGTGTGCAGTCCAAGGGAGGTGATGTCATGCCATGCTCGATGTCATTCGACAGTGTGCTGCCCAACGGCGATGATATCATGCCACACCCGACGTCGTTCAACCGAGTGTGCTGTCCAAAGGCGGTGATGTCATGCCACACCCGACATTGCCGACCGTGTGTGCTGTCCAAGGGCGGTGATGACATGCTACGCCTGACATTGCCGATCGTGTGTGCTGTCGAACGGCGGTGATGTCATGCCACGCACGACGTCGTCCAACCGTGCGTGCAGTCCAAGGAGGGTAATGTCATGCCATGCCGGATGTCGTTGAACTGTGTGTGCTTTCCAAAGGCGGTGATGGCATGTCCCCCCCGACGTCGTTCGATCGTGTTTGCTGTCCATGGGCTATGATGTCATGCCACACCCGACGTCGTTTGACCGGGTGTGCTGCCCAAAGGCGATGATGTAATGCCACGCCCGACGTAGTCCGATCGTGTGTGCTGCCTAAAGGCGATGATGGCATGCCACGCTCGACGTTGTTCGACCGTGTGTGGTGTCCAAAGGCGGTAATGTCATTCCATGCCCGACGTAGTCCGACCGTGTGTGTTGTCCAAATGTTGTGATGGCACGGCACGCCCGACGTCGTTCGACCGTGTGTGCTGACTAAAGGCGGTGATGTCATGCCACGCCCGATGTCGTTCAACCGTTTGTGCTGTCCAAAGGCGGTGATGTCATGCCATGCCCGACGTAGTCCGACTGTGTAAGTTGTCCAAAGGCGGTGATGTCATGCCACGCCCGACGTTGCCGACCATCTGTGCTGTCGAAGGGTGGTGATGTCATGCCACGCCCGACGTCATTCGACTGTGTGTGCTGTCCAAGGGCGGTGATAACATGCCACGCCCAACGTCGTTCGACAGTGTGTGTTGTCCAAGGGCGGTGATAACATGCCATGCCCTAGGTCGTTTGACCGTGTGTGCAGTCCATGGGAGGTGATGTCATGCCACGCTAGATGTCGTTCGACCGTGTGCTTCCCAACGGCGATGATATCATGCCACACCCGACGTCGTTCGACTGAGTGTGTTGTCCAAAGGCGGTGATGTCATGCCACACCCGATAATGCCGATCGTGTGTGCTGTCCAAGGGCGGTGATGACATGCCACGCTTGACGTTGCCGACCGTGTGTGCTGTCCAACGGCGGTTATGTCATGCCACGCCCGACGTAGTCCAACCGTGCGTGCAGTCCAAGGAGGGTGATGTCATGCCAAACCGGATGTTGTTGGACTGTATGTGCTTTCCAAAGGCGGTGATGGCATGTCACGCCCAACGTCGTTCGATCGTGTTTGCCGTGCATGGCTATGATGTCATGCCACGCCTAATGTCGTTCGACCGTGTGTGCTGCCCAAAGGCGATGATGTCATGCCACGCCCGACGTAGTCCGACCGTGTGTGCTGCCCAAAGGCGATGATGGCATGCCACGCTCGACGTTGCTCGACCGTGTGTGGTGTCCAAAGGTGGCGATGCCAATTCACGCACGACGTTGTTTGAACGTGTGTGCTTTCCAAAGACGGTGATGGAATGTCATGCCCGACGTCGTTCGACCGTGTGTGCTGCCTTAAGTTAATGATGGCATGCCACGACCGACGTCGTTCGATCATGTGTGCTACCCAAGGGCGTTGATGTCATGCCACTCCCGACGTCATCCGACCGTATGTACTGTCCAAGGGCGGTGATGTCGTGCCACGCCCGACGTTGTTTGACCGTGTGTGCTGTCAAAGGGCAGTGATGTCATGCAACTCCCGACGTCGTCAGACCTTGCGTGCTATCCAATGGTGGTGATGTCATGTCATGCCTGACATCGTCAGACCGTGTGTGTTGTCCAAGGGCGGTAATGTCATGCCACAGCCGATGTTGCCGACCGTGTGTGCTGTCCAAGGGCGCTGATGTAATGCCACGCCCGACGTTGTTGACCGTCTGAGCTGTCCAAGGGCGGTGATGTCATGCCACGCCTTTCATTACCGACCGTGTGTGCTGTCCAAGGGCGGTGATGTCATGCCACGCCCGACGTTATCGACCGTGTGTGCTGTCCAAGGACGGTGATGTCATTACACGCTCGACAATACCGACCGTGTGTGTTGTCCAAAGGCGGTGATGTCATGCCACGCTTGACGTTGCCGACCGTGTGTGCTGTCATAGGGCGGTGATGTCATGCCACGCCTGACGTTGCCGACCGTATGTGTTGTCCAAGGGCGGTGATGTTATGCTAGGCCAACATTACCGACTGTGTGTGCTGTCCAAGGGCAGTAATGTCATGCCACACTAGACGTTGCCGTCCGTGTGTGTTGTCCAAGGGCGGTGATGTCATTCCACGCCCGATATTACCAACCGTGTGTGCTATCCATGGGCGGTGATGTCATGCAACCCCCGACGTTGGCAACCGTGTGTGCTGTCCAAGGGGGATGATGTCATGCCACGCCCAACGTCGTCCAACTGTGCGTGTATTCCAAGGGTGGTGATGTCATGCCACACCCGACGTTGCCGACCGTGTGTGCTGTCCAAGGGCGGTGATATCATGCCACGCCTGACGTCGTCCGATCGTGTGTGTTGTCCAAGGGTGGTGATGGCATGCCACGCCCGACGTTGCCGACCGTGTGTGCTGTCCAAGGGCGGTGATGTCATGGCACACCCGACGTTGCCGACCGTGTATGCTGTCCAAGGGCGGTGATGTCATGACACGCCCGACGTTGTTTGACCGTGTGTACTGTCCAAGGGAGGTGATGTCATGACACGCAGAACGTCGTTCGACCGTGTGTCCAACCCAACAGTGATGATGGCAGGCCACACTCGATGTCGTTTTACCGAGTGTGTTGTCCAAAGGCGGTGATGGCATGTCACACACGACGTTGTTCGACCGTGTGTGCTGTCCAATGGCGGTGATGTCATGCCACGCGCAACATCGTTTGACGGTGTGTGCTGCCCATTGGCGGTGATAGATTGCCACGCCTGACGTCGTTCGACCATGTGAGCTGTCCAAAGGCGGTGATGTCATGCCACGCCCGAAGTAGTCCAACCGTATGTGTTGCCCAATGGCGGTGATGTCATGCCACGCCCAACATCATTCGACCGTGTGTGCTGTCTAAGGGCGGTGATGTCAAGCCACGCCCGACGTTGTGCGAAAGTGTGTGCAGTCCAAGGGAGGTTTTGTCATGCCACGCCCGATGTCGTTCAGCCGTGTGTGCTGCCCAACGGCGATGGTATCATGTCACACCCGATGTCGTTCGACCGAGTATGATGTATAAAGGCGGTGATGGCATGTCACGCCCGACGACGTTCGATTGTGTGTGTTGTCCAAAGGCGGTGATGTCATGCCACGCCCAACATCGTTCGACCTTGTGTGCTGTCCAAAGGAGGTGATATTATGCCACGCTCGACGTCGTCCGACCGTGTGTGCTGTCCAAGGGCGGTGATGCATGCCACGCCTAACATTGCTGACCGCGTGTTCTGTCCAAGGGAGGTGATGTCATGCCACGCCCGACGTTGTCGACTGTGCGTGTTGTCCAAGGGCGGTGATGTCATTCCATGCCCGACGTTGTCCGACCGTGCGTGCATTCGAAGGGTGGTGATGTCATTCCATGCCCGATGTCCTTCGACCGTGTGTGCTGCTCAAGGGCGATGATATCATGCCACACCCGACGTCATTCGACCGAGTGTGTTGTCCAAAGGCGGTGATGTCGTGCCACTTGGAACGTCGTTTGACTGTGAGTGCTGCCAAAAGGCAATGATGGAATGCCACTCCCGACGTCGTTCGACCGTGCGTGCAGTCCAAGGGCTGTGATGTAAAGCCACACCCGACGTCATTCGAACGTGTGTGCTGTCCAAAGGCAGTGATGGCATGTCACGCCTGACGTCGTTCGACCGTGTTTGCCGTCCAAGGGCTATTATGGCATGCCACACCCGATATCGCTCGACCGTGTGTGCTGCCCAAAGCGATGATGGCATGCCATGCGAAACGTCGTTCGACTGTGTGTTTTGTCCAAAGGCGGTGATGTTATGCCAATCCCGACGTTGTCCGATCGTGTGTACTTTAAAAGGGCGGTGATGTCATGCCACGCCCGTCGTTGTCCGACTGTATGTGTTGTATAAGGGCGGTGATGGCATGCCACGCCCGACGTTGCCATCCGTCTGTGCTGTCCAAGGGAGATGATGTCATTCCACGCCCGACGTTGCTGACCGTGTGTGCTGTCCTAGGGGGGTGATGTCATTCCAAGCCCGACGTCGTTTGATCGTGCGTGCAGTCCAAAGGCGGTGATGTCATGCCACGCCCGATCTCGTTCGATCGTGTGCTGCCCAACGGCGATGATATCATGCCACACCCGACGTCGTTCAACCGAGTGTGTTGTCCAAAGGAGGTGATGTCATGCCACACCCGACATTGCCGACCGTGTGTGCTATCTAAGGGCGGTGATGACATGCCACGCCTGACGTTGCCGACCGTGTGTGCTGTCCAACAGTGGTGATGTCATGCCACACCCGACGTCGTCCAACCGTGCGTGCAGTCCAAGGAGGGTGATGTCATGCCACGCCGGATGTCGTTGGACTGTGTGTGCTTTCCAAAGACGGTGATGGCATGTCACGGCCGACGTCGTTCGATCGTGTTTGCCGTCCATGGGCTATGATGTCATGCCACACCCGACGTCGTTCGACCGTGTGTGCTGCCCAAAGGCGATGATGTCATGCCACGCCCGACGTAGTCCGATCGTTTGTGCTGCCCAAAGGCGATGATGGCATGCCACGCTCGACGTCGTTCGACCGTGTGTGCTGTCCAAAGGTGGTGATATCATGCCACGCCCGATGTCGTTCGACCGTGTGTGCTGTCCAAAGGCGGTGATGTAATGCCACACCCGACATAGTCCGACCGTGTGTGCTGTCCAAAGGTGGTGATGTCATGCCACGCCCGACGTTGCCGACCATCTATGCTGTCGAAGGGCGATGATGTCATGCCACGCCCGACGTCATTCGATAGTGTGTGCTGTCCAAGGGCGGTGGTAACATGCCACGCCCAACGTCGTTCGACCGTGTGTGCAGTCCAAGGGAGGTGATGTCATGCCACGCTCGATGTCGTTCGACCGTGTGCTGCCCAAAGGCGATGATATCATGCCACACCCGACGTCGTTCGACCGAGTGTGTTGTCAAAAGGCGGTGATGTCATGCCACACCCGACATTGCCGACCGTGTGTGCTGTCCAAGGGCGGTGATGACATGCCACGCCTGACGTTGCCGACCATGTGTGCTGTCCAACGGTGGTTATGTCATGCTACGCCCGACGTCGTCCAACCGTGCGTGCAGTCCAAGAAGGGTGATTTCATGCAAAACCGGATGTCGTTGGACTGTATGTGCTTTCCAAAGGCGGTGATGGCATGTAACGCCCGACGTTGTTCGATCGTGTTTGGCGTCCATGGGCTATGATGTCATGCCACGCCTGACGTCGTTCGACCGTGTGTGCTGCCCAAAGGCGATGATGTCATGCCACGCCCGACGTAGTCCGACCGTGTGTGCTACCCAAAGGTGATGATGGCATGCCACGCTCGACGTTGTTCGACCGTGTGTGGTGTCCAAAGGCGGTGATGTCAATTCACGCCCGACGTTGTTTGAACGTTTGTGATTTCCAAAGACGGTGATGGAATGTCATGCCCGACATCGTTCGACCGTGTGTGCTGCCTTAAGTTAATGATGGCATTCCACGCCCGACGTCGTTCGATCGTGTGTGCTGCCCAAGGGCGGTGATGTCGTTCCACGCCCGACGTTGTTTAACCGTGTGTGCTGTCAAAGGTCAGTGATGTCATGCAACTCCCGACGTTGTCAGACTGTGCGTGCAATCCAAGGGTGGTGATGTCATGTCATGCTTGACGTCGTTAGACCGTGTGTGTTGTCCAAGGGCGGTAAAGTCATGCCACAGCCGATCATGCCGACTGTGTGTGCTTTCCAAAGGCGCTGATGTCATGCCATGCCCGACGTTGTTGACCGTGTGTGCTGTCCAAGGGAGGTGATGTCATGCCACGCCTGTCATTATCGACCGTGTGTGCTGTCCAAGGGCGGTGATGTCATGCCACGCCCGACGTTACCGACCGTGTGTGCTGTCCAAGGACGGTGATGTCATTACACCCCCGACATTACCGACCGTGTGTGTTGTCCAAAAGCGGTGATGTCATGCCACGCCCGACATTGCCGACCGTGTGTGTTGTCATAGGGCGGTGATATCATGCCACGCCCGACGTTGCCGACCGTGTGTATTATCCAAGGGCGGTGATGTCATGCCAGGCCAACATTACCGACTGTGTGTGCTGTCCAAGGGCAGTAATGTCATGCCACACCCGATGTTGCCGTCCGTGCGAGTTGTCCAAGGGCGGCGATGTCATTCCACGCCCGACATTACCGACCGTGTGTGCTATGCATGGGCGGTGATGTCATGCAACACCCAACGTTGCCAACCGTGTGTGCTGTCCAAGCTGGATGATGTCATGCCATGCCCGACGTCGTCCAACCGTGCGTGTATTCCAAGGGTGGTGATGTAAAGCCACGCCCAACGTCGTTTGACAGTCTGTGCTTTCAAAAGACGGTGATGGCATGTCACGCCTGACGTTGTTCTACCGTGTTTGCCGTCCAAGGGCTATGATGGCATGCCACACCCGACGTCGTTGCACCGTGTGTGCTTCCCAAAGGCGATGATGGCATGCCAAGCCATACGTCATTCTACTGTGTGTGCTATCCAAAGGCGGTGATGTTATGCCACGCCTGACGTAGTCCGACCGTGGTTGCTGCCCAAGGGCGGTTATGTCATGCCACTCCCGATGTGGTCCGACCGTGTGTACTGTCCAAGGGCGGTAATGTCATGCCACGCCCGACGTTGCCGTCCGTGTGTGCTGTCCAAGGGCAGTGATGTCATGCCACTCCCGACGTCGTCCGGCCGTGCGTGAAGTCCAAGGGTGGTGATGTCATGCCACGCCCAACGTCGTCCGACCATGTGTGCTTTACAAGAGAGGTAATGCCATGCCACGACCGACATTGCCGACCATGTTTGCAGTCCAAGGGTGGTGATTTCATGCCATGCCTGACGTCGTCCGACCGTGCGTGAAGTCCTAGGGAGGTGATATCATGCCACGCCCAACATCGTTCGTCCGTGTTTGCTGCCCAACGACAATGATGGCATCCCAAACCCGACGTCATTCGACCGAGTGTGTTGTCTAAAGGTGGTGATGGCATGTCACCCTCGACGTCGTTCGATCGTGTGTGCTTTCCAAATGCGGTGATGTCATGCCACGCCCGACGTAGTCCAACCGTGTGTGCTGTCCTAGGGCGGTGATGTCATGTGACGCCCGACACGAATGTGTGTGCTGTACAAAGGTGGGGATGGCATGTCACACGCGGCGCTATTCGACCGTGTGTGTTGTCCAAGGGCAGTTATGGCATATCACGCCCGACGTTGCCGACCGTGTGTGCTGTCCAAACGCGGTGATGTCATGCCACGCCCGACGTCGTTCGACCGTGTGTGTTGTCCAAGGGCGGTGATGTCATGCCATGCCCGACGTTGTTTGACCGTTTGTGCAGCCCAAAGGCGATGATGGCATGCAACGCCCGACATCGTCCGACCGTGCGTGCAGTCCAAGGGCGGTGATGTCATTCCATGCCAGACGTCGTTCGACCGTGTGTGTTGTACCAGGGTAGTGATGTAATTCCACACCCGACGTAGTCCGACCGTGTGTGTTGTCCAAAGGCGGTGATGACATGTCAAGGCCGACGTCGTTCGACCGTGTGTGTTGTCCAAGGGAAGTGATGGCATATTACGCCCGACGTTGTCGACCGTGTGTACTCTCTAAGGGCGGTGATGGCATGTCACGTGCAACGTCGTTCGACCATGCGTGCAGTCCAAGGGTAGTGATGACATGCCACGCCCGACGTGGATCGACCGTATGTGCTGTCCAAGGGAGGTGATGTCATGCCACGTCCGACGTCGTCCGACCCTACGTGCTGTCCAAGGGCAGTGATGGCATGCCACGCCTAATGTTGTCGACCTTGTGTGCTGTCCAAGGGCGGTGATGTCATGCCACGCCTGACGTTACCGTCCGTGTGTGCTGTTCGAGGGCGGTGATGTCATGCCCCGCCCGAGGTCGTCCGACCGTGCGTGTAGTTCAAGGACGGTGATATCATGCCACGCCCGACGACGTCGTTCGACCGTGTGTGCTTTCCAAGGGCGGTGATGTCATGATACGCCCGACGTTGCCGACAGTGTGTGCTGTCCAAGCGCGGTGATGTCATGCCACGCCCGACGCTCCTGATCGTGTGTGCTGTCCAGCGACGGTGATCTCATGCCACGCCCGACGTCGTCCAACCGTGCGTGAAGTCCAAGGAGGGTGATGTCATTCCATGCCCGACGTTGTTCGACCGTGTGTGCTGTCCAAAGGCGGTGATGTCATGTCAGGCCCGACGTCGTTCGACCGTGTGTGCTGTCCAAAGGCGGTGATGTCATGCCACGCCCGAAGTAGTCCGACCGTGTGTGCTGTCCAAAGGCGGTGATGTCATGCCACGCCTGACGTTGCCGACCATCTACGCTGTCCAAGGGCGGTGATGTCATATGCCACGCCCGACGTCCTCCAACCGTGCGTGTAGTCCAAGGGTGGTGATTTAAATCCACGCCCGACGTTGTTTGAACATGTGTGCTTTCCAAAGGCGGTGATGAAATGTCATGCCCAATGTCGTTCAATTGTGTGTGCTGCCCAAGGGCGGTGATGTCATGCCTCTCCCGACGTAGTCCGACCGTGTGTACTGTCCAAGGGCGGTTATGTCGTGCCACGCCCGACGTAGTCCGACCGTGTGTACTGTCCAAGGGCGGTTATGTCGTGCCACGCTCGACGTCGTCAGACCGTGCGTGCAATCCAAGGGTGGTGATGTCATGTCATGCCCGACATCGTCCGACTGTGTGTGCGGTCCAAGGGCAGTGATGGCATGCCACGCCCGATGTTTCCGACCGTGTGTGATGACCAAGGGCGGCGATGTCATGCCTTGCCCGACGTTGCCGAACATGTGTGTTGTCCAAGGGCGGTGATGTCATGCCATGCGCGACGTCTTCCGACCATGCGTGCAGTCCAAGGGAGGTGATGACATGCCACACCTGACGTCGTTCGACCGTGTGTGCTACCCAACAGCGATGATGGCATGCCACACCCGATGTCGTTTTACTGAGTGTGATGTCCAAAGGCGGTGATGGCATGTTACACCCGACGTTAATTGATCGTGTGTGCTCTCCAAAGGCGGTGATGTCATGCCACGCCAACGTCGTTTGACTGTGTTTGCTGCCCATAGGCGATGATGGAATGCCACGCCTGACGTCGTTCAACCGTGTGTGCTGTCCAAAGGCGGTGATGTCATGCCACGCCCGACATCATTCAACCGTGTGTGCTTTCCAAAGGTGGTGATCTCATGCCACAACCGACGTTGTTTGACTGTTTGTGCAGCCCAAAGGCGATGATGGAATGCCACGTCCGACATCATCCGACCGTGTGTCCAGTCCAAGGGCGGTGATGTCATGCCACGCCAGACGTCGTTCGACCGTGTGTGCAGTACAAGGGCAGTGATATCATTCCATGCCCGACGTAGTCCGACCGTGTGTGCTGTCCAAAAGCGGTAATGACATGTCAAGCCCGACGTCGTTCGACCGTGTGTGTTGTCCAAGGGCAGTGATGGTATATCACGCCCGACGTTGCCGACCGTGTGTACTGTCCATGGGCGGTGACGTCATGCGACGCCCAACGTCGTTCGAACGTGTGTGCTGTCCAAGGGCGGTGATGTTATGCCACGCCCGACGTCATTTGACCGTTTGTGCTGCCCAAAGACGATGATGGCATGCCACGCCCGACATCGTCCGACCATGCGTGCGGACCAAGGGCGGTGATGTCTGTGCTGTCCAAGGGCGGTGACGTCATGCCACGCCCGACATCATTTGACCATTTGTGCCGCCCAAAGACGTTGATGGTATGCCACGCCCGACATCGTCCAACCGTGCGTGCAGTCCAACGGTCGTGATGTCATGCCACGCCCGGCGTCGTTCGACCGTATGTGCAGTCCAAGGGCGGTGATGTCATGCCACGCACGACTTTGCCGACCGTGTGTGTTGTTCAAGGGCGGTGGTGTAATGCCACGCCCGACGTCGTCCTACAGTGCTTGCAGTCCAAGGGCGGTGATGTCAAGCCACGCCCGACATCGTTCGACATTGTTTGCCATCTAAGGGCTATAATGGAATGCCACGCCCGATGTCGTTAGATTGTGTGTGCTGCTCAAAGGTGATGATGGCATGCCACTCCCGACGTCATTCGACCGTGTGTGCTGTCTCAAGGCGGAGATGTTATGCCAAGCCCGATGAAGTCTGACCATGTGTGTTGCCCAAGGGCGGTTATGTCATACCACTCCCAACGTCGCTCGACAGTGTGTACTGTCTAAGGGCGGTGATGTCATGCCATGCCTGACGTTGCCGACCGTGTGTGCTGTGTTATGGTAGTGATGTCATGCCACGCTCGATGTTGCCGACCGTGTGTGCTGTCCAAGGGCGGTGATGTCATGCCATGCCCGACGTCATCCGACCGTGCATTCAGTCCAAGGGCCTTGATGTCATGCCACGCCCGACGTCCTTCGACCGTGTGTGCTGTCCATAGGCAGTGATGTCATGCCACGCCCGACGTTGCCGACCGTGTGTGCTATCCAAGGGCAGTGATGTCACGCTACGCCCAACGTTTCCAATCGTGTGTGCTCTCCAAGGGCAGTGATATCATTCCACGCCCGACGTCGTCCGACCGTTCTTGCAGTCCAAGGGCGGTGATGTCATGCCATGCCCGACGTCATTTGACCGTGTGTGCTATCCAAAGGCGGTGATGTCATGCAACGCCCGACGTCGTCCGACTGTATGTACTGTTCTAGGGCGGTGATGTCATGCCACGCCCGACGTTGCTGACTGTGTGTGCTGTCCAAGGGCGGGGATGTCATGCCACGCCTGACGTCGTCCGACTGTGTGTGTTGTCCAAGAGCGGTGATGTCATGCCACGCCGGACATTGCCGACCGTGTGTGCGGTCCAAGGGCGGTGATGTCATGCTACGCCCGACGTCATTCGACCGAGTGTGTTTTTCAAGGGCGGTGATGGCATGCCACGCCTGACGTCGTCCGACCATGTGTGCTGCCCAAAGGCGATGATGGAATGCCATGCCCGATGTCGTTCTACCGTGTGTGCTGTCCAAAGGCGGTGATTTCACGCCATGCCTGACGTTGCCGACCGAGTGTACTGTCCTAGGGCGTTGATGTTATGCCACGCCCGACGTCGTCCGACCATGCGTGCATTCCAAGGGAGGTGATATCATGACACGCCCGACGTCGTTCGATCGTGTGTGCTGCCAAACCGCGATGATGACATGCCACACCAAACGTCGTTCGACCGAGTGTGCTGCCCAAAGGCGGTGATGGCATGTAACGCTCGACGTCGTTAAACCATGCGTGCAGTCCAAGGGTGGTGATATCATGCCACGCCCGACGTCAATCGACCGTGTTTGCTGTCCAAGGGAGGTGATGTCATGCCACGTCCAACGTCGTCCGACCGTGTGCTCTGTCCAAGGGCGGTGATGGCATGCTACGCCCGATGTTTTCGTCAGTGTGATGTCCGAGGGCGGTGATGTCATGCCCGACGTCGTTCGACCGTGTGTGCTGCCTTAAGTTAATGATGGCATGCCACGACCGACGTCGTTCGATCATGTGTGCTACCCAAGGGCGTTGATGTCATGCCACTCCCGACGTCATCCGACCGTGTGTACTGTCCAAGGGCGGTGATGTCGTGCCACGCCCGACGTTGTTTGACCGTGTGTGCTGTCAAAGGGCAGTGATGTCATGCAACTCCCGACGTCGTCAGACCTTGCGTGCTATCCAATGGTGGTGATGTCATGTCATGCCTGACATCGTCAGACCGTGTGTGTTGTCCAAGGGCGGTAATGTCATGCCACAGCCGATGTTGCCGACCGTGTGTGCTGTCCAAGGGCGCTGATGTAATGCCACGCCCGACGTTGTTGACCGTCTGAGCTGTCCAAGGGCGGTGATGTCATGCCACGCCTGTCATTACCGACCGTGTGTGCTGTCCAAGGGCGGTGATGTCATGCCACGCCCGACGTTATCGACCGTGTGTGCTGTCCAAGGACGGTGATGTCATTACACGCTCGACAATACCGACCGTGTGTGTTGTCCAAAGGCGGTGATGTCATGCCACGCTTGACGTTGCCGACCGTGTGTGCTGTCATAGGGCGGTGATGTCATGCCACGCCTGACGTTGCCGACCGTATGTGTTGTCCAAGGGCGGTGATGTTATGCTAGGCCAACATTACCGACTGTGTGTGCTGTCCAAGGGCAGTAATGTCATGCCACACTAGACGTTGCCGTCCGTGTGTGTTGTCCAAGGGCGGTGATGTCATTCCACGCCCGATATTACCAACCGTGTGTGCTATCCATGGGCGGTGATGTCATGCAACCCCCGACGTTGGCAACCGTGTGTGCTGTCCAAGGGGGATGATGTCATGCCACGCCCAACGTCGTCCAACTGTGCGTGTTTTCCAAGGGTGGTGATGTCATGCCACACCCGACGTTGCCGATCGTGTGTGCTGTCCAAGGGCGGTGATATCATGCCACGCCTGACGTCGTCCGATCGTGTGTGTTGTCCAAGGGTGGTGATGGCATGCCACGCCCGACGTTGCCGACCGTGTGTGCTGTCCAAGGGCGGTGATGTCATGGCACACCCGACGTTGCCGACCGTGTATGCTGTCCAAGGGCGGTGATGTCATGACACGCCCGACGTTGTTTGACCGTGTGTACTGTCCAAGGGAGGTGATGTCATGACACGCAGAACGTCGTTCGACCGTGTGTCCAACCCAACAGTGATGATGGCAGGCCACACTCGATGTCGTTTTACCGAGTGTGTTGTCCAAAGGCGGTGATGGCATGTCACACACGACGTTGTTCGACCGTGTGTGCTGTCCAATGGCGGTGATGTCATGCCACGCGCAACATCGTTTGACGGTGTGTGCTGCCCATTGGCGGTGATAGATTGCCACGCCTGACGTCGTTCGACCATGTGAGCTGTCCAAAGGCGGTGATGTCATGCCACGCCCAAAGTAGTCCAACCGTATGTGTTGCCCAATGGCGGTGATGTCATGCCACGCCCAACATCATTCGACCGTGTGTGCTGTCTAAGGGCGGTGACGTCAAGCCACGCCCGACGTTGTGCGAAAGTGTGTGCAGTCCAAGGGAGGTTATGTCATGCCACGCCCGATGTCGTTCAGCCGTGTGTGCTGCCCAACGGCGATGGTATCATGTCACACCCGATGTCGTTCGACCGAGTATGATGTATAAAGGCGGTGATGGCATGTCACGCTCGACGACGTTCGATTGTGTGTGTTGTCCAAAGGCGGTGATGTCATGCCACGCCCAACATCGTTCGACCTTGTGTGCTGTCCAAAGGAGGTGATATTATGCCACGCTCGACGTCGTCCGACCGTGTGTGCTGTCCAAGGGCGGTGATGCATGCCACGCCTAACATTGCTGACCGCGTGTTCTGTCCAAGGGAGGTGATGTCATGCCACGCCCGACGTTGTCGACTGTGCGTGTTGTCCAAGGGAGGTGATGTCATTCCATGCCCGACGTTGTCCGACCGTGCGTGCATTCGAAGGGTGGTGATGTCATTCCATGCCCGATGTCCTTCGACCGTGTGTGCTGCTCAAGGGCGATGATATCATGCCACACCCGACGTCATTCGACCGAGTGTGTTGTCCAAAGGCGGTGATGTCGTGCCACTTGGAACGTCGTTTGACTGTGAGTGCTGCCAAAAGGCAATGATGGAATGCCACTCCCGATGTCGTTCGACCGTGCGTGCAGTCCAAGGGCTGTGATGTAAAGCCACACCCGACGTCATTCGAACGTCTGTGCTGTCCAAAGGCAGTGATGGCATGTCACGCCTGACGTCGTTCGACCGTGTTTGCCGTCCAAGGGCTATTATGGCATGCCACACCCGATATCGCTCGACCGTGTGTGCTGCCCAAAGCGATGATGGCATGCCATGCGAAACGTCGTTCGACTGTGTGTTTTGTCCAAAGGCGGTGATGTTATGCCAATCCCGACGTTGTCCGATCGTGTGTACTTTAAAAGGGCGGTGATGTCATGCCACGCCCGTCGTTGTCCGACCGTATGTGTTGTATAAGGGCGGTGATGGCATGCCACGCCCGACGTTGCCATCCGTCTGTGCTGTCCAAGGGAGATGATGTCATTCCACGCCCGACGTTGCTGACCGTGTGTGCTGTCCTAGGGGGGTGATGTCATTCCAAGCCCGACGTCGTTTGATCGTGCGTGCAGTCCAAAGGCGGTGATGTCATGCCACGCCCGATCTCGTTCGACCGTGTGCTGCCCAACGGCGATGATATCATGCCACACCCGACGTCGTTCAACCGAGTGTGTTGTCCAAAGGCGGTGATGTCATGCCACACCCGACATTGCCGACCGTGTTTGCTATCTAAGGGCGGTGATGACATGCCACGCCTGACGTTGCCGACCGTGTGTGCTGTCCAACAGTGGTGATGTCATGCCACACCCGACGTCGTCCAACCGTGCGTGCAGTCCAAGGAGGGTGATGTCATGCCACGCCGGATGTCGTTGGACTGTGTTTGCTTTCCAAAGACGGTGATGGCATGTCACGGCCGACGTCGTTCGATCGTGTTTGCCGTCCATGGGCTATGATGTCATGCCACACCCGACGTCGTTCGACCGTGTGTGCTGCCCAAAGGCGATGATGTCATGCCACGCCCGACGTAGTCCGATCGTTTGTGCTGCCCAAAGGCGATGATGGCATGCCACGCTCGACGTCGTTCGACCGTGTGTGCTGTCCAAAGGTGGTGATATCATGCCACGCCCGATGTCGTTCGACCGTGTGTGCTGTCCAAAGGCGGTGATGTAATGCCACACCCGACATAGTCCGACCGTGTGTGCTGTCCAAAGGTGGTGATGTCATGCCACGCCCGACGTTGCCGACCATCTATGCTGTCGAAGGGCGATGATGTCATGCCACGCCCGACGTCATTCGATAGTGTGTGCTGTCCAAGGGCGGTGGTAACATGCCACGCCCAACATCGTTCGACCGTGTGTGCAGTCCAAGGGAGGTGATGTCATGCCACGCTCGATGTCGTTCGACCGTGTGCTGCCCAAAGGCGATGATATCATGCCACACCCGACGTCGTTCGACCGAGTGTGTTGTCAAAAGGCGGTGATGTCATGCCACACCCGACATTGCCGACCGTGTGTGCTGTCCAAGGGCGGTGATGACATGCCACGCCTGACGTTGCCGACCATGTGTGCTGTCCAACGGTGGTTACGTCATGCTACGCCCGACGTCGTCCAACCGTGCGTGCAGTCCAAGGAGGGTGATTTCATGCAAAACCGGATGTCGTTGGACTGTATGTGCTTTCCAAAGGCGGTGATGGCATGTAACGCCCGACGTTGTTCGATCGTGTTTGGCGTCCATGGGCTATGATGTCATGCCACGCCTGACGTCGTTCGACCGTGTGTGCTGCCCAAAGGCGATGATGTCATGCCACGCCCGACGTAGTCCGACCATGTGTGCTACCCAAAGGTGATGATGGCATGCCACGCTCGACGTTGTTCGACCGTGTGTGGTGTCCAAAGGCGGTGATGTCAATTCACGCCCGACGTTGTTTGAACGTTTGTGATTTCCAAAGACGGTGATGGAATGTCATGCCCGACGTCGTTCGACCGTGTGTGCTGCCTTAAGTTAATGATGGCATTCCACGCCCGACGTCGTTCGATCGTGTGTGCTGCCCAAGGGCGGTGATGTCGTTCCACGCCCGACGTTGTTTAACCGTGTGTGCTGTCAAAGGTCAGTGATGTCATGCAACTCCCGACGTTGTCAGACTGTGCGTGCAATCCAAGGGTGGTGATGTCATGTCATGCTTGACGTCGTTAGACCGTGTGTGTTGTCCAAGGGCGGTAAAGTCATGCCACAGCCGATCATGCCGACCGTGTGTGCTTTCCAAAGGCGCTGATGTCATGCCATGCCCGACGTTGTTGACCGTGTGTGCTGTCCAAGGGAGGTGATGTCATGCCACGCCTGTCATTATCGACCGTGTGTGCTGTCCAAGGGCGGTGATGTCATGCCACGCCCGACGTTACCGACCGTGTGTGCTGTCCAAGGACGGTGATGTCATTACACCCCCGACATTACCGACCGTGTGTGTTGTCCAAAAGCGGTGATGTCATGCCACGCCCGACGTTGCCGACCGTGTGTGTTGTCATAGGGCGGTGATATCATGCCACGCCCGACGTTGCCGACCGTGTGTATTATCCAAGGGCGGTGATGTCATGCCAGGCCAACATTACCGACTGTGTGTGCTGTCCAAGGGCAGTAATGTCATGCCACACCCGATGTTGCCGTCCGTGCGAGTTGTCCAAGGGCGGCGATGTCATTCCACGCCCGACATTACCGACCGTGTGTGCTATGCATGGGCGGTGATGTCATGCAACACCCAACGTTGCCAACCGTGTGTGCTGTCCAAGCTGGATGATGTCATGCCATGCCCGACGTCGTCCAACCGTGCGTGTATTCCAAGGGTGGTGATGTAAAGCCACGCCCAACGTCGTTTGACAGTCTGTGCTTTCAAAAGACGGTGATGGCATGTCACGCCTGACGTTGTTCTACCGTGTTTGCCGTCCAAGGGCTATGATGGCATGCCACACCCGACGTCGTTGCACTGTGTGTGCTTCCCAAAGGCGATGATGGCATGCCAAGCCATACGTCATTCTACTGTGTGTGCTATCAAAAGGCGGTGATGTTATGCCACGCCTGACGTAGTCCGACCGTGGTTGCTACCCAAGGGCGGTTATGTCATGCCACTCCCGATGTGGTCCGACCGTGTGTACTGTCCAAGGGCGGTAATGTCATGCCACGCCCGACGTTGCCGTCCGTGTGTGCTGTCCAAGGGCAGTGATGTCATGCCACTCCCGACGTCGTCCGACCGTGCGTGCAGTCCAAGGGTGGTGATGTCATGCCACGCCCAACGTCGTCCGACCATGTGTGCTTTACAAGAGAGGTAATGCCATGCCACGACCGACATTGCCGACCGTGTTTGCAGTCCAAGGGTGGTGATTTCATGCCACGCCTGACGTCGTCCGACCGTGCCTGAAGTCCTAGGGAGGTGATATCATGCCACGCCCAACATCGTTCGTCCGTGTTTGCTGCCCAACGACAATGATGGCATCCCAAACCCGACGTCATTCGACCGAGTGTGTTGTCTAAAGGTGGTGATGGCATGTCACCCTCGACGTCGTTCGATCGTGTGTGCTTTCCAAACGCGGTGATGTCATGCCACGCCCGACGTAGTCCAACCGTGTGTGCTGTCCTAGGGCGGTGATGTCATGTGACGCCCGACACGAATGTGTGTGCTGTACAAAGGTGGGGATGGCATGTCACACGCGGCGCTATTCGACCGTGTGTGTTGTCCAAGGGCAGTTATGGCATATCACGCCCGACGTTGCCGACCGTGTGTGCTGTCCAAACGCGGTGATGTCATGCCACGCCCGACGTCGTCCGACCGTGCGAGCAGTCCGAGGGCGATGATGTCATGCCACGCCCGACGTCGTTCGACCGTGTGTGTTGTCCAAGGCGGTGATGTCATGCCATGCCCGACGTTGTTTGACCGTTTGTGCAGCCCAAAGGCGATGATGGCATGCAACGCCCGACATCGTCCGATCGTGCGTGCAGTCCAAGGGCGGTGATGTCATTCCATGCCAGACGTCGTTCGACCGTGTGTGTTGTACCAGGGTAGTGATGTAATTCCACACCCGACGTAGTCCGACCGTGTGTGTTGTCCAAAGGCGGTGATGACATGTCAAGGCCGACGTCGTTCGACCGTGTGTGTTGTCCAAGGGCAGTGATGGCATATTACGCCCGACGTTGTCGACCGTGTGTACTCTCTAAGGGCGGTGATGGCATGTCACGTGCAACGTCGTTCGACCATGCGTGCAGTCCAAGGGTAGTGATGACATGCCACGCCCGACGTGGATCGACCGTATGTGCTGTCCAAGGGAGGTGATGTCATGCCACGTCCGACGTCGTCCGACCCTACGTGCTGTCCAAGGGCAGTGATGGCATGCCACGCCTAATGTTGTCGACCTTGTGTGCTGTCCAAGGGCGGCGATGTCATGCCACGCCCGACGTTACCGTCCGTGTGTGCTGTTCGAGGGCGGTGATGTCATGCCCCGCCCGAGGTCGTCCGACCGTGCGTGTAGTTCAAGAACGGTGATATCATGCCACGCCCGACGACGTCGTTCGACCGTGTGTGCTTTCCAAGGGCGGTGATGTCATGATACGCCCGACGTTGCCGACAGTGTGTGCTGTCCAAGCGCGGTGATGTCATGCCACGCCCGACGCTCCTGATCGTGTGTGCTGTCCAGCGACGGTGATCTCATGCCACGCCCGACGTCGTCCAACCGTGCGTGAAGTCCAAGGAGGGTGATGTCATTCCATGCCCGACATTGTTCGACCGTGTGTGCTGTCCAAAGGCGGTGATGTCATGTCAGGCCCGACGTCGTTCGACCGTGTGTGCTGTCCAAAGGCGGTGATGTCATGCCACGCCCGAAGTAGTCCGACCGTGTGCGCTGTCCAAAGGCGGTGATGTCATGCCACGCCTGACGTTGCCGACCATCTACGCTGTCCAAGGGCGGTGATGTCATATGCCACGCCCGACGTCCTCCAACCGTGCGTGTAGTCCAAGGGTGGTGATTTAAATCCACGCCCGACGTTGTTTGAACATGTGTGCTTTCCAAAGGCGGTGATGAAATGTCATGCCCAATGTCGTTCAATTGTGTGTGCTGCCCAAGGGCGGTGATGTCATGCCTCTCCCGACGTAGTCCGACCGTGTGTACTGTCCAAGGGCGGTTATGTCGTGCCACGCCCGACGTAGTCCGACCGTGTGTACTGTCCAAGGGCGGTTATGTCGTGCCACGCTCGACGTCGTCAGACCGTGCGTGCAATCCAAGGGTGGTGATGTCATGTCATGCCCGACATCGTCCGACTGTGTGTGCGGTCCAAGGGCAGTGATGGCATGCCACGCCCGATGTTTCCGACCGTGTGTGATGACCAAGGGCGGCGATGTCATGCCTTGCCCGACGTTGCCGAACATGTGTGTTGTCCAAGGGCGGTGATGTCATGCCATGCGCGACGTCTTCCGACCATGCGTGCAGTCCAAGGGAGGTGATGACATGCCACACCTGACGTCGTTCGACCGTGTGTGCTACCCAACAGAGATGATGGCATGCCACACCCGATGTCGTTTTACTGAGTGTGATGTCCAAAGGCGGTGATGGCATGTTACACCCGACGTTAATTGATCGTGTGTGCTCTCCAAAGGCGGTGATGTCATGCCACGCCAACGTCGTTTGACTGTGTTTGCTGCCCATAGGCGATGATGGAATGCCACGCCTGACGTCGTTCAACCGTGTGTGCTGTCCAAAGGCGGTGATGTCATGCCACGCCCGACATCATTCAACCGTGTGTGCTTTCCAAAGGTGGTGATCTCATGCCACAACCGACGTTGTTTGACTGTTTGTGCAGCCCAAAGGCGATGATGGAATGCCACGTCCGACATCGTCCGACCGTGTGTCCAGTCCAAGGGCGGTGATGTCATGCCACGCCAGACGTCGTTCGACCGTGTGTGCAGTACAAGGGCAGTGATATCATTCCATGCCCGACGTAGTCCGACCGTGTGTGCTGTCCAAAAGCGGTAATGACATGTCAAGCCCGACGTCGTTCGACCGTGTGTGTTGTCCAAGGGCAGTGATGGTATATCACGCCCGACGTTGCCGACCGTGTGTACTGTCCAAGGGCGGTGACGTCATGCGACGCCCAACGTCGTTCGAACGTGTGTGCTGTCCAAGGGCGGTGATGTTATGCCACGCCCGACGTCATTTGACCGTTTGTGCTGCCCAAAGACGATGATGGCATGCCACGCCCGACATCGTCCGACCATGCGTGCGGTCCAAGGGCGGTGATGTCTGTGCTGTCCAAGGGCGGTGACGTCATGCCACGCCCGACATCATTTGACCATTTGTGCCGCCCAAAGACGTTGATGGTATGCCACGCCCGACATCGTCCAACCGTGCGTGCAGTCCAACGGTCGTGATGTCATGCCACGCCCGGCGTCGTTCGACCGTATGTGCAGTCCAAGGGCGGTGATGTCATGCCACGCACGACTTCGCCGACCGTGTGTGTTGTTCAAGGGCGGTGGTGTAATGCCACGCCCGACGTCGTCCTACAGTGCTTGCAGTCCAAGGGCGGTGATGTCAAGCCACGCCCGACATCGTTCGACATTGTTTGCCATCTAAGGGCTATAATGGAATGCCACGCCCGATGTCGTTAGATTGTGTGTGCTGCTCAAAGGTGATGATGGCATGCCACTCCCGACGTCATTCGACCGTGTGTGCTGTCTCAAGGCGGAGATGTTATGCCAAGCCCGATGAAGTCTGACCATGTGTGTTGCCCAAGGGCGGTTATGTCATGCCACTCCCAACGTCGCTCGACAGTGTGTACTGTCTAAGGGCGGTGATGTCATGCCATGCCTGACGTTGCCGACCGTGTGTGCTGTGTTATGGTAGTGATGTCATGCCACGCTCGATGTTGCCGACCGTGTGTGCTGTCCAAGGGCGGTGATGTCATGCCACGCCCGACGTCATCCGACCGTGCATTCAGTCCAAGGGCCTTGATGTCATGCCACGCCCGACGTCCTTCGACCGTGTGTGCTGTCCATAGGCAGTGATGTCATGCCACGCCCGACGTTGCCGACCGTGTGTGCTATCCAAGGGCAGTGATGTCACGCTACGCCCAACGTTTCCAATCGTGTGTGCTCTCCAAGGGCAGTGATATCATTCCACGCCCGACGTCGTCCGACCGTTCTTGCAGTCCAAGGGCGGTGATGTCATGCCATGCCCGACGTCATTTGACCGTGTGTGCTATCCAAAGGCGGTGATGTCATGCAACGCCCGACGTCGTCCGACTGTATGTACTGTTCTAGGGCGGTGATGTCATGCCACGCCCGACGTTGCTGACTGTGTGTGCTGTCCAAGGGCGGGGATGTCATGCCACGCCTGACGTCGTCCGACTGTGTGTGTTGTCCAAGAGCGGTGATGTCATGCCACGCCGGACATTGCCGACCGTGTGTGCGGTCCAAGGGCGGTGATGTCATGCTACGCCCGACGTCATTCGACCGAGTGTGTTTTTCAAGGGCGGTGATGGCATGCCACGCCTGACGTCGTCCGACCATGTGTGCTGCCCAAAGGCGATGATGGAATGCCATGCCCGATGTCGTTCTACCGTGTGTGCTGTCCAAAGGCGGTGATTTCACGCCATGCCTGACGTTGCCGACCGAGTGTACTGTCCTAGGGCGTTGATGTTATGCCACGCCCGACGTCGTCCGACCATGCGTGCATTCCAAGGGAGGTGATATCATGCCACGCCCGACGTCGTTCGATCGTGTGTGCTGCCAAACCAAGATGATGACATGCCACACCAAACGTCGTTCGACCGAGTGTGCTGCCCAAAGGCGGTGATGGCATGTAACGCTCGACGTCGTTAAACCATGCGTGCAGTCCAAGGGTGGTGATATCATGCCACGCCCGACGTCAATCGACCGTGTTTGCTGTCCAAGGGAGGTGATGTCATGCCACGTCCAACGTCGTCCGACCGTGTGCTCTGTCCAAGGGCGGTGATGGCATGCTACGCCCGATGTTTTCGTCAGTGTGATGTCCGAGGGCGGTGATGTCATGCCACGCCCGACGTCGTCTGACCGTGCGTGTAGTCCAAGGACGGTGATGTCATGCCACGCCCTACGTTGTTTGACCGTGTTTGCTGTGCAAGGGCGGTGATGTCATGCCACGCTCTACATTGTCTGACCGTGCGTGCTGTCCAAGGGTGGTGATGTCATGCCATGCCTGACATCGTTCGACCATGTGTGCTGCCCAACGGCGATGATGGCATGTTACACCTGACGTCGTTCGACGGAATGTGCTGTCAAAAGGCGGTGATGACATGTCACGCCCAACATCGTTCTAACGTGAGTGGTGCCCAAAGGCGATGATGGCATGCCACGTCCGACGTCGTTCGACCGTGTGTGCTGTCCAAGAGCAATGATGTCATGCCAAGCCCGACGTAGTCTGACCATGTGTGCTGCCCAAAGGCGGTGATGTCATGCCACGCCCGACGTTGCCGACCGTGTGTGCTGTCCAAGGGCAGTGATGTCATGACACGCCCAATGTTACCAACCGTGTGTGCTGTCCAAGGGCAGTGATGTCATTCCACGCCCGACGTCGTCCGACCGTACGTGCAGTCCAAGGGCGGTAATGTCATGCCACGCCCGACGTCGTCCGATCGTGTGTGCTGTCCAAGGGCAGGGATGTCATGCAACGCCCGACGTCGTCCGACTGTGTGTGCTGACCAAGAGCAATGATGTCATGCCACGCCCGACGTTGCCGACCATGTGTGCGGTCCAAGGGTGGTGATGTCATGCCACACCTGATGTCGTCCGACTGTGTGTGCGGTCCAAGGGCGGTGATGTCATGCCACGCCCGATGTTGCCGACCGAGTGTGCTGTCCAAGGGCGGTGATGTTATGCCAGGCCCGACGTCGTTCCACCATGCGTGTATTCCAAGGGAGGTGATATCATGCCACGCCCGACGTCGTTCAATCGTGTGTGCTGCCCAACCGCAATGATGACATGTCACGCCCGACGTCGTTCGACCGTGTGTGCAGTCCAAGGGCGGTGATGTCATTTCACGCCCGACGTCGTTAAACCGTGCATGCAGTCCAAGGGAAGTGATGTCATGCCACGCCCGACATCGATCGACCATGTGTGCTGTCCAAGGGAGGTGATGTCATCCCACGTCCGACGTCGTCCGACTGTGTGCTGTCCAAGGCCGGTGATGGCATGCCACTCCTAACGTTGTCGAGCTTGTGTGCTGTCCAAGGGCGGTGATGTCATGCCACGCCCGACGTTACCGTCCGTGTGTGCTATCCGAGGGCGGTAATGTCATGCCACGCCCGATGTCGTTTGACCGTGCATGTAGTCCAAGGACGGTGATGTCATGCCACGCCCTACGTCGTTCGACCGTGTGTGCTGTCCATGGGCAGTGATGTCATGCCACGCCCTACGTCGTCTGACCGTGCGTGCAGTCCTAGGGTGTTGATGTCATGCCACGCCTGACATCGTTCGGCGATGTGTACTACCCAACGGCGATGATGGCATGCCACACCTTACGTCGTTCGACGGAATGTGCTGTTAAAAGGCGGTGATGGCATGTCACGCTCGACGTTGTTCGACCGTGTGTGATGTCCAAAGGCGGTGATGTTATTCCACGCCCAACATCGTTCGACCGTGTGTGCTGTCCAAAGGCGGTGATGTCATGCCACGCCCGACGTCGTTCGACCGTGTGTGCTGTCCAAGAGCAATGATGTCATGCCACGCCCGACGTAGTCCGACCATGTGTGCTGCCCAAAGGCGGTGATGTCATGCCACGCCCGACGTTTTAGACCGTGTGTGCTGTCCAAGGGCGGTGATGTCATTCCACGCCCGACGTCGTTCGACCGTGTGTGCTGTCCAAGGGCGGGGATGTCATGCCACGCCCAACGTCATCCGACTGTGTCTGTTGTCCAAGAGCAATGATGTCATGCCACGCCCGATGTTGCCGACCATGTGTGCGGTCCAAGGGCGGTGAAGTCATGCCACACCTGATGTCGTCCGACTGTGCATGCGGTCCAAGGGCGGTGATGTCATACCACGCCCGACGTCATTCGACCGAGTGTGTTTTTCAAGAGCGGTGATGGCATGCAATGCCTGACGTCGTCCGACCGTGCGTGCAGTGCAAGGGCGGTGATGGCATGTCATGCCCAACTTCGTTCGACCGTGTGTGCTGTCCAAAGGCGGTGATGTCATGTCACGCCCAACGTCGTTTGACCGTGTGTGCTGCCCAAAGGAGATGATGGAATGCCATGCCCGATGTCGTTCGACCGTGTGTGGTGTCCCAAGGCTGTGATTTCATGCCACGCCCGATATTACCGACCGAGTATGCTGTCCAAGGGCGGTGATGTTATGCCACGCCCGACGTCGTCCGACCATGCGTGCATTCCAAGGGAGGTGATATCATGCCACGCCCTACGTCGTTCGATCGTGTGTGCTGCCCAACCGCAATGATGACATGCCACACAAAAAGTCGTTCGACCGAGTGTGCTGTCCAGAGGAGGTGATGGCATGTCACGCCCGACGTCGTTCGACTGTGCGTGCAGTATAAGGGCGGTGATGTCATTTCACGCCCGACGTCGATCGACCGTGCGTGCTTTCCAAGAGAGGTGATGTCATCCCACGTCCGACGTCGTCCGACCGTGTGTGTTGTCCAAGGGCGGTGATGGCATGCCACGCCTAATGTTGTCGACCTTGTGTGCTGTCCAAAGGCGGTGATGTCATGCCACGCCCGACGTTGCCGTGCATGTGTGCTGTTAGAGGATGGTGATGTCATGCCACGCCCGAGGTCGTCCGACCGTGTGTGTAGTCCAAGGACGGTGATGTCATGCCACGCCCGACGTCGTTCGACCTTGTGTGCTGTCCAAGGGTGGTTATGTCATGCCACGCCCGACGTTGCCGACCGTGTGTGCTGAATGGCGATGATGGCATGCCACACATGATGTCGTTTTAGTGAGTGTGTTGTCCCAAGGTAGTGATGGCATGTAACACCCGACGTTAATTGACCATGTGTGCTATCCAAAGGCGGTGATGTCATGCCACTCCCAACGTCGTTTGACCGTGTTTGCTGCCCATAGGCAATGATTGAATGCCACGGATGACGTTGTTCAATCGTGTGTGCTGTCCAAAGGAGGTGATGTCATGCCATTCCCGACATCGTTCGACCGTGTGTGCTTTCCAACGGCAGTGATGTCATGCCACAGCCGACGTTTCCGACCGTGTGTGCTGTCTAAGGGTGGTGATGTCATGCCACGCCCGATGTTGCCAACCGTGTGTGCTGTCCAAGGGCGGTGATGTAATGCCACGCCCTTCATATCCGACCGTGTGTGCTGTCCAAAGGTGGTGATGTCATGCCACGCACGACGTTGCCAATCGTGTGTGTTGTCCAAGGGCAATGATGTCATGCCACGCCCGACATTACCGACCGTGTGTGTTGTCCAAGGGCGGTGATGTCATTCCACGCCCGACGTTGCCGACCGTGTGTGTTGTCCAAGGGCGGTGATGTCATGCCACGCCCAACATTACCGACTGTGTGTGCTGTCCAAGGGCAGTGATGTCATGCTACACCCGATGTTACCGTCCGTGTGTATTGTCCAAGGGCGGTGATGTCATTCCACGCCCGACATTACCGACCATGTGTGCTGTCCATGGGCGGTGATGTCGTGCAACGCCTGATGTTGCCAACCGTGTGTGCTGTCCAAGGGGGATGATGTCAAACCACGCCCGACGTTGTCCAATCGTGCGTGTATTCCAAGGGTGGTGATGTCAAGCCACGCCCAACGTCGTTCGACCGTGTTTGCCGTCCAAGGGCTATGATGGCATGCCACGCCCGACGTCCTTTCACCGTGTGTGCTTCCCAAAGGTGATGATGGCATGCCAAGCCATACGTCATTCTACTATGTGTTCTGTCCAAAGGCGGTGATGTTATTCCACGCCAGACGTAGTCCGACCGTGTTTGCTGCCCAAGGGCGGTTATGTCATGTCACTCTCGATGTGGTCCGACCGTGTGTACTATTTAAGGGCGGTGATGTCATGCCACGCCCGACGTTGCCGTCCGTGTGTGCTGTCCAAGGGCAGTGATGTAATGCCACTCCCGACGTCGTCCGACCGTGTGTGCTTTCCAAGGGAGGTTATGTCATGCCACGACCGACGTTGCCGACCGTGTTTGTAGTCCAAGGGTGGTGATTTCATGCCACGCCGGACTTCGTCCAACCGTGCTTGAAGTCCTAGGGAGGTGATGTCATGCCACGCCCGACGTCGTTCATCCGTGTTTGCTGCCCAACAGCGATGATTACATGCGAAACCCGACGTCGTTCGACCGAGTGTGTTGTCCAAAGGTGGTGATGGCATGTCATGCTCGACATCGTTCGATCGTGTGTGCTGTCCAAATGCGGTGATGTCATGCCACGCGCGACGTAGTCCGACCGTGTATGCTGTCCAAGGGCGGTGATGTCATGTGACGCCCGACATTACCGATCGTGTGTGCTGTCCAAAGGCGGTGATGGCATGTTACGCCCGACGTCATTCGCTCGTGTGTGTTGTCCAAGGGCAGTGATTGCATATCACGCACAACGTTGCCGACCGTGTGTGCTGTTTAAACGCGGTGATGTCATGCCACGCCCAACGTCGTCCGACCGTGCGAGCAGTCCAAGGGTGATGATGTCATGCCTCGCCCGACGTCGTTCGACCGTGTGTGCTGTCCAAGGGCGGTGTTGTCATGCCATGCCCGACGTTGTTTGACCGTTTGTGCAGCCCAAAGGCGATGATGGCATGCCACGCCCGACATCGTCCGACCGTGCGTGCAGTCTAAGGGTGGTGATGTCATGCCACGCCAGACGTTGTTCGGTCGTGTGTGCTGTACAAGGGCAGTGATGTCATTCCATGCCCGACGTAGTCCGATCGTGTGTGCTGTCCAAAGGCGGTGATGACATGTCAAGCCCGACGTCGTTCGACCGTGTGTGTTGTCCAAGGGCTGTGATGGCATATCACAACCGACGTTGCCGACCGTGTGTACTGTTCAAGGGCGGTGACGTCATGCCACGCCCAACGTCGTTCGACCGTGTGTGCTGTCCAAGGGAGGTGATGTCATGCCACGCCCGACGTTATTTGACCGATTGTGCTGCCCAAAGACGATGATGGCATGCCACGCCCGACATCGTCCGACCATGCGTGCTGTCCAAGGGAGGTGATCTCATGCCACACCCGACGTCGTTCTACCGTGTGTGTTGTCCAAGAGCAATGATGTCATGCCACGCCCGACGTAGTCCGACCGTGTGTGCTGCCCAAAGGCGGTGATGTCATGCCACACCCGACGTTACCGATCGTGTGTGTTGTCCAAGGGAAGTGATGTCATGCCCCACCCGACATTGCCAACCGTGTGTGCTGTCCAAGGGCGGTGATGTCATTTCACGCCCGACGTCGTCTGACCGTGCGTGCAGTCCAAGGGCAGTGATGTCATGCCATGCCCGACGTCGTTCGACCGTGTGTGCTATCCAAAGGCGGTGATGTCATGCCACGCCCGAGATCGTTCGACCGTGTGTGCTGTCCAAGGGCGGTAATGTCATGCCACGCCCGACGTCACTTGACCGTTTCTGCTGCCCAAAGACGATGATGGCATGCCACGCCTGACATCGTCCGACCATGCGTGCTGTCCACAGGCGGTGATGTCATGCCACGCCTGACATTGTTCGATTGTGTGTGCTTTCCAAGGGCGGTGATGTCATGCCACGCCCGACGTCGTTTGACCGTTTATGTCACCGAAAGACGCTGATGGCATGTCACGCCCGACATTGTCCGACCGTGCGTGCAGTCCAAGGGCGGTGATGTAATGCCACGCATGACGTTGCTGACTGTGTGTGTTGTCCAAGGGCGGTGGTGTAATGCCACGCCCGACGTCGTCCTACTGTGCGTGCAGTCCAAGGATAGTGATGTCAAGCCACGCCCGACATCGTTCAACATTGTTTTCCATCTAAGGGCTATGATGGCATGCCACGCCCGACGTCGTTCGACCGTGTGTCCTGTCTCAAGACGGAGATGTTATGCCAAGCCCGATGTAGTCTGACCGTGTGTGCTGCCCAAGGGCGGTGATGTCATGCCACTCCCGACATCGTCCGACAGTGTGTACTGTCTAAGGGAGATGATGTCATGCCATGCCCGACATTGTCGACCGTGTGTGCTGTGCAATGGCAGTGATGTCATGCAACGCTTGATGTTGCCGACCGTGTGTGCTGTCCAAGGGCAATGATGTTATGCCATGCCCAACGTCATCCGACCGTGCGTTCAGTCCAACGGCAGTGATGTCATGCCACGCCCGACATCCTTCGACCGTGTGTGCTGTCCAAAGGCAGTTATGTCATGCCACGCCCGACGTTGCCAACCGTGTGTTCTGTCCAAGGGCAGTGATGTCATGCCACGCCCGACGTTGCCAACCGTGTGTGCTGTCCAAGGGCGGTGATGTCATTTCATGCCCGACGTCGTCCAACCATGCGTGCAGTCCAAGGGCGGTGATGTCAAGCCATGCCCGACGTCATTCGACCGTGTGTGATATCCAAAGGCGATGATGTCATGCCACGCCCGACATCGTCTGACTGTGTGTACTGTCCAAGGGCGGTGATGTCATGCCACGCCCGACGTTGCCAACCGTGTGTGCTGTCCAAGGCGGGGATGTCATGCCACGCCCGACGTCGTCCGACTGTGTGTGTTATCCAAGAGCGGTGATGGCATGCCACACCTGACGTCGTCCGACCATGCTTGCATTCCCAGGGAGGTGATATCATTCCACGCCCGACGTCGTTCGATCGTGTGTGCTGCCCAACCGCAATGATGACATGCCACACCAAACATCGTTCCACCGACTATGCTGTCCAAAGGCGGTGATGGCATGTCATGCCCGATGTCGTTCGACCGTGCGTGAAATCCAAGGGCGGTGATGTCATTCCACGCCCAATGTCGATCGACCGTGTGTGCTGTCCAAGGGAGGTGATGGCATCCCACGTCCGACCGTGTGTGTTGTCCAAGGGCGGTGATTGCATGCCACGCCTAACGTTGTCGACCTTGTGTGCTGTCCAAGGGCGGTGATGTTATGCCAGGCCCGACGTTGCCGTCCGTGTGTGCTGTCTGAGGGCGGTGATGTCATGCCACGCCCAAGGTCGTCCGACCGTGCGTATAGTCCAAGGACGGTGATTTCATGCCACGCCCGACGTCGTTCGAGCGTGTGTGCTGTCCAAGGGCGGTGATGTCATGCCACGCCCGACGTTGCCGACCGTGTGTGCTGTCCAAGGGCGGTGATGTCATGCCATGACCGACGTTGCCGACCGTGTGTGCTGTCCAGTGACGGTGATGTCATGCCATGCCCGACATCGTCCAACTGTGCATGCAGTCCAAGGAGGGTGATGTCAAGCCAAACCCGACGTCGTTGGACTGTGTGTGCTTTCCAAAGGCGGTGATGGCATGTCACGCCCGACGTCGTTCGATCTTGTTTGCCGTCCATGGGCTATGATGTCATGCCACCCCCGATGTCGTTCGACCGAGTGTGCTGCCCAAAGGCGTTGATGGAATGCCACGCCCGACGTTGTTCGACAGTGTGTGGTGTCTAAAGGCGGTGATGTCATGCCATGCCCGACGTAGTCTGATCGTGTGTAATGTCGAAAGTCGGTGATGGCACGTCACGCCCGACATCATTCGACCGTGTGTGCTGTCCAAAGGCGATGATTTCATGCCACGCCCGACATTGTCGACCGTGTGTGCTGTCCAAGGGAGGTGATGTCATGCCACGCCCGACGTCGTTCGATTGTGTGTGCTGCCTTAAGGCGATGATAGCATGCCACGCCCGACGTCGTTCGATCGTGTGTGATGCCCAAAAGGGATGATAGCATGCCACGCCCGACGTCATTCGACAGATTGTGTTGTCCAAGGGCCACTGATTTCATGCCACGGCCGACGTCGTCCAACTGTAGTTGCCAACCAAGGGCGGTGATGGCTTGCCACGCCTGACGTTGCCGACCTTGTGTGTTGTCCAAGGGCGGTGATGTCATTCCACGCCCTAAGTTGCCGACCGTGTGTGTTGTCCAAGGGCGATGATTGTATGCCACGCCTAACGTTGTCGACCGTGTGTGCTGTCCGAGGGCAGTGATGTCATGCCACGCCCAAGGTCGTCCAACTGTGCGTATAGTCCAAGGACGGTGATGTCATGCCACGCCCGACGTCGTTCGACCGTGTGTGCTGTCCAAGGGCGGTGATGTCATGCCACGCCCGACGTTGCCGACCGTGTGTGCTGTCCAAGGGATGTTATTTCAAACCATGCACGACGTTGCCGACGGTGTGTGCTGTCCAGTGACGGTGATGTCATGCCACGCCCGACGTCGTCCAACTGTGCATGCAGTCCAAGGAGGGTGATGTCAAGCCAAACCCGACGTTGTTGGACTGTGTGTGCTTTCCAAAGGCGGTGATGGCATGTCACGCCCGACGTCGTTCGATCTTGTTTGCCGTCCATGGGCTATGATGTCATGCCACCCCCGATGTCGTTCGACCGATTGTGCTGCCCAAAAGCGTTGATAGAATGTCACGCCCGACGTTGTTCGATAGTGTGTGGTATCCAAAGGCGGTGATGTCATGCCATGCCCGACGTAGTTCGACCGTGTGTAATGTCGAAAGTCGGTGATGGCACGTCATGCCTGATGTCATTCGACCGTGTGTGTTGTCCAAAGGCGATGATTTCATGCCACGCCCGACGTTGTCGACCGTGTAAGCTGTCCAAGTGAGGTGATGTCATTCCACGCCCGACATCGTTCGATTGTGTGTGCTGTCTTAAGGCGATGATAGCATGCCACGCCTGACGTCGTTCGATCGTGTGTGATGCCCAAAAGGGATGATAGCATGCCACGCCCGACGTCATTCGACAGTTTGTGCTGTCCAAGGGCCGCTGATTTCATGCCACGGCCGACGTCGTCCAACTGTATGTGCCAACCAAGGGCGGTGATGGCTTGCCATGCCTGACGTTGCCGACCTTGTGTGTTGTCCAAGGGCGGTGATGTCATTCCACGCCCTAAGTTGCCGACCGTGTGTGCTGTCCAAGGGCGGTGATGTCATGCCACGCCTGATGTCATCCCACCGTGCGTGCAGTCCAAGGGCGGTGATGTCTTGCCACGCCCGACATCGTTCACCGTGTGTGCTGTCCAAGGGCGGTGATATCATTCCACGCCTTACGTTGCCGACTGTTGTGGTGTCCATGGGGGGTGATGTCATGCCTTGCCAACGTTGTCCGACTGTGCGTGCTGTCCAAGAGCAGTGATAACAAGCCACGCTCGACATCGTCAGACCTGTTTAGTTGGCCAATGGAGGTGATGTCCTGCCACGCATGACGTCGTTCGACCGTGTGTGCTGTCTAAGGGTGGTGATGCCATGCCACGCCTGACGTCATCCGACCGTGCATGCAGTCTAAGGGCGGTGATGTCATGCCACGCTCGACGTCATTCGACCGTGTGTGCTGTCCAAGGGCGGTGATAACTTGCCACGCCCGACGTCGTCCGACTGTGTGTGTAGTCCAAGGGAGGTGATGTCATGCCACGGCCGATGTCGTTCGACCGTGTGTGCTGCCCAACGGCGATGATATCATGCCACACCCGACGTCGTTCGACCGAGTGTGCTGTCTAAAGGCAGTGATGACATGTCACGCCCTATGTCGTTCTACCATGTGTGTTGTCCAAAAGTGGTGATGTCGTGCCCCGCCGAACGTCGTCCGACTGTATGTGCTGCCCAAAGGCGATGATGGAATTCCATGGCCGCCGTCGTTCGGCCGTGTGTGTTGTCCAAAGGCGGTGATGTCATGCCACGCCTGAAGTAGTCCGACCGTATGTGATGCCCAAGGGCGGTGATATCATGCGAAGCCTGACGTTGTCCGACCGTATGTGCTATCCAAGAGCGGTGAGGTCATGCCATGCCTGACGTAGTCTGACCATGAGTGATGCCCAAAGGCAATGATGGCATGCCACGCCCGACTTCATTCGATCGTGTGTGCTGTCCAAGGGCGGTGATGTCATGCCACGGCCGACGTAATTCGACCGTGTGTGCTGCCCAAGGGCGGTGATGTAATGCCACTCCCGACGTCCATGCCTGAGGTTGTCTGACCGTCTATGCTGTCCAAGGGTGGTGATGGCATGCCACGCCCAACGTTGCCGACCGTGTGAGCTGTCCAAGGGCAGTGATGTCATGCCACTCCTAACGTCGTTCCACCGTGCGTGCAGTCCAAGGGCTGTGATGTCAAGCCACGCCCGACGTCGTTCAACTCTGTGTCCTGTCTAAAGGCAGTGATGGCATGTCACGCCTGACGTCGTTCGATCGTGTTTGCCGTCCATGGGCTATGATGTCATGCCACGTCCGACGTAGTCCGACCGTGTGTGCTGCCCAAAGGTGATGATGGCATGCCACGCTCGACGTTGTTCGACCGTGTGTGGTGTCCAAAGGCGGTGATGTCATTCCATGCCCGACGTAGTCCGACCGTATGTGTTGTCCAAATGTGGTGATGGCACGTCACGCCCGATGTCATTCGACCGTGTGTGCGGTCCAAAGGCAGTGATGTCATGTCACTCCTGACGATGTTCGACCGGGTGTGCTTTCCAAAGGCGGTGATGTTATGCCACGCCCGACGTAGTCCAACCGTGTGTGCTGTCCAAAGGCGGTGATGTCATGCCACACCCGACGTTGCCGACCTTCTGTGTTGTCCAAGGGCGGTGATGTGATGCCACGACCGACGTCCTCTAACCGTGCGTGTAGTCCAAGGGCGGTGATTTCAATCCACGCCCGACGTTGTTTGAACGTGTGTGCTTTCCAAAGACGGTCATAACATGTCATGCCCGACGTCGTTCGACCGTGTGTGTTGCCTTAAGGCAATGATGGCATGCCACACCCGACGTCGTTCGATCGTGTGTGCTGCCCAAGGGAGGTGATGTCATGCCACTCCTGACGTCGTCCGACCGTGTGTACTGTCGAAGGGCGGTGATGTCGTGCCACGCCCGACGTCGTTCGACTGTGTGTGCTGTCCAAGGGTAGTGATGTCATGCAACTCCCAACGCCGTCAGACCATGCGTGGAATCCAAGGGTGGTGATGTCATATCATGCCCGACGTCGTCCGACCGTGTGTGCTGTCCAAGGGCGGTGATGGCACGCCACGCCCGACGTTGCCGACCGTGTGTGCTGTCCAAGGGCAGTGATGTCATGCCTTGCCCGACGTTGCCGAACATGTGTGCTGTCCAAGGGTGGTGATGTTATGCCACGCGCGACGTCTTCCGACCATGCGTGCAGTCCAATGGAGTTGATGTCATGCCACGCCCGACGTTGTTCGACCGTGTGTGCTGCCCAACGGCGATGATGGCATTCCACACCCGCTGTCGTTTTACTGAGTGTGTTGTCCAAAGGCGGTGATGGCATGTCACGCCCGACGTCGTTTGACCATAAGTGTTGTTCAAAGGTTGTGATTTCATGCCACGCCCAACTTCGTTCGACCGTGTGTGCTTCCCAAAGGCGATGATGGCATGAACCGCCCGACGTCATTCGATCGTGTGTGCCATCTAAAAGCGGTGATGTTATGCCACGCCCGACGTCGTCCGACCGTGTTTGCCGTCCAAGGGCTATGATACCATGCCATGCCCGACGTCGTTTGACCATTTGTGCTGCCAAAAGGCGATGATGGCATGCCACGCCCAACGTTGTTCGACCGTGTGTGCTGTCCAAAGGCGGTGATGTTATGCCACGCTCGACGTCGTCCGACCGTGTGTGCTGTCCAAGGGCAATGATGTCATGCCAAGCTCGACGTTGCCGATCGTGTGTGCTGCCCAACTGCGATGATGGCATGCCACACCCGAAGTTGCCAACCGTGTGTGCTGTCCAAGGGCGGCGATGTCATGCCACGCCCGACATCGTCCGACCGTGTGTGCTGTCCAAGGGCGAGGATGTCATGCCATGCCTGATGTCGTCCGACTGTGTGTGCTGTCCAAAAGCAATGATGTCATGCCACGCCCGACGTTGCCGACCATGTGTGCGGTCAAAGGGCGGTGATGTCATGCCACACGTGATGTTGTCTGACTGTGCGTGCAGTCCAAGGGCGGTGATGTCATGCCACGCCCGACGTCGTTCGACCAAGTATGTTTTTCAAGAGCAGGGATGGCATGCCACGCCTGACGTCGTCCGACCGTGCGTGCAGTGCAAGGACGGTGATGGCATGTCATGCCCAACTTCGTTCGAGCGTGTGCGCTGTCCAAAGGCGGTGATGTCATGCCATGCCCAACGTCGTTTGACCGTGTGTGCTGCCCAAAGGCGATGATGGAATGCCATGCTCGATGTCGTTCGACCGTGTGTGCTGTCCAAAGCCGGTGATTTCATGCCACGCCTGATGTTGCCGACTGAGTGTGCTGTCCAAGGGCGGTGATGTTATGCCACGCCCGACGTCGTCCGACCATGCGTGCAAACCAAGGGAGGTGATATCATGCCACGCCCGACGTCGTTCGATCGTGTGTGTTGCCCAACCGCAATGATGACATGCCACACCAAACGTCGTTCAACCGAGTGTGCTGTCCAAAGGCAGTGATGGCATGTCACGCCCGACGTCGTTCGACCGTGCGTGCAGTCCAACGGCGGTGATGTCATTCCACGCCCGACGTCGATCAACCGTGTGTGCTGTACAAGGGAGGTGATGTCATCCCACGTCCGACGTCGTCCGACCGTGTGTGCTATCCAAGGGCGGTGATGGCATGCCACGCCTATAATTGTCGACCTTGTGTGCTGTCCAAGGGCGGTGATGTCATGCCACGCCCGACGTTGCCGTCCGTGTGTGATGCCCAACGGCGATGATGGCATGCCACACCCGATGTCGTTTTACTGAGTGTGTTGTCCAAAGGCATTGATGCCATGTAACACCCGACGTCAATTGACCGTGTGTGCTGTCCAAAAATGGTGATGTCATGCCATGCCCAACGTCGCTTGACCGTGTTTGCTGCCCATAGGCGATGATAAAATGCCACGCATGACATCGTTCAACTGTGTGTGCTGTCCAAAGAGGTGATTTCATGCCACGCCTGACATCGTTCGACCGTGTGTGCTTTCCAAGGGCGGTGATTTCATGCCACAGCCGACGTTTCCGACCGTGTGTGCTGTCCAAGGGCGGTGATGTCATGCCACGCCCGACGTTGCCAACTGTGTGTGCAGTCCAAGGGAGGTGATGTCATGCCACGCCCGTCATTGCCGACCGTGTGTGCTGTCCAAGGGTGGTGATGTCATGCCACGCTTGACATCGTTCGACCGTGTGCGCTTTCCAAGGGCGGTGATGTAATGCCACAGCCGACGTTTCCGACCGTGTGTGCTGTCCAAGGGCGGTGATGTCATGCCACGCCCGAAATTACCGACCGTGTGTGTTCTCCAAGGGCGGTGATGTCATGCCACGCCCGACGTTGCCGACTGTGTGTGTTGTCCAAGGGCGGTGATGTCATGCCACGCCCAACATTACCGACTATGTGTGCTGTCAAAGGGCAGTGATGTCATGCCACACCCAATGTTACCATTCGTGTGTATTGTCCAAGGGCGGTGATGTCATTCCACGCTCGACATTACCGACCGTGTGTGCTGTCCATGGGCGGTTATGTCGTGCAACGCTCGACGTTGCCAACCGTGTGTGCTGTCAAAGGGCGGTGATGTCATGCCACACCCGTTATTACCGACCGTGTGTGCTGTCCAAGGGTGGTGATGTCATGCCACGCCCGACGTTGCCGACCGTGTGTGCTGTCCAAGGGTGGTGATGTCATGCCACACCCAATGTTACCATTCGTGTGTGCTGTCCAAGGGCGGTGATGTCATGCCACGCCCGACGTTATCGACCGTGTGTGCTGTCCAAGGACGGTGATGTCATTACACGCTCGACAATACCGACCGTGTGTGTTGTCCAAAGGCGGTGATGTCATGCCACGCTTGACGTTGCCGACCGTGTGTGCTGTCATAGGGCGGTGATGTCATGCCACGCCTGACGTTGCCGACCGTATGTGTTGTCCAAGGGCGGTGATGTTATGCTAGGCCAACATTACCGACTGTGTGTGCTGTCCAAGGGCAGTAATGTCATGCCACACTAGACGTTGCCGTCCGTGTGTGTTGTCCAAGGGCGGTGATGTCATTCCACGCCCGATATTACCAACCGTGTGTGCTATCCATGGGCGGTGATGTCATGCAACCCCCGACGTTGGCAACCGTGTGTGCTGTCCAAGGGGGATGATGTCATGCCACGCCCAACGTCGTCCAACTGTGCGTGTATTCCAAGGGTGGTGATGTCATGCCACACCCGACGTTGCCGACCGTGTGTGCTGTCCAAGGGCGGTGATATCATGCCACGCCTGACGTCGTCCGATCGTGTGTGTTGTCCAAGGGTGGTGATGGCATGCCACGCCCGACGTTGCCGACCGTGTGTGCTGTCCAAGGGCGGTGATGTCATGGCACACCCGACGTTGCCGACCGTGTATGCTGTCCAAGGGCGGTGATGTCATGACACGCCCGACGTTGTTTGACCGTGTGTACTGTCCAAGGGAGGTGATGTCATGACACGCAGAACGTCGTTCGACCGTGTGTCCAACCCAACAGTGATGATGGCAGGCCACACTCGATGTCGTTTTACCGAGTGTGTTGTCCAAAGGCGGTGATGGCATGTCACACACGACGTTGTTCGACCGTGTGTGCTGTCCAATGGCGGTGATGTCATGCCACGCGCAACATCGTTTGACGGTGTGTGCTGCCCATTGGCGGTGATAGATTGCCACGCCTGACGTCGTTCGACCATGTGAGCTGTCCAAAGGCGGTGATGTCATGCCACGCCCAAAGTAGTCCAACCGTATGTGTTGCCCAATGGCGGTGATGTCATGCCACGCCCAACATCATTCGACCGTGTGTGCTGTCTAAGGGCGGTGACGTCAAGCCACGCCCGACGTTGTGCGAAAGTGTGTGCAGTCCAAGGGAGGTTATGTCATGCCACGCCCGATGTCGTTCAGCCGTGTGTGCTGCCCAACGGCGATGGTATCATGTCACACCCGATGTCGTTCGACCGAGTATGATGTATAAAGGCGGTGATGGCATGTCACGCCCGACGACGTTCGATTGTGTGTGTTGTCCAAAGGCGGTGATGTCATGCCACGCCCAACATCGTTCGACCTTGTGTGCTGTCCAAAGGAGGTGATATTATGCCACGCTCGACGTCGTCCGACCGTGTGTGCTGTCCAAGGGCGGTGATGCATGCCACGCCTAACATTGCTGACCGCGTGTTCTGTCCAAGGGAGGTGATGTCATGCCACGCCCGACGTTGTCGACTGTGCGTGTTGTCCAAGGGCGGTGATGTCATTCCATGCCCGACGTTGTCCGACCGTGCGTGCATTCGAAGGGTGGTGATGTCATTCCATGCCCGATGTCCTTCGACCGTGTGTGCTGCTCAAGGGCGATGATATCATGCCACACCCGACGTCATTCGACCGAGTGTGTTGTCCAAAGGCGGTGATGTCGTGCCACTTGGAACGTCGTTTGACTGTGAGTGCTGCCAAAAGGCAATGATGGAATGCCACTCCCGACGTCGTTCGACCGTGCGTGCAGTCCAAGGGCTGTGATGTAAAGCCACACCCGACGTCATTCGAACGTGTGTGCTGTCCAAAGGCAGTGATGGCATGTCACGCCTGACGTCGTTCGACCGTGTTTGCCGTCCAAGGGCTATTATGGCATGCCACACCCGATATCGCTCGACCGTGTGTGCTGCCCAAAGCGATGATGGCATGCCATGCGAAACGTCGTTCGACTGTGTGTTTTGTCCAAAGGCGGTGATGTTATGCCAATCCCGACGTTGTCCGATCGTGTGTACTTTAAAAGGGCGGTGATGTCATGCCACGCCCGTCGTTGTCCGACCGTATGTGTTGTATAAGGGCGGTGATGGCATGCCACGCCCGACGTTGCCATCCGTCTGTGCTGTCCAAGGGAGATGATGTCATTCCACGCCCGACGTTGCTGACCGTGTGTGCTGTCCTAGGGGGGTGATGTCATTCCAAGCCCGACGTCGTTTGATCGTGCGTGCAGTCCAAAGGCGGTGATGTCATGCCACGCCCGATCTCGTTCGACCGTGTGCTGCCCAACGGCGATGATATCATGCCACACCCGACGTCGTTCAACCGAGTGTGTTGTCCAAAGGCGGTGATGTCATGCCACACCCGACATTGCCGACCGTGTTTGCTATCTAAGGGCGGTGATGACATGCCACGCCTGACGTTGCCGACCGTGTGTGCTGTCCAACAGTGGTGATGTCATGCCACACCCGACGTCGTCCAACCGTGCGTGCAGTCCAAGGAGGGTGATGTCATGCCACGCCGGATGTCGTTGGACTGTGTTTGCTTTCCAAAGACGGTGATGGCATGTCACGGCCGACGTCGTTCGATCGTGTTTGCCGTCCATGGGCTATGATGTCATGCCACACCCGACGTCGTTCGACCGTGTGTGCTGCCCAAAGGCGATGATGTCATGCCACGCCCGACGTAGTCCGATCGTTTGTGCTGCCCAAAGGCGATGATGGCATGCCACGCTCGACGTCGTTCGACCGTGTGTGCTGTCCAAAGGTGGTGATATCATGCCACGCCCGATGTCGTTCGACCGTGTGTGCTGTCCAAAGGCGGTGATGTAATGCCACACCCGACATAGTCCGACCGTGTGTGCTGTCCAAAGGTGGTGATGTCATGCCACGCCCGACGTTGCCGACCATCTATGCTGTCGAAGGGCGATGATGTCATGCCACGCCCGACGTCATTCGATAGTGTGTGCTGTCCAAGGGCGGTGGTAACATGCCACGCCCAACGTCGTTCCACCGTGTGTGCAGTCCAAGGGAGGTGATGTCATGCCACGCTCGATGTCGTTCGACCGTGTGCTGCCCAAAGGCGATGATATCATGCCACACCCGACGTCGTTCGACCGAGTGTGTTGTCAAAAGGCGGTGATGTCATGCCACACCCGACATTGCCGACCGTGTGTGCTGTCCAAGGGCGGTGATGACATGCCACGCCTGACGTTGCCGACCATGTGTGCTGTCCAACGGTGGTTACGTCATGCTACGCCCGACGTCGTCCAACCGTGCGTGCAGTCCAAGGAGGGTGATTTCATGCAAAACCGGATGTCGTTGGACTGTATGTGCTTTCCAAAGGCGGTGATGGCATGTAACGCCCGACGTTGTTCGATCGTGTTTGGCGTCCATGGGCTATGATGTCATGCCACGCCTGACGTCGTTCGACCGTGTGTGCTGCCCAAAGGCGATGATGTCATGCCACGCCCGACGTAGTCCGACCATGTGTGCTACCCAAAGGTGATGATGGCATGCCACGCTCGACGTTGTTCGACCGTGTGTGGTGTCCAAAGGCGGTGATGTCAATTCACGCCCGACGTTGTTTGAACGTTTGTGATTTCCAAAGACGGTGATGGAATGTCATGCCCGACGTCGTTCGACCGTGTGTGCTGCCTTAAGTTAATGATGGCATTCCACGCCCGACGTCGTTCGATCGTGTGTGCTGCCCAAGGGCGGTGATGTCGTTCCACGCCCGACGTTGTTTAACCGTGTGTGCTGTCAAAGGTCAGTGATGTCATGCAACTCCCGACGTTGTCAGACTGTGCGTGCAATCCAAGGGTGGTGATGTCATGTCATGCTTGACGTCGTTAGACCGTGTGTGTTGTCCAAGGGCGGTAAAGTCATGCCACAGCCGATCATGCCGACCGTGTGTGCTTTCCAAAGGCGCTGATGTCATGCCATGCCCGACGTTGTTGACCGTGTGTGCTGTCCAAGGGAGGTGATGTCATGCCACGCCTGTCATTATCGACCGTGTGTGCTGTCCAAGGGCGGTGATGTCATGCCACGCCCGACGTTACCGACCGTGTGTGCTGTCCAAGGACGGTGATGTCATTACACCCCCGACATTACCGACCGTGTGTGTTGTCCAAAAGCGGTGATGTCATGCCACGCCCGACGTTGCCGACCGTGTGTGTTGTCATAGGGCGGTGATATCATGCCACGCCCGACGTTGCCGACCGTGTGTATTATCCAAGGGCGGTGATGTCATGCCAGGCCAACATTACCGACTGTGTGTGCTGTCCAAGGGCAGTAATGTCATGCCACACCCGATGTTGCCGTCCGTGCGAGTTGTCCAAGGGCGGCGATGTCATTCCACGCCCGACATTACCGACCGTGTGTGCTATGCATGGGCGGTGATGTCATGCAACACCCAACGTTGCCAACCGTGTGTGCTGTCCAAGCTGGATGATGTCATGCCATGCCCGACGTCGTCCAACCGTGCGTGTATTCCAAGGGTGGTGATGTAAAGCCACGCCCAACGTCGTTTGACAGTCTGTGCTTTCAAAAGACGGTGATGGCATGTCACGCCTGACGTTGTTCTACCGTGTTTGCCGTCCAAGGGCTATGATGGCATGCCACACCCGACGTCGTTGCACCGTGTGTGCTTCCCAAAGGCGATGATGGCATGCCAAGCCATACGTCATTCTACTGTGTGTGCTATCAAAAGGCGGTGATGTTATGCCACGCCTGACGTAGTCCGACCGTGGTTGCTACCCAAGGGCGGTTATGTCATGCCACTCCCGATGTGGTCCGACCGTGTGTACTGTCCAAGGGCGGTAATGTCATGCCACGCCCGACGTTGCCGTCCGTGTGTGCTGTCCAAGGGCAGTGATGTCATGCCACTCCCGACGTCGTCCGACCGTGCGTGCAGTCCAAGGGTGGTGATGTCATGCCACGCCCAACGTCGTCCGACCATGTGTGCTTTACAAGAGAGGTAATGCCATGCCACGACCGACATTGCCGACCGTGTTTGCAGTCCAAGGGTGGTGATTTCATGCCACGCCTGACGTCGTCCGACCGTGCGTGAAGTCCTAGGGAGGTGATATCATGCCACGCCCAACATCGTTCGTCCGTGTTTGCTGCCCAACGACAATGATGGCATCCCAAACCCGACGTCATTCGACCGAGTGTGTTGTCTAAAGGTGGTGATGGCATGTCACCCTCGACGTCGTTCGATCGTGTGTGCTTTCCAAACGCGGTGATGTCATGCCACGCCCGACGTAGTCCAACCGTGTGTGCTGTCCTAGGGCGGTGATGTCATGTGACGCCCGACACGAATGTGTGTGCTGTACAAAGGTGGGGATGGCATGTCACACGCGGCGCTATTCGACCGTGTGTGTTGTCCAAGGGCAGTTATGGCATATCACGCCCGACGTTGCCGACCGTGTGTGCTGTCCAAACGCGGTGATGTCATGCCACGCCCGACGTCGTCCGACCGTGCGAGCAGTCCGAGGGCGATGATGTCATGCCACGCCCGACGTCGTTCGACCGTGTGTGTTGTCCAAGGGCGGTGATGTCATGCCATGCCCGACGTTGTTTGACCGTTTGTGCAGCCCAAAGGCGATGATGGCATGCAACGCCCGACATCGTCCGATCGTGCGTGCAGTCCAAGGGCGGTGATGTCATTCCATGCCAGACGTCGTTCGACCGTGTGTGTTGTACCAGGGTAGTGATGTAATTCCACACCCGACGTAGTCCGACCGTGTGTGTTGTCCAAAGGCGGTGATGACATGTCAAGGCCGACGTCGTTCGACCGTGTGTGTTGTCCAAGGGCAGTGATGGCATATTACGCCCGACGTTGTCGACCGTGTGTACTCTCTAAGGGTGGTGATGGCATGTCACGTGCAACGTCGTTCGACCATGCGTGCAGTCCAAGGGTAGTGATGACATGCCACGCCCGACGTGGATCGACCGTATGTGCTGTCCAAGGGAGGTGATGTCATGCCACGTCCGACGTCGTCCGACCCTACGTGCTGTCCAAGGGCAGTGATGGCATGCCACGCCTAATGTTGTCGACCTTGTGTGCTGTCCAAGGGCGGCGATGTCATGCCACGCCCGACGTTACCGTCCGTGTGTGCTGTTCGAGGGCGGTGATGTCATGCCCCGCCCGAGGTCGTCCGACCGTGCGTGTAGTTCAAGGATGGTGATATCATGCCACGCCCGACGACGTCGTTCGACCGTGTGTGCTTTCCAAGGGCGGTGATGTCATGATACGCCCGACGTTGCCGACAGTGTGTGCTGTCCAAGCGCGGTGATGTCATGCCACGCCCGACGCTCCTGATCGTGTGTGCTGTCCAGCGACGGTGATCTCATGCCACGCCCGACGTCGTCCAACCGTGCGTGAAGTCCAAGGAGGGTGATGTCATTCCATGCCCGACGTTGTTCGACCGTGTGTGCTGTCCAAAGGCGGTGATGTCATGTCAGGCCCGACGTCGTTCGACCGTGTGTGCTGTCCAAAGGCGGTGATGTCATGCCACGCCCGAAGTAGTCCGACCGTGTGTGCTGTCCAAAGGCGGTGATGTCATGCCACGCCTGACGTTGCCGACCATCTACGCTGTCCAAGGGCGGTGATGTCATATGCCACGCCCGACGTCCTCCAACCGTGCGTGTAGTCCAAGGGTGGTGATTTAAATCCACGCCCGACGTTGTTTGAACATGTGTGCTTTCCAAAGGCGGTGATGAAATGTCATGCCCAATGTCGTTCAATTGTGTGTGCTGCCCAAGGGCGGTGATGTCATGCCTCTCCCGACGTAGTCCGACCGTGTGTACTGTCCAAGGGCGGTTATGTCGTGCCACGCCCGACGTAGTCCGACCGTGTGTACTGTCCAAGGGCGGTTATGTCGTGCCACGCTCGACGTCGTCAGACCGTGCGTGCAATCCAAGGGTGGTGATGTCATGTCATGCCCGACATCGTCCGACTGTGTGTGCGGTCCAAGGGCAGTGATGGCATGCCACGCCCGATGTTTCCGACCGTGTGTGATGACCAAGGGCGGCGATGTCATGCCTTGCCCGACGTTGCCGAACATGTGTGTTGTCCAAGGGCGGTGATGTCATGCCATGCGCGACGTCTTCCGACCATGCGTGCAGTCCAAGGGAGGTGATGACATGCCACACCTGACGTCGTTCGACCGTGTGTGCTACCCAACAGAGATGATGGCATGCCACACCCGATGTCGTTTTACTGAGTGTGATGTCCAAAGGCGGTGATGGCATGTTACACCCGACGTTAATTGATCGTGTGTGCTCTCCAAAGGCGGTGATGTCATGCCACGCCAACGTCGTTTGACTGTGTTTGCTGCCCATAGGCGATGATGGAATGCCACGCCTGACGTCGTTCAACCGTGTGTGCTGTCCAAAGGCGGTGATGTCATGCCACGCCCGACATCATTCAACCGTGTGTGCTTTCCAAAGGTGGTGATCTCATGCCACAACCGACGTTGTTTGACTGTTTGTGCAGCCCAAAGGCGATGATGGAATGCCACGTCCGACATCGTCCGACCGTGTGTCCAGTCCAAGGGCGGTGATGTCATGCCACGCCAGACGTCGTTCGACCGTGTGTGCAGTACAAGGGCAGTGATATCATTCCATGCCCGACGTAGTCCGACCGTGTGTGCTGTCCAAAAGCGGTAATGACATGTCAAGCCCGACGTCGTTCGACCGTGTGTGTTGTCCAAGGGCAGTGATGGTATATCACGCCCGACGTTGCCGACCGTGTGTACTGTCCAAGGGCGGTGACGTCATGCGACGCCCAACGTCGTTCGAACGTGTGTGCTGTCCAAGGGCGGTGATGTTATGCCACGCCCGACGTCATTTGACCGTTTGTGCTGCCCAAAGACGATGATGGCATGCCACGCCCGACATCGTCCGACCATGCGTGCGGTCAAAGGGCGGTGATGTCTGTGCTGTCCAAGGGCGGTGACGTCATGCCACGCCCGACATCATTTGACCATTTGTGCCGCCCAAAGACGTTGATGGTATGCCACGCCCGACATCGTCCAACCGTGCGTGCAGTCCAACGGTCGTGATGTCATGCCACGCCCGGCGTCGTTCGACCGTATGTGCAGTCCAAGGGCGGTGATGTCATGCCACGCACGACTTCGCCGACCGTGTGTGTTGTTCAAGGGCGGTGGTGTAATGCCACGCCCGACGTCGTCCTACAGTGCTTGCAGTCCAAGGGCGGTGATGTCAAGCCACGCCCGACATCGTTCGACATTGTTTGCCATCTAAGGGCTATAATGGAATGCCACGCCCGATGTCGTTAGATTGTGTGTGCTGCTCAAAGGTGATGATGGCATGCCACTCCCGACGTCATTCGACCGTGTGTGCTGTCTCAAGGCGGAGATGTTATGCCAAGCCCGATGAAGTCTGACCATGTGTGTTGCCCAAGGGCGGTTATGTCATGCGACTCCCAACGTCGCTCGACAGTGTGTATTGTCTAAGGGCGGTGATGTCATGCCATGCCTGACGTTGCCGACCGTGTGTGCTGTGTTATGGTAGTGATGTCATGCCACGCTCGATGTTGCCGACCGTGTGTGCTGTCCAAGGGCGGTGATGTCATGCCACGCCCGACGTCATCCGACCGTGCATTCAGTCCAAGGGCCTTGATGTCATGCCACGCCCGACGTCCTTCGACCGTGTGTGCTGTCCATAGGCAGTGATGTCATGCCACGCCCGACGTTGCCGACCGTGTGTGCTATCCAAGGGCAGTGATGTCACGCTACGCCCAACGTTTCCAATCGTGTGTGCTCTCCAAGGGCAGTGATATCATTCCACGCCCGACGTCGTCCGACCGTTCTTGCAGTCCAAGGGCGGTGATGTCATGCCATGCCCGACGTCATTTGACCGTGTGTGCTATCCAAAGGCGGTGATGTCATGCAACGCCCGACGTCGTCCGACTGTATGTACTGTTCTAGGGCGGTGATGTCATGCCACGCCCGACGTTGCTGACTGTGTGTGCTGTCCAAGGGCGGGGATGTCATGCCACGCCTGACGTCGTCCGACTGTGTGTGTTGTCCAAGAGCGGTGATGTCATGCCACGCCGGACATTGCCGACCGTGTGTGCGGTCCAAGGGCGGTGATGTCATGCTACGCCCGACGTCATTCGACCGAGTGTGTTTTTCAAGGGCGGTGATGGCATGCCACGCCTGACGTCGTCCGACCATGTGTGCTGCCCAAAGGCGATGATGGAATGCCATGCCCGATGTCGTTCTACCGTGTGTGCTGTCCAAAGGCGGTGATTTCACGCCATGCCTGACGTTGCCGACCGAGTGTACTGTCCTAGGGCGTTGATGTTATGCCACGCCCGACGTCGTCCGACCATGCGTGCATTCCAAGGGAGGTGATATCATGCCACGCCCGACGTCGTTCGATCGTGTGTGCTGCCAAACCAAGATGATGACATGCCACACCAAACGTCGTTCGACCGAGTGTGCTGCCCAAAGGCGGTGATGGCATGTAACGCTCGACGTCGTTAAACCATGCGTGCAGTCCAAGGGTGGTGATATCATGCCACGCCCGACGTCAATCGACCGTGTTTGCTGTCCAAGGGAGGTGATGTCATGCCACGTCCAACGTCGTCCGACCGTGTGCTCTGTCCAAGGGCGGTGATGGCATGCTACGCCCGATGTTTTCGTCAGTGTGATGTCCGAGGGCGGTGATGTCATGCCACGCCCGACGTCGTCTGACCGTGCGTGTAGTCCAAGGACGGTGATGTCATGCCACGCCCTACGTTGTTTGACCGTGTTTGCTGTGCAAGGGCGGTGATGTCATGCCACGCTCTACATTGTCTGACCGTGCGTGCTGTCCAAGGGTGGTGATGTCATGCCATGCCTGACATCGTTCGACCATGTGTGCTGCCCAACGGCGATGATGGCATGTTACACCTGACGTCGTTCGACGGAATGTGCTGTCAAAAGGCGGTGATGACATGTCACGCCCAACATCGTTCTAACGTGAGTGGTGCCCAAAGGCGATGATGGCATGCCACGTCCGACGTCGTTCGACCGTGTGTGCTGTCCAAGAGCAATGATGTCATGCCAAGCCTGACGTAGTCTGACCATGTGTGCTGCCCAAAGGCGGTGATGTCATGCCACGCCCGACGTTGCCGACCGTGTGTGCTGTCCAAGGGCAGTGATGTCATGACACGCCCAATGTTACCAACCGTGTGTGCTGTCCAAGGGCAGTGATGTCATTCCACGCCCGACGTCGTCCGACCGTACGTGCAGTCCAAGGGCGGTAATGTCATGCCACGCCCGACGTCGTCCGATCGTGTGTGCTGTCCAAGGGCAGGGATGTCATGCAACGCCCGACGTCGTCCGACTGTGTGTGCTGACCAAGAGCAATGATGTCATGCCACGCCCGACGTTGCCGACCATGTGTGCGGTCCAAGGGTGGTGATGTCATGCCACACCTGATGTCGTCCGACTGTGTGTGCGGTCCAAGGGCGGTGATGTCATGCCACGCCCGATGTTGCCGACCGAGTGTGCTGTCCAAGGGCGGTGATGTTATGCCAGGCCCGACGTCGTTCCACCATGCGTGTATTCCAAGGGAGGTGATATCATGCCACGCCCGACGTCGTTCAATCGTGTGTGCTGCCCAACCGCAATGATGACATGTCACGCCCGACGTCGTTCGACCGTGTGTGCAGTCCAAGGGCGGTGATGTCATTTCACGCCCGACGTCGTTAAACCGTGCATGCAGTCCAAGGGAAGTGATGTCATGCCACGCCCGACATCGATCGACCATGTGTGCTGTCCAAGGGAGGTGATGTCATCCCACGTCCGACGTCGTCCGACTGTGTGCTGTCCAAGGCCGGTGATGGCATGCCACTCCTAACGTTGTCGAGCTTGTGTGCTGTCCAAGGGCGGTGATGTCATGCCACGCCCGACGTTACCGTCCGTGTGTGCTATCCGAGGGCGGTAATGTCATGCCACGCCCGATGTCGTTTGACCGTGCATGTAGTCCAAGGACGGTGATGTCATGCCACGCCCTACGTCGTTCGACCGTGTGTGCTGTCCATGGGCAGTGATGTCATGCCACGCCCTAAGTCGTCTGACCGTGCGTGCAGTCCTAGGGTGTTGATGTCATGCCACGCCTGACATCGTTCGGCGATGTGTACTACCCAACGGCGATGATGGCATGCCACACCTTACGTCGTTCGACGGAATGTGCTGTTAAAAGGCGGTGATGGCATGTCACGCTCGACGTTGTTCGACCGTGTGTGATGTCCAAAGGCGGTGATGTTATTCCACGCCCAACATCGTTCGACCGTGTGTGCTGTCCAAAGGCGGTGATGTCATGCCACGCCCGACGTCGTTCGACCGTGTGTGCTGTCCAAGAGCAATGATGTCATGCCACGCCCGACGTAGTCCGACCATGTGTGCTGCCCAAAGGCGGTGATGTCATGCCACGCCCGACGTTTTAGACCGTGTGTGCTGTCCAAGGGCGGTGATGTCATTCCACGCCCGACGTCGTTCGACCGTGTGTGCTGTCCAAGGGCGGGGATGTCATGCCACGCCCAACGTCATCCGACTGTGTCTGTTGTCCTAGAGCAATGATGTCATGCCACGCCCGATGTTGCCGACCATGTGTGCGGTCCAAGGGCGGTGAATTCATGCCACACCTGATGTCGTCCGACTGTGCATGCGGTCCAAGGGCTGTGATGTCATACCACGCCCGACGTCATTCGACCGAGTGTGTTTTTCAAGAGCGGTGATGGCATGCAATGCCTGACGTCGTCCGACCGTGCGTGCAGTGCAAGGGCGGTGATGGCATGTCATGCCCAACTTCATTCGACCGTGTGTGCTGTCCAAAGGCGGTGATGTCATGTCACGCCCAACGTCGTTTGACCGTGTGTGCTGCCCAAAGGAGATGATGGAATGCCATGCCCGATGTCGTTCGACCGTGTGTGGTGTCCCAAGGCTGTGATTTCATGCCACGCCCGATATTACCGACCGAGTATGCTGTCCAAGGGCGGTGATGTTATGCCACGCCCGACGTCGTCCGACCATGCGTGCATTCCAAGGGAGGTGATATCATGCCACGCCCTACGTCGTTCGATCGTGTGTGCTGCCCAACCGCAATGATGACATGCCACACAAAAAGTCGTTCGACCGAGTGTGCTGTCCAGAGGAGGTGATGGCATGTCACGCCCGACGTCGTTCGACTGTGCGTGCAGTATAAGGGCGGTGATGTCATTTCACGCCCGACGTCGATCGACCGTGCGTGCTTTCCAAGAGAGGTGATGTCATCCCACGTCCGACGTCGTCCGACCGTGTGTGTTGTCCAAGGGCGGTGATGGCATGCCACGCCTAATGTTGTCGACCTTGTGTGCTGTCCAAAGGCGGTGATGTCATGCCACGCCCGACGTTGCCGTGCATGTGTGCTGTTAGAGGATGGTGATGTCATGCCACGCCCGAGGTCGTCCGACCGTGTGTGTAGTCCAAGGACGGTGATGTCATGCCACGCCCGACGTCGTTCGACCTTGTGTGCTGTCCAAGGGTGGTTATGTCATGCCACGCCCGACGTTGCCGACCGTGTGTGCTGAATGGCGATGATGGCATGCCACACATGATGTCGTTTTAGTGAGTGTGTTGTCCCAAGGTAGTGATGGCATGTAACACCCGACGTTAATTGACCATGTGTGCTATCCAAAGGCGGTGATGTCATGCCACTCCCAACGTCGTTTGACCGTGTTTGCTGCCCATAGGCAATGATTGAATGCCACGGATGACGTTGTTCAATCGTGTGTGCTGTCCAAAGGAGGTGATGTCATGCCATTCCCGACATCGTTCGACCGTGTGTGCTTTCCAACGGCAGTGATGTCATGCCACAGCCGACGTTTCCGACCGTGTGTGCTGTCTAAGGGTGGTGATGTCATGCCACGCCCGATGTTGCCAACCGTGTGTGCTGTCCAAGGGCGGTGATGTAATGCCACGCCCTTCATATCCGACCGTGTGTGCTGTCCAAAGGTGGTGATGTCATGCCACGCACGACGTTGCCAATCGTGTGTGTTGTCCAAGGGCAATGATGTCATGCCACGCCCGACATTACCGACCGTGTGTGTTGTCCAAGGGCGGTGATGTCATTCCACGCCCGACGTTGCCGACCGTGTGTGTTGTCCAAGGGCGGTGATGTCATGCCACGCCCAACATTACCGACTGTGTGTGCTGTCCAAGGGCAGTGATGTCATGCTACACCCGATGTTACCGTCCGTGTGTATTGTCCAAGGGCGGTGATGTCATTCCACGCCCGACATTACCGACCATGTGTGCTGTCCATGGGCGGTGATGTCGTGCAACGCCTGATGTTGCCAACCGTGTGTGCTGTCCAAGGGGGATGATGTCAAACCACGCCCGACGTTGTCCAATCGTGCGTGTATTCCAAGGGTGGTGATGTCAAGCCACGCCCAACGTCGTTCGACCGTGTTTGCCGTCCAAGGGCTATGATGGCATGCCACGCCCGACGTCCTTTCACCGTGTGTGCTTCCCAAAGGTGATGATGGCATGCCAAGCCATACGTCATTCTACTATGTGTTCTGTCCAAAGGCGGTGATGTTATTCCACGCCAGACGTAGTCCGACCGTGTTTGCTGCCCAAGGGCGGTTATGTCATGTCACTCTCGATGTGGTCCGACCGTGTGTACTATTTAAGGGCGGTGATGTCATGCCACGCCCGACGTTGCCGTCCGTGTGTGCTGTCCAAGGGCAGTGATGTAATGCCACTCCCGACGTCGTCCGACCGTGTGTGCTTTCCAAGGGAGGTTATGTCATGCCACGACCGACGTTGCCGACCGTGTTTGTAGTCCAAGGGTGGTGATTTCATGCCACGCCGGACTTCGTCCAACCGTGCTTGAAGTCCTAGGGAGGTGATGTCATGCCACGCCCGACGTCGTTCATCCGTGTTTGCTGCCCAACAGCGATGATTACATGCGAAACCCGACGTCGTTCGACCGAGTGTGTTGTCCAAAGGTAATGATGGCATGTCATGCTCGACATCGTTCGATCGTGTGTGCTGTCCAAATGCGGTGATGTCATGCCACGCGCGACGTAGTCCGACCGTGTATGCTGTCCAAGGGCGGTGATGTCATGTGACGCCCGACATTACCGATCGTGTGTGCTGTCCAAAGGCGGTGATGGCATGTTACGCCCGACGTCATTCGCTCGTGTGTGTTGTCCAAGGGCAGTGATTGCATATCACGCACAACGTTGCCGACCGTGTGTGCTGTTTAAACGCGGTGATGTCATGCCACGCCCAACGTCGTCCGACCGTGCGAGCAGTCCAAGGGTGATGATGTCATGCCTCGCCCGACGTCGTTCGACCGTGTGTGCTGTCCAAGGGCGGTGTTGTCATGCCATGCCCGACGTTGTTTGACCGTTTGTGCAGCCCAAAGGCGATGATGGCATGCCACGCCCGACATCGTCCGACCGTGCGTGCAGTCTAAGGGTGGTGATGTCATGCCACGCCAGACGTTGTTCGGTCGTGTGTGCTGTACAAGGGCAGTGATGTCATTCCATGCCCGACGTAGTCCGATCGTGTGTGCTGTCCAAAGGCGGTGATGACATGTCAAGCCCGACGTCGTTCGACCGTGTGTGTTGTCCAAGGGCTGTGATGGCATATCACAACCGACGTTGCCGACCGTGTGTACTGTTCAAGGGCGGTGACGTCATGCCACGCCCAACGTCGTTCGACCGTGTGTGCTGTCCAAGGGAGGTGATGTCATGCCACGCCCGACGTTATTTGACCGATTGTGCTGCCCAAAGACGATGATGGCATGCCACGCCCGACATCGTCCGACCATGCGTGCTGTCCAAGGGAGGTGATCTCATGCCACACCCGACGTCGTTCTACCGTGTGTGTTGTCCAAGAGCAATGATGTCATGCCACGCCCGACGTAGTCCGACCGTGTGTGCTGCCCAAAGGCGGTGATGTCATGCCACACCCGACGTTACCGATCGTGTGTGTTGTCCAAGGGAAGTGATGTCATGCCCCACCCGACATTGCCAACCGTGTGTGCTGTCCAAGGGCGGTGATGTCATTTCACGCCCGACGTCGTATGACCGTGCGTGCAGTCCAAGGGCAGTGATGTCATGCCATGCCCGACGTCGTTCGACCGTGTGTGCTATCCAAAGGCGGTGATGTCATGCCACGCCCGAGATCGTTCGACCGTGTGTGCTGTCCAAGGGCGGTAATGTCATGCCACGCCCGACGTCACTTGACCGTTTCTGCTGCCCAAAGACGATGATGGCATGCCACGCCTGACATCGTCCGACCATGCGTGCTGTCCACAGGCGGTGATGTCATGCCACGCCTGACATTGTTCGATTGTGTGTGCTTTCCAAGGGCGGTGATGTCATGCCACGCCCGACGTCGTTTGACCGTTTATGTCACCGAAAGACGCTGATGGCATGTCACGCCCGACATTGTCCGACCGTGCGTGCAGTCCAAGGGCGGTGATGTAATGCCACGCATGACGTTGCTGACTGTGTGTGTTGTCCAAGGGCGGTGGTGTAATGCCACGCCCGACGTCGTCCTACTGTGCGTGCAGTCCAAGGATAGTGATGTCAAGCCACGCCCGACATTGTTCAACATTGTTTTCCATCTAAGGGCTATGATGGCATGCCACGCCCGACGTCGTTCGACCGTGTGTCCTGTCTCAAGACGGAGATGTTATGCCAAGCCCGATGTAGTCTGACCGTGTGTGCTGCCCAAGGGCGGTGATGTCATGCCACTCCCGACATCGTCCGACAGTGTGTACTGTCTAAGGGAGATGATGTCATGCCATGCCCGACATTGTCGACCGTGTGTGCTGTGCAATGGCAGTGATGTCATGCAACGCTTGATGTTGCCGACCGTGTGTGCTGTCCAAGGGCAATGATGTTATGCCATGCCCAACGTCATCCGACCGTGCGTTCAGTCCAACGGCAGTGATGTCATGCCACGCCCGACATCCTTCGACCGTGTGTGCTGTCCAAAGGCAGTTATGTCATGCCACGCCCGACGTTGCCAACCGTGTGTTCTGTCCAAGGGCAGTGATGTCATGCCACGCCTGACGTTGCCAACCGTGTGTGCTGTCCAAGGGCGGTGATGTCATTTCATGCCCGACGTCGTCCAACCATGCGTGCAGTCCAAGGGCGGTGATGTCAAGCCATGCCCGACGTCATTCAACCGTGTGTGATATCCAAAGGCGATGATGTCATGCCACGCCCGACATCGTCCGACTGTGTGTACTGTCCAAGGGCGGTGATGTCATGCCACGCCCGACGTTGCCAACCGTGTGTGCTGTCCAAGGCGGGGATGTCATGCCACGCCCGACGTCGTCCGACTGTGTGTGTTATCCAAGAGCGGTGATGGCATGCCACACCTGACGTCGTCCGACCATGCTTGCATTCCCAGGGAGGTGATATCATGCCACGCCCGACGTCGTTCGATCGTGTGTGCTGCCCAACCGCAATGATGACATGCCACACCAAACATCGTTCCACCGACTATGCTGTCCAAAGGCGGTGATGGCATGTCATGCCCGACGTCGTTCGACCGTGCGTGAAATCCAAGGGCGGTGATGTCATTCCACGCCCAATGTCGATCGACCGTGTGTGCTGTCCAAGGGAGGTGATGGCATCCCACGTCCGACCGTGTGTGTTGTCCAAGGGCGGTGATTGCATGCCACGCCTAACGTTGTCGACCTTGTGTGCTGTCCAAGGGCGGTGATGTTATGCCAGGCCCGACGTTGCCGTCCGTGTGTGCTGTCTGAGGGCGGTGATGTCATGCCACGCCCAAGGTCGTCCGACCGTGCGTATAGTCCAAGGACGGTGATTTCATGCCACGCCCGACGTCGTTCGAGCGTGTGTGCTGTCCAAGGGCGGTGATGTCATGCCACGCCCGACGTTGCCGACCGTGTGTGCTGTCCAAGGGCGGTGATGTCATGCCATGACCGACGTTGCCGACCGTGTGTGCTGTCCAGTGACGGTGATGTCATGCCATGCCCGACATCGTCCAACTGTGCATGCAGTCCAAGGAGGGTGATGTCAAGCCAAACCCGACGTCGTTGGACTGTGTGTGCTTTCCAAAGGCGGTGATGGCATGTCACGCCCGACGTCGTTCGATCTTGTTTGCCGTCCATGGGCTATGATGTCATGCCACCCCCGATGTCGTTCGACCGAGTGTGCTGCCCAAAGGCGTTGATGGAATGCCACGCCCGACGTTGTTCGACAGTGTGTGGTGTCTAAAGGCGGTGATGTCATGCCATGCCCGACGTAGTCTGATCGTGTGTAATGTCGAAAGTCGGTGATGGCACGTCACGCCCGACATCATTCGACCGTGTGTGCTGTCCAAAGGCGATGATTTCATGCCACGCCCGACATTGTCGACCGTGTGTGCTGTCCAAGGGAGGTGATGTCATGCCACGCCCGACGTCGTTCGATTGTGTGTGCTGCCTTAAGGCGATGATAGCATGCCACGCCCGACGTCGTTCGATCGTGTGTGATGCCCAAAAGGGATGATAGCATGCCACGCCCGACGTCATTCGACAGATTGTGTTGTCCAAGGGCCACTGATTTCATGCCACGGCCGACGTCGTCCAACTGTAGTTGCCAACCAAGGGCGGTGATGGCTTGCCACGCCTGACGTTGCCGACCTTGTGTGTTGTCCAAGGGCGGTGATGTCATTCCACGCCCTAAGTTGCCGACCGTGTGTGTTGTCCAAGGGCGATGATTGTATGCCACGCCTAACGTTGTCGACCGTGTGTGCTGTCCGAGGGCAGTGATGTCATGCCACGCCCAAGGTCGTCCAACTGTGCGTATAGTCCAAGGACGGTGATGTCATGCCACGCCCGACGTCGTTCGACCGTGTGTGCTGTCCAAGGGCGGTGATGTCATGCCACGCCCGACGTTGCCGACCGTGTGTGCTGTCCAAGGGATGTTATTTCAAACCATGCACGACGTTGCCGACGGTGTGTGCTGTCCAGTGACGGTGATGTCATGCCACGCCCGACGTCGTCCAACTGTGCATGCAGTCCAAGGAGGGTGATGTCAAGCCAAACCCGACGTTGTTGGATTGTGTGTGCTTTCCAAAGGCGGTGATGGCATGTCACGCCCGACGTCGTTCGATCTTGTTTGCCGTCCATGGGCTATGATGTCATGCCACCCCCGATGTCGTTCGACCGATTGTGCTGCCCAAAAGCGTTGATAGAATGTCACGCCCGACGTTGTTCGATAGTGTGTGGTATCCAAAGGCGGTGATGTCATGCCATGCCCGACGTAGTTCGACCGTGTGTAATGTCGAAAGTCGGTGATGGCACGTCATGCCTGATGTCATTCGACCGTGTGTGTTGTCCAAAGGCGATGATTTCATGCCACGCCCGACGTTGTCGACCGTGTAAGCTGTCCAAGTGAGGTGATGTCATTCCACGCCCGACATCGTTCGATTGTGTGTGCTGTCTTAAGGCGATGATAGCATGCCACGCCTGACGTCGTTCGATCGTGTGTGATGCCCAAAAGGGATGATAGCATGCCACGCCCGACGTCATTCGACAGTTTGTGCTGTCCAAGGGCCGCTGATTTCATGCCACGGCCGACGTCGTCCAACTGTATGTGCCAACCAAGGGCGGTGATGGCTTGCCATGCCTGACGTTGCCGACCTTGTGTGTTGTCCAAGGGCGGTGATGTCATTCCACGCCCTAAGTTGCCGACCGTGTGTGCTGTCCAAGGGCGGTGATGTCATGCCACGCCTGATGTCATCCCACCGTGCGTGCAGTCCAAGGGCGGTGATGTCTTGCCACGCCCGACATCGTTCACCGTGTGTGCTGTCCAAGGGCGGTGATATCATTCCACGCCTTACGTTGCCGACTGTTGTGGTGTCCATGGGGGGTGATGTCATGCCTTGCCAACGTTGTCCGACTGTGCGTGCTGTCCAAGAGCAGTGATAACAAGCCACGCTCGACATCGTCAGACCTGTTTAGTTGGCCAATGGAGGTGATGTCCTGCCACGCATGACGTCGTTCGACCGTGTGTGCTGTCTAAGGGTGGTGATGCCATGCCACGCCTGACGTCATCCGACCGTGCATGCAGTCTAAGGGCGGTGATGTCATGCCACGCTCGACGTCATTCGACCGTGTGTGCTGTCCAAGGGCGGTGATAACTTGCCACGCCCGACGTCGTCCGACTGTGTGTGTAGTCCAAGGGAGGTGATGTCATGCCACGGCCGATGTCGTTCGACCGTGTGTGCTGCCCAACGGCGATGATATCATGCCACACCCGACGTCGTTCGACCGAGTGTGCTGTCTAAAGGCAGTGATAACATGTCACGCCCTATGTCGTTCTACCATGTGTGTTGTCCAAAAGTGGTGATGTCGTGCCCCGCCGAACGTCGTCCGACTGTATGTGCTGCCCAAAGGCGATGATGGAATTCCATGGCCGCCGTCGTTCGGCCGTGTGTGTTGTCCAAAGGCGGTGATGTCATGCCACGCCTGAAGTAGTCCGACCGTGTGTGATGCCCAAGGGCGGTGATATCATGCGAAGCCTGACGTTGTCCGACCGTATGTGCTATCCAAGAGCGGTGAGGTCATGCCATGCCTGACGTAGTCTGACCATGAGTGATGCCCAAAGGCAATGATGGCATGCCACGCCCGACTTCATTCGATCGTGTGTGCTGTCCAAGGGCGGTGATGTCATGCCACGGCCGACGTAATTCGACCGTGTGTGCTGCCCAAGGGCGGTGATGTAATGCCACTCCCGACGTCCATGCCTGAGGTTGTCTGACCGTCTATGCTGTCCAAGGGTGGTGATGGCATGCCACGCCCAACGTTGCCGACCGTGTGAGCTGTCCAAGGGCAGTGATGTCATGCCACGCCTAACGTCGTTCCACCGTGCGTGCAGTCCAAGGGCTGTGATGTCAAGCCACGCCCGACGTCGTTCAACTCTGTGTCCTGTCCAAAGGCAGTGATGGCATGTCACGCCTGACGTCGTTCGATCGTGTTTGCCGTCCATGGGCTATGATGTCATGCCACGTCCGACGTAGTCCGACCGTGTGTGCTGCCCAAAGGTGATGATGGCATGCCACGCTCGACGTTGTTCGACCGTGTGTGGTGTCCAAAGGCGGTGATGTCATTCCATGCCCGACGTAGTCCGACCGTATGTGTTGTCCAAATGTGGTGATGGCACGTCACGCCCGATGTCATTCGACCGTGTGTGCGGTCCAAAGGCAGTGATGTCATGTCACTCCTGACGATGTTCGACCGGGTGTGCTTTCCAAAGGCGGTGATGTTATGCCACGCCCGACGTAGTCCAACCGTGTGTGCTGTCCAAAGGCGGTGATGTCATGCCACACCCGACGTTGCCGACCTTCTGTGTTGTCCAAGGGCGGTGATGTGATGCCACGACCGACGTCCTCTAACCGTGCGTGTAGTCCAAGGGCGGTGATTTCAATCCACGCCCGACGTTGTTTGAACGTGTGTGCTTTCCAAAGACGGTCATAACATGTCATGCCCGACGTCGTTCGACCGTGTGTGTTGCCTTAAGGCAATGATGGCATGCCACACCCGACGTCGTTCGATCGTGTGTGCTGCCCAAGGGAGGTGATGTCATGCCACTCCTGACGTCGTCCGACCGTGTGTACTGTCGAAGGGCGGTGATGTCGTGCCACGCCCGACGTCGTTCGACTGTGTGTGCTGTCCAAGGGTAGTGATGTCATGCAACTCCCAACGCCGTCAGACCATGCGTGGAATCCAAGGGTGGTGATGTCATATCATGCCCGACGTCGTCCGACCGTGTGTGCTGTCCAAGGGCGGTGATGGCACGCCACGCCCGACGTTGCCGACCGTGTGTGCTGTCCAAGGGCAGTGATGTCATGCCTTGCCCGACGTTGCCGAACATGTGTGCTGTCCAAGGGTGGTGATGTTATGCCACGCGCGACGTCTTCCGACCATGCGTGCAGTCCAATGGAGTTGATGTCATGCCACGCCCGACGTTGTTCGACCGTGTGTGCTGCCCAACGGCGATGATGGCATTCCACACCCGCTGTCGTTTTACTGAGTGTGTTGTCCAAAGGCGGTGATGGCATGTCACGCCCGACGTCGTTTGACCATAAGTGTTGTTCAAAGGTTGTGATTTCATGCCACGCCCAACTTCGTTCGACCGTGTGTGCTTCCCAAAGGCGATGATGGCATGAACCGCCCGACGTCATTCGATCGTGTGTGCCATCTAAAAGCGGTGATGTTATGCCACGCCCGACGTCGTCCGACCGTGTTTGCCGTCCAAGGGCTATGATACCATGCCATGCCCGACGTCGTTTGACCATTTGTGCTGCCAAAAGGCGATGATGGCATGCCACGCCCAACGTTGTTCGACCGTGTGTGCTGTCCAAAGGCGGTGATGTTATGCCACGCTCGACGTCGTCCGACCGTGTGTGCTGTCCAAGGGCAATGATGTCATGCCAAGCTCGACGTTGCCGATCGTGTGTGCTGCCCAACTGCGATGATGGCATGCCACACCCGAAGTTGCCAACCGTGTGTGCTGTCCAAGGGCGGCGATGTCATGCCACGCCCGACATCGTCCGACCGTGTGTGCTGTCCAAGGGCGAGGATGTCATGCCATGCCTGATGTCGTCCGACTGTGTGTGCTGTCCAAAAGCAATGATGTCATGCCACGCCCGACGTTGCCGACCATGTGTGCGGTCAAAGGGCGGTGATGTCATGCCACACGTGATGTTGTCTGACTGTGCGTGCAGTCCAAGGGCGGTGATGTCATGCCACGCCCGACGTCGTTCGACCAAGTATGTTTTTCAAGAGCAGGGATGGCATGCCACGCCTGACGTCGTCCGACCGTGCGTGCAGTGCAAGGACGGTGATGGCATGTCATGCCCAACTTCGTTCGAGCGTGTGCGCTGTCCAAAGGCGGTGATGTCATGCCATGCCCAACGTCGTTTGACCGTGTGTGCTGCCCAAAGGCGATGATGGAATGCCATGCTCGATGTCGTTCGACCGTGTGTGCTGTCCAAAGCCGGTGATTTCATGCCACGCCCGATGTTGCCGACTGAGTGTGCTGTCCAAGGGCGGTGATGTTATGCCACGCCCGACGTCGTCCGACCATGCGTGCAAACCAAGGGAGGTGATATCATGCCACGCCCGACGTCGTTCGATCGTGTGTGTTGCCCAACCGCAATGATGACATGCCACACCAAAGGTCGTTCAACCGAGTGTGCTGTCCAAAGGCAGTGATGGCATGTCACGCCCGACGTCGTTCGACCGTCGTGCAGTCCAACGGCGGTGATGTCATTCCACGCCCGACGTCGATCAACCGTGTGTGCTGTACAAGGGAGGTGATGTCATCCCACGTCCGACGTCGTCCGACCGTGTGTGCTATCCAAGGGCGGTGATGGCATGCCACGCCTAACATTGTCGACCTTGTGTGCTGTCCAAGGGCGGTGATGTCATGCCACGCCCGACGTTGCCGTCCGTGTGTGATGCCCAACGGCGATGATGGCATGCCACACCCGATGTCGTTTTACTGAGTGTGTTGTCCAAAGGCATTGATGCCATGTAACACCCGACGTCAATTGACCGTGTGTGCTGTCCAAAAATGGTGATGTCATGCCATGCCCAACGTCGCTTGACCGTGTTTGCTGCCCATAGGCGATGATAAAATGCCACGCATGACATCGTTCAACTGTGTGTGCTGTCCAAAGAGGTGATTTCATGCCACGCCTGACATCGTTCGACCGTGTGTGCTTTCCAAGGGCGGTGATTTCATGCCACAGCCGACGTTTCCGACCGTGTGTGCTGTCCAAGGGCGGTGATGTCATGCCACGCCCGACGTTGCCAACTGTGTGTGCAGTCCAAGGGAGGTGATGTCATGCCACGCCCGTCATTGCCGACCGTGTGTGCTGTCCAAGGGTGGTGATGTCATGCCACGCCTGACATCGTTCGACCGTGTGCGCTTTCCAAGGGCGGTGATGTAATGCCACAGCCGACGTTTCCGACCGTGTGTGCTGTCCAAGGGCGGTGATGTCATGCCACGCCCGAAATTACCGACCGTGTGTGTTCTCCAAGGGCGGTGATGTCATGCCACGCCCGACGTTGCCGACTGTGTGTGTTGTCCAAGGGCGGTGATGTCATGCCACGCCCAACATTACCGACTATGTGTGCTGTCAAAGGGCAGTGATGTCATGCCACACCCAATGTTACCATTCGTGTGTATTGTCCAAGGGTGGTGATGTCATTCCACGCTCGACATTACCGACCGTGTGTGCTGTCCATGGGCGGTGATGTCGTGCAACGCCCGACGTTGCCAACCGTGTGTGCTGTCAAAGGGCGGTGATGTCATGCCACACCCGTTATTACCGACCGTGTGTGCTGTCCAAGGGTGGTGATGTCATGCCACGCCCGACGTTGCCGACCGTGTGTGCTGTCCAAGGGTGGTGATGTCATGCCACACCCGATGTTGCCGTCCGTGTGTATTGTCCAAGGGCGGTGATGTCATTCCACGCCCGACATTATCGATCGTGTGTGCTGTCCATGGGTGGTGATGTCGTGCAACGCCCGACGTTGCCAACCGTGTGTGTTGTCCAAGGGTGGTAATTCCAATCCACGCCCGACGTTGTTTGAACGTGTGTGCTTTCCAAAGACGGTGATGGCATGTCATGCTCGACGTCATTCTACCGTGTGTGCTGCCTTAAGGCAATGATGGCATGCCACGCCCGACGTCGTTCGATCGTGTGTGCTGCCCAAGGGCGGTGATGTCGTGCCATGCCCGACGTCGTTCGACCGTGTGTGCTGTCCAAGGGAAGTGATGTCATGAAACTCCCGACATCATTCGAATGTGCGTGCAATCCAAGGGTGGTGATGTCATGTCATGCCCGACGTCGTCCGACCGTGTGTGCTGTCCAAGGGCGGTGATGTCATGCCACACCCGATGTTGCCGTCCGTGTGTATTGTCCAAGGGCGTTGATGTCATTCCACGCCCGACATTATCGATCGTGTGTGTTGTCCATGGGCGGTGATGTCGTGCAACGCCCGACGTTGCCAACGTGTGTGCTGTCCAAGGTGGTAATGTCAAGCCACGCCCAACGTCGTTCGACTATGTGTTCTTTCCAAAGGCGGTGATGGCATGTCATGCCCGACGTCGTTGCACATTGTGTGCTTTCCAAAGGCGATGATGGCTTGCCAAGCCATACTTCATTCTACTGTGTGTTCTGTCCAAAGGCGGTGATATTATGCCACGCCAGACGTAGTCCGACCGTGTTTGCTGCCCAAGGGCGGTTATGTCATGCCACTCTCGATGTGGTCCGACCGTGTGTACTGTCCAAGGGCGGTGATGTCATGCCACGCCCGACGTTGCCGTCCGTGTGTTCTGTCTAAGGGCAGTGATGTCATGCAACTCCCGACGTTGTTTGACCGTGCGTGCAGTCCAAGGGTGGTGATGTAATGCCACGCCCAACGTCGTCCGACCGTGTGTGCTTTCCAAGGGAGGTTATGTCATGCCACGACCAACGTTGCCGACCGTGTTTGCAGTCCAAGGGTGGTGATTTCATGCCACGCCTGACTTTGTCAGTGTTTGCTGCCCAACAGCGATGATGGCATGCCAAACCCGATGTCGTTCGACCGAGTGTGTTGTCCAAAGACGGTGATGGCATGTCACGCTCGATGTCGTTCGATCGTGTGTGCTGTCCAAACGCGGTGATGTCATGCCACGCGCGACGTAGTCCGACCGTATGTGCTGTCTAAGGGCGGTGATGTCATGTGACGCCCGACATTTCTGATCGTGTGTGCTGTCCAAAGGCGGTGATGACATGTTACGCCCGACGTCATTCGACCATGTATGTTGTCCAAGGGCAGTGATGGCATATCACGCACGACGTTGTCGACCGTGTGTGCTGTCCAAAGGCAGTGATGTCATGCCACGCCCGACGTTGCCGACTGTGTGTGCTGTCCAAGGGCAGTGATGTCATGCCATGCCCGACGTGTCCAACCGTGTGTGTTGTCCAAGGGCGGTGATGTCATTCCACGTCCGACGTCGTCCGATCGTGCGTGCAGTCCAAGGGCGGTGATGTCATTCCATGCCCGACATCGTTCGACCGTGTATGCTATCCAAAGGCAGTGATTTCATGCCACGCCCTACGTCGTCCGACTTTGTGTACTGTCCAAGGGCGGTGATGTCATGCCACGCCCGACGTTGCCGACCTTGTGTGTTGTCCAAGGTGGGGATGTCATGCCTTGCCTGACGTCGTCCGACTATGTGCGTTGTCCAAGAGCGGTAATGTCATGCCACGCCCAATGTTGCTGACCATGTGTGCGGTCCAAGGGCGGTGATTTCATGCAACGTCTGACATCGTTCGACTGAGTGTGTTTTTCAAGGGCGGTGATGGCATGCCACACCTGACGTCGTCTGACCGTGCGTGCAGTGCAAGGGTGGTGATGGCATGTCATGCCCAACTTCGTTCGACCGTGTGTGCTGTCCAAAGGCGGTGATGTCATGCCACGCCCAACGTCGTTTGAGCATGAGTGCTGCCCAAAGGCGATGATGGAATGCCATGCCCAATGTCGTTCGACCATGTGTGTTGTCCAAAGGCGGTGATTTCATGCCACACCCGGCGTTGTCGACCGACTGTCCTGTCCAAGAGGCGGTGATGTTATGCCACGCCCGACGTCGTCTGACTATGCGTGTATTCCAAGGGAGGTGATATCATGCCACGCCCGATGTCGTTCCATCGTGTGTGCTGCCCAACCGCAATGATGACATGTCACACCAAACGTCGTTCGACCGAGTGTGCTGTCCAAAGGCGGTGATGGCATGTCACGCCCGACTTCGTTCGACTGTGCGTGCAGTCCAAGGGTGGTGATGTCATGCCACGCCCGACGTCGATCGACTGTCTGTATTGTCCAAGGGAGGTGATGTCATGCCACGACCGACGTCGTCCAACCGTGTGTGCTGTCCAAGGGCGGTGATGGCAAGCCATGCCTAATGTTGTCGACCTTGTGTGCTATCCAAGGGCGGTGATGTCATGCCACGCCCGACGTTGCCGTCCGTGTGTGCTGTCCGAGGGCAGTGATGTCATGCCACGCCCGAGGTTGTCTAACCGTGCGCATAGTCCAAGGACGGTGATGTCATGCCACGCCCGAGGTCGTTCGACCGTGTGTGTTGTCCAAGGGCGGTGATGTCATGCCGCGCCCGACGTTGCCGACCGTGTGTGCAATCCAAGGGCGGTGATGTCATGCCACGCCCGACGTCGTCCAACCGTGCGTGCAGTCCAAGGAGGTTGATGTCAAGCCAAACCCGACGTCGTTGGACTGTGTGTGCTTTCTAAAGGCGGTGATGGCATGTCATGTCCAACGTCGTTCGATCGTGTTTGCCGTCCATGGGCTATGATGTCATGCCACCCCCGACGTCGTTCGACCGTGTGTGCTGCCCAAAGGCGTTGATGGCATGCCACGCCCGACGTTGTTCGACAGTGTGTGGTGTCCAAAGGCGGTGATGTCATGCCATGCCCGAATTAATCTGACCGTGTGTGTTGTCGAAAGGCGGTGATGGCACGTCACGCCCGACGTCATTCGATCGTGTGTGCTGTCCAAGGGCGGTGATGTCATGCCACGCCCGACGTTGCCGACCGTGTGTGCTGTCCAAGGGATGTGATGTCATGCCACGCCCGACGTCATTCGACTGTGTGTGCTGCCCTAAGGCGGTGATGTCATGCCACGCCCGACCTTGCCGACCGTGTGTGCTGTCCAAAGGCGGTGATGGCATGTCACGCCCGACGTCGTTCGATCGTGTGTGATGCCCAAAGGCGATGCTAGAATGCCACGCCCGACGTCGTTCAACAGTATGTGCTGTCCAAGGGCGGTGATGGCTTGCCACGCTTGACGTTGCCGACCTTGTGTGTTGTCCAAGGGCGGTGATTTCATGCCACGCCCTAAGTTGCCGACCGTGTGTGCTTTCCAAGGGGGTGATGTCATACCTTGCCAACGTCGTCCGACCGTGCGTGCAGTCCAAGGACGGTGATGTCATGCCACGCCTGACGTCATTCGACTGTGTGTGCTGTCCAAGGGCGGTGATAACAAGCCACGCCCGACGTCGTCAGACCGTGTTGGTTGTCCAATGGAGGTGATGTCATGCCACACATGACATCGTTCGACCATGTGTGCAGTCTAAGGGTGGTGATGGCATGCCACGCCTGACATCGTTCGACCGTGCGTGCAGTCTAAGGGCGGTGATGTCGTGCCATGCCCGATGTCATTCCACCGTGTGTGCTGTCCAAGGGCGGTGATAACATGCCACGCTCAACGTTGTCCGACCGTGTGTGCAGTCCAAGAGAGGTGATGTCATGCCACGCCCGATATCGTTCGAATGTGTGTGATGCCCAACGGCGATGATATCATGCCACACCTGACGTCGTTCGACCGAGTGTGCTGTCCAAAGGCGGTGATGACATGTCACGCCTGATGTCGTTCGATCGTGTGTGCTATCTAAAGGCGGTGATGTCGTTCCCCACCCTATGTCGTTCGACCGTGTGTGCTGCGCAAAGGCGATGATGGAATGCCACGCCCGACGTCGTTCGACCGTGTGTGCTATCCAAAGGCGGTGATGTCATGCCACACCTGATGTAATCTGATCGTGTGTGCTGCCCAGGGGCGTTGATGTCATGCCACGCGTGATGTAGTCCGACCGTATATGCTATCCAAGGGCGGTGATGTCATGCCACGCCCGACGTAGTCCGACCGTGTGTGCTGCCCAAAGGCAATGATGGCATGCCACTCCCGACATCCATGCCCGACGTCATTCGACCGTGTGTGCTATCCAAGGGCAGTGATGTCATTCCACGCCCGACGTTGTCTGACCATCTATGCTTTCCAAGGGCGGTGATGGCATGCCACGCCCGACGTTGCCGACCATGTGAGCTGTCCAAGGGCGGTGATGTCATGCCACGCCTGACATCGTTCGACCGTGCATGCTGTCCAAGGGCTGTGATGTCAAGCCACGCCCGACGTCGTTCGACTCTATGTGCTGTCCAAAGGCGGTGATGGCATGTCACGCCTGACGTCGTTCAATTGTGTTTGGCGTCTATGGGCTATGATGTCATGCCACGCCCGACGTCGTTCGATTGTCTGTGCTGCCCAAAGGCGATGATATCATGCAACGCCCGACGTAGTCCGATCGTGTGTGCTGTCCAAAGGCGATGATGGCATGCCACGCTCGACGTTGTTCGACCGTGTGCGGTGTCCAAAGGCGGTGATGTCATTCCATGCCCGACGTTGTCCGACCATGTGTGTTGTCTAAATGTGGTGATGGCACGTTACGCCCGACGTCGTTCGACCGTGTGTGCTGTCCAAAGGCAGTGATTTCATGTTACGCCCGACGTCGTTCAACCGTGTGTGCTGTCCAAAGGCGGTGATGTCATACCACACCCGACGTTGCCGACCTTCTGTGCTGTCCAAGGGCGGTGATGTCATGCCACGCCCGACGTCCTCTAACCGTGCGTGTAGTCCAAGGGCGGTGATTCCAATCCACGCCCGACGTTGTTTGAACGTGTGTGCTTTCCAAAGACGGTGATGGCATGTCATGCCCGACGTCGTTCTACCGTGTGTGCTGCCTTAAGGTAATGATGGCATGCCACGCCCGACGTCGTTCGATCGTGTGTGCTGCCCAAGGGCGGTGATGTCGTGCCACGTCCGACGTCGTTCGATCGTGTGTGCTGTCCAAGGGAAGTGATGTCATGAAACTCCCGACATCATTCGACCGTGCGTGCAATCCAAGGGTGGTGATGTCATGTCATGCCCGACGTCGTCCGACCGTGTGTGCTTTCCAAGGGCGGTGATGGCATGCCGTGCCCGACGTTGCCGACCGTTGTGCTGTCCAAGGGCAGTGATGTCATGCCTTGCCCGACGTTGCCGAACATGTGTGCTGTCCAACGACGGTGATGTCATGCCACGCCCGACGACTTCCGACCATACGTGCAGTCCAAGGGAGGTGATTTTATGCCACACCCGACGTTGTTCGACCGTGTGTGCTGCCCAACGGCGATGATGGCATGCCACACCCGTTGTCATTTTACTGAGTGTATTGTCCAAAGGCGGTGATGGCATGTCACGCCCGACGTTGTTTGACCATAAGTGCTGGTCAAAGGCATTAATGTCATGCCACGCCCAACTTCGTTCGACCGTGTGTGCTTTCCAAAGGCGATGATGGCATGAACCGCCCGATGTCATTCGATCGTGTGTGCCATCTAAGGGCGGTGATGTAATACCACGCCCGACGTTGTTCGACTGTGTGTGCTGTCCAAAGGCGGTGATGGCATGTAACGCCTGACGTCGTTCGACCGTGTGTGCTGTCCAAAGGCGGTGATGTTATGCCACGCCCGACGTTGCCGATCGTGTGTGCTATCCAAAAGCGGTGATGTCATGCCACGCCCGACGTTGCCGACAGTGTGTGCTGTCTAAGGGCGGTGATGTCATTCCACGCCCAACGTCGTCTGACCCTGCGAGCAGTCCAAGGGCGGTGATGTCATACCACGCCCAACGTGGTCCAATTGTTCGTGCAGTCCAAGGGCGGTGATGTCATGACACGCCCGACGTCGTTCGATCGTGTGTGCTGTCCAAGGGAGGTGATGTTATGACACACCCAACGGTGATGATGGAATGCCACACCTGATGTCATTTTACCAAGTGTGTTTTCCAAAGGCGGTGATGGCATGTCACACCCGACGTCGTTCGACTGTGTGTGCTGTCTAAAGGTAGTGATGTCATGCCACGCCCAACGTCGTTAGACCGTGTGTGCTGCCCATTGGCGATGATGGATTGCCACGCCCGACGTCGTTCGACCGTGTGAGTTGTCCAAAGGCGGTGATGACATGCCACGCCCGAAGTACTCCGATCGTATGTGTTGCCCAAGGGCGGTGATGTCATGCCACGCCCGACGTTGCCGACCGTGTGTGCTGTCCAAGGGCGGTGATGTCATGCCACGCCCGACAACTTTCGACCATGCGTGGAGTCCAAGGGAGGTGATGTCATGCCACGCCCAACGTCGTTCGACCTTTTGTGCTGTCCAAACGAGGTGATATTATGCCGCGCCCGACGTCGTCTGACCGTGTGTGTTGTCCAAGGGCTGTGATTCATGCCACCCCTGACATTGCCGACCGTGTATGCTGTCCAAGGGAGGTGATGTCATGCCACGCCCGACGTTGCCGACCGTGTGTGCTGTCCAAGAGCAGTGATGTCAAGCCACGCCCGACGTCGTTCGACCGTGCGTGCTTTCCAAGGGTTGTGATGTCATGCCACGCCCGACGTCATTCGACCGTGTGTGCTGTCCAAGGGCGGTGATGTCAAGCCACGCGCGACGTCGTCCGACAGTGTGTGCGGTCCAAGGGAGGTGATGTCATGCCACGCTCGATGTCGTTCAGCCGTGTGTGCTGTCCAACAGTGATGATATCATGTCACACCTGATGTCGTTCGACCGAATGTGATGTCCAAAGAAGGTGATGGCAAGTCACGCCCGACGTCGTTCGATCGTTTGTGCTGTCCAAAGGTGGTGATGTTGGCCACGCCCAACATCGTTCGACCTTATGTGCTGTCCAAAAGAGGTGATATTATGCCACGCCCGACGTCATCCGACCGTGTGTGCTGTCCAAGGGCGGTGATGTCATGCCACGCCCGATGTTGCCGACTGTGTGTGTTGTCCAAGGGCGGTGATGTCGTGCAACGCCAGACAACGTTCGACCGTGTGTGTTGTACAAGGGCAGTGATATCATTCCATGCCTGACATAGTCCGACCGTGTGTGCAGTCCAAAAGCGGTGATTACATGTTAAGCACGACGTCGTTAGATCGTGTGTGTTGTCCAAGGGCAGTGATGGCATATCACTCCCGACGTTGCCGACCGTGTGTACTGTCAAAGGGCGGTGACATCATGCCACGCCCGACGTCATTTGATCGTTTGTGCTGCTCAAAGACGATGATGGCATGCCACGCCCGACATCGTCCCACCATGCGTGCTGTCCAAGGGAGGTGATGTCATGCCACGCCCGACGTCGTTCGACCACGTATGCTGCCCTAGGGCGGTGATGACATGCCACGACCGACGTTGCCGACCGTGTGTGCTGTCCAAGGGCGGGGATGTCATGCCACGCCCGATGTCGTCCGACTGTGTGTGTTGTCCAAGAGCGGTGATGTCATGCCACGCCCGACGTTGCCGACCATGTGTGCGGTCCAAGAGAGGTGATCTCATGCCACGCCATACGTCAATCGATGGTGTGTGCTTCCCAAAGGCGATGATTGCATGAACCACCCGACGTCATTCGACCGTGTGTGCCGTCTAAGGGCGGTGATGTCATACCACGCCCGACGTCGTTCGACTGTGTGTGCTGTCCAAAGGCGGTGATGGCATGTAACGCCTGACGTCGTTCGACCCTGTGTGCTGTCCAAAGGCGATGATGTTATGCCACGCATGACGTTGCCGATCGTGTGTGCTGTCCAAGGGTGGTGATGTCATGCCACGCCTGACGTTGCCGACTGTGTGTGATGTCCTATGGCGGTGATGTCATTCCACGCCCAACGTCGTCTGACTGTGCGAGCAGTCCAAGGGCGGTGATTTCAATCCACGCCCGACGTTGTTAAATGTGTGTGTTGTCCAAAGGCGGTAACGGCATGTCACGCCCGACGTCGTTCGACCTTGTGTGCTGTCCAAAGGCGGTGATGTCGTGCCACGCCCAACGTCGTTTGACCGTGTGTGCTGTCCAAGGGCGGTGATGTCATGCCATGCCCAACGTTGTCCGACTGTGCGTGCAGTCCAAGGGCGGTGATGTCATGCCACGCTCGACGTCGTCCGACCGTGTGTGTTGTCTAAGGGCGGTGATGGCATGCCACGCCTGACGTTGCCGACCGTGTGTGCTTTTCAAGGGCGGTGATGTCATGTCACGCCCGACGTTGCCGACCGTATGTGCTGTCCAAGGGCGGTGATGTCATGACACGCCCGACGTCGTTCGACCGTGTGTGCTGTCCAAGGGAGGTGATGTAATGACACACCCAACGTCGTTCGACCGTGTGTGCTGCCCAACAGTGATAATGGCATGCCACACCTGATGTCGTTTTACCGAGTGTGTTGTCCAAAGGAGGTGATGGCATGTCACACCCGACGTCGTTCGACCGTGTGTGCTGTCCAAAGGCGGTGATGTCATGCCACGCCCAACGTCATTTGACCGTGTGTGCTGCCCATTGGCGATGATGGATTGCCACGCCCGACGTCGTTCGACCGTGTGAGCTGTCCAAAGGTGGTGATGTCATGCCACGCCCGAAGTACTCCGACCGTATGTGTTGCCCAAGGGCGGTGATGTCATGCCACACCCGACGTTGCCGACCGTGTGTGCTGTCCAAGGGCGGTGATGTCATGCCACGCCCGACAACTTCCGACCATGCGTGCAGTCCAAGGGAGGTGATGTCATGCCACGCCCGACGTCGTTCGACCGTGTGTGCTGCCCAATGGCGATGATGGCATGCCACACCCGATGTCATTTTACTGAGTGTGTTGTCCAAAGGCGGTGATGGCATGTCACGCCCGATGTCATTTGACCATAAGTGCTGGTCAAAGGCGTTAATGTCATGCCACGCCCAACGCCGTTCGACCGTGTGTGCTTTCCAAAGGCGATGATGGCATGAACCGCCCAATGTCATTCGACCGTGTGTGCCGTCTAAGGGAGGTGATGTCATACCATGCCCGACGTCGTTCGACTGTGTGTGCTGTCCAAAGGCGGTGATGGCATGTAACGCCTGACGTCGTTCGACCGTGTGTGCTGTCCAAAGGCGGTGATGTTATGCCACGCCCGACGTTGCCGATCGTGTGTGCTGTCCAAGGGCGGTGATGTCATGCCCCGCCCGACGTTGCCGACTGTGTGTGCTGTCCAAGGGTGGTGATGTCATTCCACGCCCAACATCGTCCGACCGTGCGAGCAGTCCTAGGGCGGTTATTTCAATCCACGCCCGACGTTGTTAAACGTGTGTGCTGTCCAAAGGCGGTAATGGCATGTCACGCCCGACATTGTTCGAGCTTGCGTGCTGTCCAAAGGCGATGATGTCGTGCCACGCCCAATGTCATTTGATCGTGTGTGCTGTCCAAGGGCGGTGATGTCATGCCACGCCCAATGTGGTCCGACTGTGCGTGCAGTCCTAGGGCGGTGATGTCATGCCACGCCCGACGTCGTCCGACCGTGTGTGTTGTCCAAGGGCGGTGATGGAATGCCACGCCTGATGTTGCCGACCGTGTGTGCTGTCCAAGGGCGGTGATGTCATGCCACGCCCGACGTTGCCGACCGTGTGTGCTGTCAAACGGCAGTGATGTCATGACACGCCCGACGTCGTTCGACCGTGTGTGGTGTCCAAGGGAGGTGATGTCATGACATACCCAATGTCGTTCAACCGTGTGTGCTGCCCAACGGTGAAGATGGCATGCCACACCTGATGTCGTTTTACCGAGTGTGTTGTCCAAAGGCGGTGATGGCATGTCACACCCGACGTCGTTCGATCGTGTGTGCTGTCCAAAGGCGGTGATGTCATGCCATGCCCAACGTCGTTTGAGTGTGTGTGCTGCCCATTGGCGATGATGGATTACCACGCCCGACGTCGTTAGACCGTGTGAGCTGTCCAAAGGCGGTGATGTCATGCCACGCCCGATGTTCTCCGACCGTATGTGTTGCCCAAGGGCGGTGATGTCATGCCACGCCCGACGTCATTCGACCGTGTGTGCTGTTTAAGGGTGGTGATGTCAAGCCACGCCCGACGTCGTCTGAAAGTGTGTGCAGTCCAAGGGAGGTGATGTCATGCCACGCCCGATATCAGTCAGCCGTGTGTGCTTCCCAACGGGGATGATATTACGCCACACCCGATGTCGTTCGACCGAGTGTAATGTCCAAAGGCGGTGATGGCATTTTACGCCCAACGTCATTCGATCGTGTGTGCTGTCCAAAGGCGGTGATGTTGTTCCACGCCCAACATCGTTCGACCTTGTGTGCAATCCAAAGGAGGTGATATTATGTCGCGCCCGACGTCGTCCGACCCTGTGTGCTGTCCAAGGGCGGTGATTCATGCCACCCCTGACATTGCCGACCGTGTGTGCTGTCCAAGGGCGGTGATTCATGCCACGGCCGACGTCGTCCAATTGTATGTGCCAACCAAGGGCGGTGATGGCTTGCCACGCCTGATGTTGCCGACCTTGTGTGTTGTCCAAGGGCGGTGATGTTATGCCAGGCCCGACGTTGCCGTCCGTGTGTGCTGTCTGAGGGCGGTGATGTCATGCCACGCCCAAGGTCGTCCGACCGTGCGTATAGTCCAAGGACATTGATTTCATGCCACGCCCGACGTCGTTCGAGCGTGTGTGCTGTCCAAGGGCGGTGATGTCATGCCACGCCCGACGTTGCCGACCATGTGTGCAGTCCAAGGGCGGTGATATCATGCCATGACCGACGTTGCCGACCGTGTGTGCTGTCCAGTGACGGTGATGTCATGCCATGCCCGACATCGTCCAACTGTGCATGCAGCCCAAGGAGGGTGATGTCAAGCCAAACCCGACGTCGTTGGACTGTGTGTGCTTTCCAAAGGCGGTGATGGCATGTCACGCCCGACGTCGTTCGATCTTGTTTGCCGTCCATGGGCTATGATGTCATGCCACCCCCGATGTCGTTCGACCGAGTGTGCTGCCCAAAGGCGTTGATGGAATGCCACGCCCGACGTTGTTCGACAGTGTGTGGTGTCTAAAGGCGGTGATGTCATGCCATGCCCGACGTAGTCAGATCGTGTGTAATGTTGAAAGTCGGTGATGGCACGTCACGCCCGACATCATTCGACCGTGTGTGCTGTCCAAAGGCGATGATTTCATGCCACGCCCGACATTGTCGACCGTGTGTGCTGTCCAAGGGAGGTGATGTCATGCCACGCCCGACGTCGTTCGATTGTGTGTGCTGCCTTAAGGCGATGATAGCATGCCACGCCCGACGTCGTTCGATCGTGTGTGATGCCCAAAAGGGATGATAGCATGCCACGCCCGACGTCATTCGACAGATTGTGTTGTCCAAGGGCCACTGATTTCATGCCACGGCCGACGTCGTCCAACTGTAGTTGCCAACCAAGGGCGGTGATGGCTTGCCACGCCTGACGTTGCCGACCTTGTGTGTTGTCCAAGGGCGGTGATGTCATTCCACGCCCTAAGTTGCCGACCGTGTGTGTTGTCCAAGGGCGATGATTGTATGCCACGCCTAACGTTGTCGACCGTGTGTGCTGTCCGAGGGCAGTGATGTCATGCCACGCCCAAGGTCGTCCAACTGTGCGTATAGTCCAAGGACGGTGATGTCATGCCACGCCCGACGTCGTTCGACCGTGTGTGCTGTCCAAGGGCGGTGATGTCATGCCACGCCCGACGTTGCCGACCGTGTGTGCTGTCCAAGGGATGTTATTTCAAACCATGCACGACGTTGCCGACGGTGTGTGCTGTCCAGTGACGGTGATGTCATGCCACGCCCGACGTCGTCCAACTGTGCATGCAGTCCAAGGAGGGTGATGTCAAGCCAAACCCGACGTTGTTGGACTGTGTGTGCTTTCCAAAGGCGGTGATGGCATGTCACGCCCGACGTCGTTCGATCTTGTTTGCCGTCCATGGGCTATGATGTCATGCCACCCCCGATGTCGTTCGACCGATTGTGCTGCCCAAAAGCGTTGATAGAATGTCACGCCCGACGTTGTTCGATAGTGTGTGGTATCCAAAGGCGGTGATGTCATGCCATGCCCGACGTAGTTCGACCGTGTGTAATGTCGAAAGTCGGTGATGGCACGTCATGCCTGATGTCATTCGACCGTGTGTGTTGTCCAAAGGCGATGATTTCATGCCACGCCCGACGTTGTCGACCGTGTAAGCTGTCCAAGTGAGGTGATGTCATTCCACGCCCGACGTCGTTCGATTGTGTGTGCTGTCTTAAGGCGATGATAGCATGCCACGCCTGACGTCGTTCGATCGTGTGTGATGCCCAAAAGGGATGATAGCATGCCACGCCCGACGTCATTCGACAGTTTGTGCTGTCCAAGGGCCGCTGATTTCATGCCACGGCCGACGTCGTCCAACTGTATGTGCCAACCAAGGGCGGTGATGGCTTGCCATGCCTGACGTTGCCGACCTTGTGTGTTGTCCAAGGGCGGTGATGTCATTCCACGCCCTAAGTTGCCGACCGTGTGTGCTGTCCAAGGGCGGTGATGTCATGCCACGCCTGATGTCATCCCACCGTGCGTGCAGTCCAAGGGCGGTGATGTCTTGCCACGCCCGACATCGTTCACCGTGTGTGCTGTCCAAGGGCGGTGATATCATTCCACGCCTTACGTTGCCGACTGTTGTGGTGTCCATGGGGGGTGATGTCATGCCTTGCCAACGTCGTCCGACTGTGCGTGCTGTCCAAGAGCAGTGATAACAAGCCACGCTCGACATCGTCAGACCTGTTTAGTTGGCCAATGGAGGTGATGTCCTGCCACGCATGACGTCGTTCGACCGTGTGTGCTGTCTAAGGGTGGTGATGCCATGCCACGCCTGACGTCATCCGACCGTGCATGCAGTCTAAGGGCGGTGATGTCATGCCACGCTCGACGTCATTCGACCGTGTGTGCTGTCCAAGGGCGGTGATAACTTGCCACGCCCGACGTCGTCCGACTGTGTGTGTAGTCCAAGGGAGGTGATGTCATGCCACGACCGATGTCGTTCGACCGTGTGTGCTGCCCAACGGCGATGATATCATGCCACACCCGACGTCGTTCGACCGAGTGTGCTGTCTAAAGGCAGTGATGACATGTCACGCCCTATGTCGTTCTACCATGTGTGTTGTCCAAAAGTGGTGATGTCGTGCCCCGCCGAACGTCGTTCGACTGTATGTGCTGCCCAAAGGCGATGATGGAATTCCATGGCCGCCGTCGTTCGGCCGTGTGTGTTGTCCAAAGGCGGTGATGTCATGCCACGCCTGAAGTAGTCCGACCGTGTGTGATGCCCAAGGGCGGTGATATCATGCGAAGCCTGACGTTGTCCGACCGTATGTGCTATCCAAGAGCGGTGAGGTCATGCCATGCCTGACGTAGTCTGACCATGAGTGATGCCCAAAGGCAATGATGGCATGCCACGCCCGACTTCATTCGATCGTGTGTGCTGTCCAAGGGCGGTGATGTCATGCCACGGCCGACGTAATTCGACCGTGTGTGCTGCCCAAGGGCGGTGATGTAATGCCACTCCCGACGTCCATGCCTGAGGTTGTCTGACCGTCTATGCTGTCCAAGGGTGGTGATGGCATGCCACGCCCAACGTTGCCGACCGTGTGAGCTGTCCAAGGGCGGTGATGTCATGCCACGCCTAACGTCGTTCCACCGTGCGTGCAGTCCAAGGGCTGTGATGTCAAGCCACGCCCGACGTCGTTCAACTCTGTGTCCTGTCCAAAGGCAGTGACGGCATGTCACGCCTGACGTCGTTCGATCGTGTTTGCCGTCCATGGGCTATGATGTCATGCCACGTCCGACGTAGTCCGACCGTGTGTGCTGCCCAAAGGTGATGATGGCATGCCACGCTCGACGTTGTTAAACCGTGTGTGGTGTCCAAAGGCGGTGATGTCATTCCATGCCCGACGTAGTCCGACCGTATGTGTTGTCCAAATGTGGTGATGGCACGTCACGCCCGATGTTATTCGACCGTGTGTGCGGTCCAAAGGCAGTGATGTCATGTCACTCCTGACGATGTTCGACCGGGTGTGCTTTCCAAAGGCGGTGATGTTATGCCACGCCCGACGTAGTCCAACCGTGTGTGCTGTCCAAAGGCGGTGATGTCATGCCACACCCGACGTTGCCGACCTTCTGTGTTGTCCAAGTGCGGTGATGTGATGCCACGACCGACGTCCTCTAACCGTGCGTGTAGTCCAAGGGCGGTGATTTCAATCCACGCCCGACGTTGTTTGAACGTGTGTGCTTTCCAAAGACGGTCATAACATGTCATGCCCGACGTCGTTCGACCGTGTGTGTTGCCTTAAGGCAATGATGGCATGCCACACCCGACGTCGTTCGATCGTGTGTGCTGCCCAAGGGAGGTGATGTCATGCCACTCCTGACGTCGTCCGACCGTGTGTACTGTCGAAGGGCGGTGATGTCGTGCCACGCCCGACGTCGTTCGACTGTGTGTGCTGTCCAAGGGTAGTGATGTCATGCAACTCCCAACGCCGTCAGACCGTGCGTGGAATCCAAGGGTGGTGATGTCATATCATGCCCGACGTCGTCCGACCGTGTGTGCTGTCCAAGGGCGGTGATGGCACGCCACGCCCGACGTTGCCGACCGTGTGTGCTGTCCAAGGGCAGTGATGTCATGCCTTGCCCGACGTTGCCGAACATGTGTGCTGTCCAAGGGTGGTGATGTTATGCCACGCCCGACGTCTTCCGACCATGCGTGCAGTCCAATGGAGTTGATGTCATGCCACGCCCGACGTTGTTCGACCGTGTGTGCTGCCCAACGGCGATGATGGCATTCCACACCCGCTGTCGTTTTACTGAGTGTGTTGTCCAAAGGCGGTGATGGCATGTCACGCCCGACGTCGTTTGACCATAAGTGTTGT